>NC_056047.1:32308104-32664354 GCF_004379255.2 Salvia splendens
AGTGGATGTCGTGGAGATCGTGGCGATCTTGCATGGGTCCACTATCCTGCATGAGTTAATGACTGCTTGACACCACTAAATAGATCGTGGGTGTAGTGGAGGTGGAAATCCTGCATGAGTCCACTATCTCCTAGTTCGGTCGAATACTGAGACCGAACTGCTGAATTATTGCCGAGCAGCTTTTGCCGATCTGAGAGTAGAGCTTGATGCCGACCTGAGAGCAGAGTTTGATTGGTTGGCTTTTACCGAGCTGTAGGCTGGGGCCGAACTCTTTGGTTGTGCCGAACTGAACTCTTTAGTCATGCCGGACTGATACTCTTTAGTCATGCCGAACTGATACTCTTTCTTGGGCTTTAGGCTGATGGGCTTTACTGCTGTTTGGCTTGTTTAGTACGTACTCCATCACTACCCCCCCCCCCGAAAAGCGAAGTGAATCACTTCGGCATTCTGGATAAAGGTACGGGGTAAGTTGATGTTTGTCCTCGGTCTTATGAAGTGAACTCTTCTTTGACCGGACTTGGTTTGTGTCCTAATTTGGCGAGTTTTATCGCTCGGATCGGACTTTCCGTTGTCCTAATTTGGGGATCGGACTTTCCCTTGTCCTAATTCGGCGAGTTTTATCGCGTGGATCGGACTTTCCCTTGTCCTAATTCAGGCAAGTTTTATCGCGTGAATCGGACTTTTGTTGCAGTTCGTTTCAGACGAAGTGCTTGATTCTTAAGCTGAATTGTGGTCTTGTATCCTCTTTAGAAGCTTGGACTTCACAATCGTTGGCTTATTGCAGTTCGTTTCAGACGAACTGCTTGTTTAAGCTGAATTGTGGTCTTGTATCCTCTTTAGAAGCTTTGACTCACAATCGTTGGCTTGTATATGTTCTAAGAAGGGGATCAGCCTTCGAAGAACAAGATACCTCAGTAACATTTGTAAGAGACGACACGCACAGAGACAGACAAAACACACAGACAAAACGCACAGAGACAAACAAAGACCAAGCAAACCAAAGAAAGCACATTGACCGAACAGGACTCAAGACTGACTGACCGGACTGTCTCTTACAAACAACACGCAGCGGCTACTTCCTACAGCTCCCCCCCATCTCCGTTCTCTTTTCTCTCAATTTCCGGCGAGTCCTCGCCTTAGGTGGTCTCGATTTCCTCCGAATCGGACCCCTCTCTCTCCAAATTGAAATTTCCCCAATTTTAGAAATCCCCCAAATCGACGAAAACGCAGCGTCTCCGATTTTGTCATCTCCCACATAAATGTATTTTTCACCGTATTTGGTTTTCGGCATAGGCAATATTACAAACTTGTATAGGTTGTAGCAACAAAGTCTATCCACAAAATCCATAACTTTAATTGGACCACTTAAAATAGTTATACACATTAAGTTTGTAATGTGTTAGCCCAATATTTTCCAATAAATCACAATGGCTTTTATGATAATTTTATTAATTTTTGCACAACATCTATAATTACAGGTGAGCAAAATACTCGAAAATTGAATATCCAAATTAGAAATGCTCTACTTAAAGTGGGACAGAAGGAGTATATTTTTGTAGTATGAATTATAGAAAATTAATATTTTAATTTTTCATTTTTTTTGGTGTTTTTGAATATATTTGTGCAATTTACGTTTTTCGGATTCTGTATTTTATAGTTTAAATTTTGGCTTTTCAGATTTTTTGGATATATTTGTGCAATATAAGTTTTTTGGTTCTAATTGATTTTTATAGTTTAGATTTTGGATAATTTGATTCGCTTCGATTTTAATTTTCACAAAATTTCGATTTAAAACCGTATACTCATTTCTATTTACAATGCTTAATAATCCCCCAGTCTCATTAAAGATGACATATTTTTTTTTTCATCGGTCTCAACCAAGGAGAAAAAATTCTCTAGTCCATGTATACCACATGGCAATCTTATTTGGTATACCTCACTAATAAAATTTTGCCAAATGGAAATGTATAGCATACATGGCCAAATGATTATAATGACATAATATGATGTTTTAAGGAAATTTTTATAATTTCCATATATAAAATGATTATCATATTGGTTGCACTAAAATGATTATAATATTGCACCACCAATTTATATCGAGACTGTTATTCTTTTATATTGATATATAAAATATAAATTATATTTATTTATTTAATGGGAACTTTTATCCTTTTTTATCGATATATACATAAATTTAATTATATTAGCATCGCACACAATAAGTTTAATATATGAATGACTACGCAACCAGGTTCTATTTTTTATTTTATCATTACACATAAACTATATAATGATTATATGTTAAGTTAAAATATTAATTAAGATAGTTAATAATAATAAAATGATATGATGGATCTTATACAATAGACAATATGTGAATAAAATTTAATATGAATTTAAAGAAATTGAAATACTACAACTATTTATTAGGGTATTCAAATTAAGGATTACAATCTTCTATTATGTAATTAAAATAAGATTATCTTGATAAAGGAACATCAACTATAAATCTAAGAAGATGAGACTTTACTAGTCATAAATATGCCTGTTTTTAATTTATATTTACTTAACTGTAAAAAATAATTATAAAATAATGAAGATAAAAATTAAATATATATAAAGATATAATCAATAAATTATAAATATAGTCAATAATATATAACTACTTGACTAAAAAAAGACCAGATTTTGATACATACGATTCTAGAAAATTATGTGATGAAATATAAAAAATGAATAAATATGTACTCAAGTGAAAAAAAATACAAAGGAAAAAAAGCATTATACAAAAAGAATGTGCTTATCAAATCTCAAACGACTTTAATTCTTTACTTGAAATGAACAATTAATAATTTAACATATTGTGTGTATATATGATTGTATATATTATATATGGGAATTATAAAAATTTTCTTAAAATATCATATTATGCCATTATAATTATTTGGCCATGTATGCTATACATTTCCATTTGGCAAGATATTATTAGTGAGGCATACCAAATAAGATTGCCATGTGGTGTTCATGGACTAGAGAATTTTTTCTCCTCAACCAAGATGCTCCATTTCCTATTTAAGAAATAATTAAAATACACAATTACCTCTCTTATTCTTACTTTATTCATCTTCCTACTTTTAAACATCCAACAATCTTTTCTCTTTCTTACTTTGTTCAACACTCCTATTTTTAAACACTCAACAGCCTTTTATATCTTATACTTTTTATTTCTTTCGCATATTTTTAAACACCCAATAACTTTCTCTATTTGTTCGTAAACACTTTAAAATAAGTGTGCATAAAATCTTGGGTGGTCCTCGAAAGGATCATCTTCCCTAATGCAAAGAGAAAACACTACACCAATATTGAAGTGACACGTGTCCACATAGCCGCACAAAAATAACTGCCTAACTTGACAATTTGATGTCAAAATTCAATTTTTTTTATTGGTGTGTTGTTTGCTAGTGGTCACTACTCTAGACAAACAAATAAATACAACTATAAACTAATTTATTGAGTAGAATGGACTATAGTACGAATTAAGACGAATTCGGCTTTGGATATCCTACTATTTTTTTAAAAATTTTGACTAAGACTTAATAGTGTATCCCTGCTTTGGATATCCTACTATTTTTTTAAAAATTTTGAGTCAGACTTAATAGTGTATCCCTTAAAGGAGGTGATTATATAATAAGAAAGTTGTATTTAGTGAGTTAAATGTCACGACCCAATTCTCGTTAAGGATAACAAGATTGAGTAATTCGCGACTAATGGGGGATTAAAGAAGCGGGGTAGAAGGGGGGTGAAAATCAAGGGAAACTGGAAGGAATACTAGTCAAATAAACACTGCAAACAAGGAACCGAATATTTGGTTACATGTTCTCAAATAGAATCATTCACCACAACAACCAAATCAGAGTTCGAAGGTGAGACAATAAGCTTCTCACTTAACGAAATAAAAGCAGCGGAAAGAGGTCCCTACTAAACGACTTCGTGTATGAAGACACGAATCGCCGAGAAATCCACAAGCTTATTTAATAGCATCGACTCCGATCAATTCCTCCTTCAACTTGACGTTCAACCTGCACATTTATAAATACATGCAGGGCTGAGTACAGGAGTACTCAGTGGACACGTGCCAAAAACAAAACATACATACATAAGTTGTCATCCATCCACAGTATCACACGGGGGTTTTTCTTAAAAGGCCCGAGCATACTAAATTCTTTTGTGATCTTAAAAGTCCGACTGATCAGTCTAAGTTCTTGGTATTCCCTCCCTGTCTGAGAAACCAGTGCCGTGAAGGTGGCCACCTTCAACGAACACCCTCGCCGGCCAACCTCTCTCTAGGATGGCTCACAGCGCTCGCGCGTATAAGTCTGTGTTGGGATTTTACCCACTCTCAGACCCGAATTCGTTATCAATTTTGTTGGCATCGCCAAACTCCCGGCATATAGCCCTCACAGACAGGTATCAAAACAAATATTTTATGGCATGACAACAACTTTAAAAGAGATGATCACATCTTCATTTTTCAGAAAAGATATTTCATAACTTCAAAACATTTGCTTTATATCCACACTATAGTGCTGGATATTAAAAGAAAGCCCACCTGTTATGCTTATCTCCAATTAACAATTCCTCGTTCGGCCTCTCTTGCCCCTTGAACAAATTCCTTTAGAAATAAATAGCGTAAAACGCTAATTAATATTCAAACTATTTTTCTGAGAAAAGAATGCATGCATCCTATCCCTTAGTCTCGGCTTAAAGGATTCTTCTTAAATCTTAACTGGGCTTTGTTGTACGACAACACTTAAATTATTCCGCTCACTAATTTGGAGAATTTCTATTTTCTCTTAATTAAATATGGATTCTTAAAATCCCTTCTTAAATCCTTTCTGTCGGATTTTCTTAAGATTTCTTAAGGCCTCTTAGGGCCGCCCATGGCGTCGCGGGGCGACGCCGGTCGGCCCATTCGCTTCTCCATTTTAATATTCTCCGCCTCCGGATCTCCATACGTTATTCGAGAAAAATTAGTCGTGCTCTAACTCAATATTTCTCCATCTTCGGGAATTTAGTAATTCGGAAATTAATTTAATTAAGCTCCAAGCTAAATTCCTTGAATTAATTTCTTTCCAAAATATTTATCTTCCAAGTCCACTAATTTAATTAAGTAGCCTACTCCAACACAAACTCTTGGCCCAAACCTTAATTAAATTGGGCCACTAAGTCTCCTTTGCTCCTTTTCTTTCTTGTTAGTAAAGTCCAACTACCAATTTAATTAGGCCCACAACCAAATTAAATCAAATTGGGGTCAAGTACCCCTTTCCTCCTTTCTGTCGAGACTCTCTCTCTCTCACCTTTCTCATTTCTTTCCATTCTTTCCATTTCCAAATTCCTAACTTGAAGAACAACACGCAGCGGCTACTTCCTACAGCTCCCCCCCATCTCCGTTCTCTTTTCTCTCAATTTCCGGCGAGTCCTCGCCTTAGGTGGTCTCGATTTCCTCCGAATCGGACCCCTCTCTCTCTGATGGGGTACGAACTAAACAAGCCCAACAGCAGTGACGGCCCATCAGCCCAAAGCCCAAGGAGGAGTATGAGTTCGGCATTACCAAAGAGTTCGGAGGAGTTCGGCATTACCAAAGAGTTCGGCCTCAGCCTACAGCTCGGTAAAAGCCAACCAATCAAGCTCTGCTCTCAGGTCGGCATCAAGCTCTACTCTCAGATCGGCAACCAAAGCAGTTCGGTCTCAGTATTCGACCGAACAAGGAGTTAGTGGACCCATGCAGGATTTCCACAACTTCCAACACACCCACTACCACGTGGCGTCAACTCAGGCCACGATCTTAGGCCATGACCTACACGACATCCACGACCTAGTTAATGGTGCTGCATGCCACGATCTTAGTTCAATGTATAAATAGGACTTAGATCAAATAGAAAGGGAGGTTCTCTAGAATCTCTCGATACAAAAATAGCATATAGCAAGTCCTGTGTTGTAAGCTGTAATTCGCAGATCAAGCAATACAAACCTGCCCTCATTTCTCTCCGTGGACGTAGATTTACCTCAGTAAATCGAACCACGTAAATTCCCGTGTCGTAATTTATTTTTACGAGCATTCATCGTCATCAATAATTCGCGGCATCATCACTGGCGCCGTCTGTGGGAAACGAAGAACAAAATTTGTGATAAAGCGAATTTTTGATCCCCTTCCACCCAAAAAAATGCATACCAGATCACACACTACCCGTATTCCTGCCCGTGAGAACCAGGAGGAAGCCAATCCATCCCATAGGTCGGGAAAACAGCCTAGGGATAAATCCACCACCAGTTCTCATGGTGGAGGAACAAGCCGCTCCAAAAGCCGTCACACCGAGTCTTCCCAGCAGCCCGATTTGAACGAGGCTGTCAAGCTGTTTTTGGCGGAAAAGCAGGAGGAATTCTTAACCTTCCTGCAAAAAAGCCAAAAGCAGCCGGGGACAAAAACGGCGGATTCTCCCTCTCCCTCCATACGAGACAGTCACTACCGCAGTAGTGTCATGTCTTCCAGAAGAAAGAATCCTCGGTACCGGAATCACAGGAGAACTCCATCTCCTCCATACCGAAGAAATGTCGGGTTCGCCATGTACGGAGTATTGAGGACTCCGTTCTCGGACGATATTACCCGAACTCCCCTTCCACAGAACTACCGAACTCCGTCGATAACCTATGACGGACTCGTGGATCCTCATGACTTCCTGGGACGCTATCAGTATAATATGGCGAACCAAGGTCTCAATGAGGTCCATATGTGCAAGCTGTTCCCCGAGCTGCTCATCGGGAACGCCAGAAGGTGGTTCGACAGCCTTCCTCAAGGCAGCATTAGATCCTACCGAGATCTGATGGATGCTTTCCACAGGAGGTTCTTTCAGAAAGCGGAAGCCCGAAATACTTCGGCTCAGCTGCTTTCCATACGTCAAGGTCGCGACGAAAAGATCAGCGACTTCCTGACGAGATTCCATAAGGAATGCCTACAGGTAGATAATCTCAATGATCTACTTGTCATTTCGGCATTCCAAAATGGAATCCTGCCCGGAGCTCTCTACAGAAAGCTCGTGGAGTGCGGTCCGCAAACAGCTCAAGAGATGTGGGACCTTGCGGACAAGTTTTCTCGTGCCGATGAGGCAGACCGTCGAAAACGGTCTTTAGACAGCTCATCTAGAGAAGACAAAAAGAAGCCCGGTCATAGCGATCAGAGGCATCCTCGCCGAACACCTTCTCCACTAAAGGAGAGATAGCGGTCATCCGAGGTGATCGAAAAAGAGCAAGTGTGTTCGCAGATTGCGCTTAAAAGTGCCGAGCAATCAGTTCGGCACCATCAAGCATAGCAATCACAGCAGCCGGAATCAGAGGCCGGCGAAATGACCGAAGTCACACCGGAGCCGAACTCAATGGTGTACGGCACTGAAGCCGTGATTCCGGTTTAGATTGGCATACCCAGTCCCCGAACTCAATTTCTCCTCAGAAATGAATGGTGACGGACTGAGAGCCGAACTAGATCTTGCCGAAGAAAGAAGAGAATTGGCCTGCATAAAAGCAGCCAAGTACCAGGAGCAAGTAGCCCGGTATTACAACCAAAGGGTGAAGAAGCTGCAATTTCAAGTGGGAGATCTCGTCTTGAGAAACAACGAAGTAAGCCGAGCAGAAAAGCTGGGCGAACTCGAGCCCACATAGGAAGGTCCATATCGGGTGTCAGAAGTCCTCGGCAAAGGGTCTTAAAAATTGACTCACGCGTCAGGAGCACAAGTAGCCCGGACGTGGTACGTTTCCAACCTCAAGAAGTTCCATTTGTAAGAGACAGTCCGGTCAGTCAGTCTTATGTGTTTTCTTTGTTTTTTACTTGTTCTTGTCTCTACGTGCGTTGTGTCTGTCTATGTGAGTGTCGTCTCTTACAAATAAAACTGAGGTATCTCGTTCTTCAAAGGCTGATCCCCTTTTTAGAACATACAAGCCCACGATTGTGCGTCAAAGCTTCTAAAGAGGATACAAGACCACAATTCAGCTTAAACAAGCAGTTCGTCTGAAACGAGCTGCAACAAGCCCACGATTGTGTGTCAAAGCTTCTAAAGAGGATACAAGACCACAATTCAGCTTAAACAAGCAGTTCGTCTGAAACGAGCTGCAACAAGCCCACGATTGTGTGTCAAAGCTTCTAAAGAGGATACAAGACCACAATTCTGCTTAAGAATCAAGCACTTCGTCTGAAACGAACTGCAACAAAAGTCCGATTCTCGCGATAAAACTTGCCTGAATTAGGACAAGGGAAAGTCCAATCCACGCGATAAAACTCGCCGAATTAGGACGACCAAGTTCGGTCAAAGCAGTTTACCTCATAAGACCGAGGACGACCATGTCTAGTCAAAGAGGTTTACTGCATAAGACCACTTCGGTTAACTGGGAAAGTCCGATCCACGCGATAAAACTCGCCGAATTAGGACAAGGGAAAGTTCGATCCCGGCGACGAAAATCGCCAAATTAGAACACAAAGACGAGTCCGGTCAAAGATGTTTATTTCATCAGACCAAAGACGAGTCCGGTCAAAGATGTTTATTTCATCAGACCAAAGACGAGTCCGGTCAAAGATGTTTATTTCATCAGACCAAAGACGAGTCCGGTCAAAGATGTTTATTTCATCAGACCAAAGACGAGTCCGGTCAAAGATGTTTATTTCATCAGACCAAAGACGAGTCCGGTCAAAGATGTTTATTTCATCAGACCAAAGACGAGTCCGGTCAAAGATGTTTATTTCATCAGACCAAAGACGAGTCCGGTCAAAGATGTTTATTTCATCAGACCAAAGACGAGTCCGGTCAAAGATGTTTATTTCATCAGACCAAAGACGAGTCCGGTCAAAGATGTTTATTTCATCAGACCAAAGACGAGTCCGGTCAAAGATGTTTATTTCATCAGACCAAAGACGAGTCCGGTCAAAGATGTTTATTTCATCAGACCAAAGACGAGTCCGGTCAAAGATGTTTATTTCATCAGACCAAAGACGAGTCCGGTCAAAGATGTTTATTTCATCAGACCAAAGACAAGTCCGGTCAAAGAAGTTTACTTCATAAGACCGAGGACAAGTACGATGAAATTTTTTCGCTAAGCTGTAAATATACAGTGTTAGAAGCGAAAACAAAATTTCATTTATCAAATCTTGTTCGGCATACAACTCCGCTACCCTACAAAATGGCGTTACGCTATTACAAAGGACTATTCTACTGTCCAGGGTTGCTGAAGTTAAGCCACCTATCTGCAAAATCCTCTGGAAGCCGAGTTCGGTTGTTCCGAGCAGATGAAGAATAAGCAGGTCGACGAGATGCTATCCTCGACCCAACGCCTCTTCCCCGAGCTCGAGAAGTCCTAACACCTCGGCGATGAAGAGTCTCTGCAATAAGCATCTGCTGATCTTGCTCGCTCATAGTCACAACTCCTCGGCGAATTTCAGTCCGTCCCTGTCTTGACGATTCCGGTTGCTCCTGAGCCCGTTCTCGTCTTGACGTTTCCGGCTGTTCCGGAGTTCGTTGTTGGCTGGGAGTAGGATTTTGAACAAGGGAACCAGAGGTTTGATCTGGAGTGCGAGCATCTGTTGGCGCGATATGCCGAAGGAATCTTTCTATGGAGGGGCGCCGAGAAAGAACAATGTTGTACCGAGAAGCCCAGCGCCGCAATGATGTCACGACTTGTTGGCAAGCCGAGCTCTCCAGCGCATTGTTCCTCCGGAGTACATTATATTCCTCCCACAGTTCGTCAACTCGACTCTGAGCATCTGATATGGTCATTCCCCCCGCGCACACGGATGTAATCCTCGTACGCAGTCCTCTCAGCAATGGTCGTATTCAGCTCGGCCTCCAGATCATTCTTATCGGACTCTAAGTCCTTATTATCGGCCTCCAGCTTCACTAAACGAGCCAGAAGCTCGTCATTCTTCGTCTGATCGGCTATAGCTCTTTTCTCAGCTTCGTCTAAAGCCGAAGAGTACAGCCGTTTCCAGTGAAGTATCTCCAGCTCCTTGAGAGTTAAGAATACAAAGCAGCTACGTCAGTTCGGCATTTCAGCTTACCGAGCAGGTAGTAAACCACAACAGGAGTAAGAGAGTACGAAAGGCTATACGAAGACACAAGAGCAGAAAGAAGAATTTTTTCATTCATAAGAAAAAAATTTTTCTATACAAGGAGGGCTTCAAGGCCATTTTACATAAAGGAAGAAACTAAACTAAGAGAAGGGAGACGAAATCATACTTCGCTAGCTTCGTCTCCACCTTCTCGGTGAGGTTCAGCTTCCTTCTCATCTGCTTCAGCTTCAGCCTCTGCCTCCTTGCTCTCCTCAGCCTGCTCGGCGCCACCGTAGCCGATCTGCTGCGTCTCCTGATCGGCTTCCTTCTCCGGATGCCCGGCTCGCTCGACTTCGGCCTCCCGCTCCAGCGGCTCGGCCTCACCCTCTCCGTTGTAAGTCGAGGCGGGTGAAACGGGTCCCACGGAGGCAAAGATAGCCTCCAGGTTCTCGTCCCGATCAGCTCGACAACTCCGGACTCGGTCTGCAGAAAGCAGGACCGAGGATGAAGCGAGCTCCTCAAGGAGCGGCAGATTCTGAAGCCGAGCTGCTATCTCTCGGCTGTACAGAGGCAGCACGACATCGGCCCCCTGCTCGCCCTTATCGGCAATTAGCCTTACCAGGCTACCGACAAAGGCCGAGAACTGGCTGCTCAAAAAGAGTTTCTCCGTGTAAACACGGAGAGCCTCCCCTTGGGCAACCACGGCAGCAGCATCGCTCCGCTTCGCCTGCTCTCGCTGGATGACGAGCTGGTTTTTGGCAAACTGAGCTTCATCCTGGGCCGAGATCCTAGCAGCTCTGGCCTTCTCAAATTTGGCCTCAGCCTGTTCGGCCCGATGACAAGCAGCCGCCAACTTCCTCTGCATCTCGGCATAGTCATTGGACGCTTTGGAGAGTTCGACGGCGACGAGCTTGGAGAGCATATCGTTCCTCTGAAAATGGATAAGGAAAAAAGTCAACAGAGGGCACCAAAAATACAGGACAGAAGCCAGGCCAAAGAATCAAGAAGACAATTCACCTCGGCGAAGTCCGTGGGCCATAAAAATGGCTCACAGATATGCTCCGAAGGAGGCGCCAAGACCACGTCTTTCTCTGGCGCTCTCGGGGGCTTCTGGGTCCTCCCCTTCCTACTTGCCGAAGTCGACTCCGGCTTCTTTGGACCCGAAGAGGTCTTTTGCCTCTTCGGATTCTTCTCGGCATCAGGAGCCGAGCTGGTAGCCTTCTCTTTCTCCGGCTCCTCAAGCTCGGAGGACTTTCGGATAGCCTTATTCAGCATGAACACTGCCAAAAAGCAAGAAAACAAGGTTAGTTTTCTTCGTTAAAGCAGTAGAGCATAAAGATAAAGAGAAATCCTCACCCTCGGCCTCTTCGTCCGAAGACGAGATATTGAACACGAGGTCGCCCTTGACGAGCTCAGTTTCCGAATACTGTTTCCTAATCATAGGAATCTTATTGAGCTCGCCCTCGAGCTCGGCCAACGGTTCTAACCGAGGATGGGGAATCACGGACTTCGGCCTTCTCCAAGGAAAGCCCGGAGCCGAAGTCCTATTATAAAAAAAGAAACGGTTTTGCCATTTCGGCCACTTGGTTTTGCAGAAGGCCCTAAAAGGCTGTAAGGGGATCAAGTAGAACCAAGATCCCTTCCTTTTAAACTGGAAAAAATTAAGGATTGCCCTCAGAGACAGATCCTTATCTAGCCTACGCAGTTCGGCAGCAAAAGCCGATAAGTGCCTCCAAGAGTTCGGAGTCACCTGACCTAAAGGGAGTTGAAAAAAATCAAGAAGCTCTACAAAAGGTGGGGGAAGAGGAAAACGAAGCCCGCATTCTAAGCAGGCTTCGTAAACGGTGGCATAACCCTCCGGCGGGTCGTTAGCCCTATGATCATCGTCGGGAACCACCGCCTTCCCCCCAGGTAAAAAATATTTCTCGTGAAGGGATATCACAGTATCCTTACTCAAGATACTGTGAAAATACTCTACGGTCTTCTCCCCGGATTCTTTCCGGCTAGAAGACCCCTTATCCCCTTTCCTACCGCTACCCGAC
Source organism: Salvia splendens (assembly GCF_004379255.2). Classification (NCBI taxonomy): domain Eukaryota; kingdom Viridiplantae; phylum Streptophyta; class Magnoliopsida; order Lamiales; family Lamiaceae; genus Salvia; species Salvia splendens. The sequence goes on from NC_056047.1 coordinate 32,320,237, forward strand.
ACCGAAGAAGAAGAAGAAGACATTTTTCTTACTTTTTGAAAGTGAAGAAAGTCTGAAGAAGCTCTTGAAAGCGGAAGAAAATTTCTCGAGAAAGAGAGAGTATAGAAGACGCAACAGCAAAGATGTTCAAATGAGGAAGAAAGAGCATATTTATCAGATTCGGCGAAGATTTCAAAATCGTCGCACCGTTTCGAATCCCACCTTTTCAGGATTCAACGGCCGGATTTTACTGTCGCATTTAATGCAGTCACATGCAAGGCACGTCCCCTGACGTCAGCCTCCCCCGTACCTTTATCCAGAATGCCGAAGTGACTCGCTTCGCCGAAGTGATTCACTTCGTCTTTCGGGGGGGGTAGTGATGGGGTACGAACTAAACAAGCCCAACAGCAGTGACGGCCCATCAGCCCAAAGCCCAAGGAGGAGTATGAGTTCGGCATTACCAAAGAGTTCGGAGGAGTTCGGCATTACCAAAGAGTTCGGCCTCAGCCTACAGCTCGGTAAAAGCCAACCAATCAAGCTCTGCTCTCAGGTCGGCATCAAGCTCTACTCTCAGATCGGCAACCAAAGCAGTTCGGTCTCAGTATTCGACCGAACAAGGAGTTAGTGGACCCATGCAGGATTTCCACAACTTCCAACACACCCACTACCACGTGGCGTCAACTCAGGCCACGATCTTAGGCCATGACCTACACGACCTCCACGACCTAGAGTGATGATGTAAGCCACGATCTTAGTTCAATGTATAAATAGAACTTAGATCTGGTAGAAAAGGGTTAGAATCTCTCTAGAGAAATAATCATATAGCAAGTCTGTGTTGTAAGCTGTAATTCGCAGATCAAGCAATACAAACCTGCCCCCATTTCTCTCCGTGGACGTAGATTTACCTCAGTAAATCGAACCACGTAAAATTCTCTGTGTCGTAATTTATTTTTACGAGCATTCATCGTCATCAATAATTCGCGGCATCATCACTCTCCAAATTGAAATTTCCCCAATTTTAGAAATCCCCCAAATCGACGAAAACGCAGCGTCTCCACTTTATCTCTCTCTCCGGCTCCCTCTGTTCTTCCGTCGCGTTCAGGAGAATCCTCGACCGCCCGACGAGCAAGGCTGCCGCTCGCGGTGTCGCTCGGCGTCGGCTTCAGCAGCCCGCTGCCTTGTCGGCTGCCGCTCCGCTGTGTGGATTGTTCGACGCTGGCCGCCCGCCGTCTAAGCTAAGTTTTCTTCTTCCCTCACCTCCGTTCATTCCGAAATTTCGATCGACGATTTGGTTCGGTCTTTGGGTTTTGTTCGTTGATGGAAATAGCTTGCTACTGATTTGCGATACCAGTTCTTGATACTTATGGTTCTCATTTCGTCATACTGATTTAGAATATTCCCTACGTGCTTCGCTCTAGCATCGTCTCTCGCTTGTTCTCTACTTGTTAACGTTATGAATTCCTAAGGCCATGTATCTATGTTCTTGGCTATGGGATTGTTGTTCTATATGATGCAACGAGGGTGTTGAGGGAATTACCTCTCGGCTGAAAATCCTTGCGGTCTCTCTTGCTGCCGGCGCCTCGCCTCATTCCTCACTCCTTGCTGCTTTCTCCTTATGATGTTGTGAATCTTGGTGTTCGAAGAGTGGGGAGGGGCGAAGGCTGTGGCCTCTTATATAGCTCAAGGAATTGGCATTTTGTGCCTGAAACTTGGGGACAAAGGCTCCTATTTTTGGCTGCCAGCTTGCTCCCTTTTGAACTTATTGATTATGGGAATCTTTCCTATTTGATGCAAGCCTTGGGGCTGCCCCCCTCTTGGCTGCCTCCTAGTCTCGGTTTGGAGGGTGTGGAAATCTATGGTTGCCTTTAAAAGGTCCTTGGTGATGAGCTTATCCTTTGCTCAACTTGTTCTCATTCTTTTTGCAAGCTTGGTGATGTGTCACAAGGATTTCATGCTTGCTATATTGAATAAGTCCTCCACTTTTGAGTCTTGTGAATCCAAAATTCTCATACCTATTTTGATGTTTCACTTGTAGGTGCAAGTTGTCTTTTCTTGGTGTTTTGTGGAGCAAGAATCGAGAGGGAAAGAGAGAAAGAAGACTCCTCTTGAAGCTTTTGTTTCCTATATTTATTTAGAAAAAACCAAGAGTGTATTGTCCCTTTCATGGCATGTACTATTAGCATTTCTATAATCCAATAAATTGTATTTCCACTTGCTCTTTTAATAAACATAACTCCCTACTTTTTATTCTTGAACATTTCTTGTACTTTGCTTTCTTCACAAAAACTTGCTTTATTCCACGATGGAAATTACAACGGAAATTTCTACGTTCATACGCCCTCCACACGAGGATTAAGTAGTCTAATAAGTTCGGCTTATCCAACATAAAAGGAATCAAAATTCCGGGGCGTCACATTAAATAAAGTAGATGAGAGAATAAAGTAACAGAAAGTAGAGAGAGTATAATAAAAAAAGAATAAAGTAAGTGATAATAAATGTTTTATTTTTAGCTAAAATGATAAATGACTCAATAACTTGGGACAACCCAAAATGAAATATGACTCAAGTAGCTTGAGACGGAGGGAGTATAAAAAGAGTAATTTTGACCTTTGAATATTGGAGACTCACAGTTATACCATTTCAAATCTTAAATGGAATTCTCATTCTCTCTCCTAAAATAATTCAATATTTTAAATTTGATACAACTTTTCAAATTTAAATATTTTCTTACAATAAATATATTAAATTAAAGATAATTTTATGATGATTCCAACGAAATCCTAATTGCATGGTATATATAAGACTGAAAAAATGATATTATAACATTTATAAAATGATATGGTGTTGTTGATGTTTGTTGTCACCGTCTTCTTAAAAAAATAATATTTTTAGTGTACAAAATGATATTTTTGGTTCATAAAATGACGTGGTGTTGTTGATGTTTTTAATTACTGTCTTTTTGAAGAAATGCTACTTTTGGTGCATAAAAATGATATGGTGTTGCTGATGTTTGTGGTTTTTGATTTATTGATGAAATGATACTTTGTATGCAAAAAAATGATATGGTATTGTCTATGAGTATGGGTATTGTTCTGAATGGGACATGATAATTTGAGGGATTAAAAACGATATTTTTGCAGCATAAGAATGATACATTTTGTTTATAAAATGATATGGTTTCACTATCACACAAAAAGAATATCATTGTTCCTACCTTGTACTATCATTTTATTCAGCATTTGATATAATACCATGCAATTAGGTTTTCGTTAGAATCCTCGTTAAATCGTCTTTAATTTGATGTATATCTTTTGTAAAAGAGTGAACTACAAAAATCGTCCCAGGAATATGGGTTTATATCGCCCGTAGTCCATGAACTTTAAAAATATCTGCAGTAGTCCATGGTGGTCCTTTTGCACTGTTTTCTCCAGAAAATGTACTTTTTGGGGGCTGGACAATTTGGACTTTTAACATTTTTAACTTTTTCAATCTAATATTATTTCAATGATGTACTAAATTTGATATTATTTCATATTTTCTTCTTCCTTTGTCATCCTTCACTTTATTTCTTTATTTCAATATTAGATTTAATTTTATAAAATTAAATTTTAAAATTTAGATTTTTAAATATCAATATATTATTTGAATTAAAATTATTAATTTATGTATTCTTTCTCAACTCATAGTTATATATATAGAAATAAAACTATACAGTCGGCTCAAACAAAACTCTTTCATAATAGAATACATAAATTAATAATTTTAATTAAAAATAATTTATTGATATTTAAAAATCTAAATTTTAAATTATTTTATAAAATTAAATCTAATATTGAAATAAAGAAACAAAGTGAAGGATGACAAAGGGAAGAAGAAAATAAATTTTGAAATAATATCAGATTTAGTATATCATTGAAATAATATCAGATTTAAAAAGTTAAAAATGTAAAAAAAAAACCCAATTGTCCAGCCCCCAAAAAGGGCATTTTCGAGAGTGAATAGTTCAAAAGAACCAATTTCGAAATAAACCCTTAGTCTAGGGACCATTATTGTAGTTCACTTTTTGTAAAAAAATATTTAATTGAGAGAGGGTCATCACCTTCTGTTTCTTACACCTCCAAGTGACCAAGTTTCCTCCAAGTGACAAAGTTTCCTTCAAATATCGAACAACCGTCAGACCTCAATGCAGCCTCCCAATGATCATCTTCAGGACTGTGCATAAACTGGCTAAGTACCCCCACCATATATGAAATATCTTGTTTGGTGCGGGAGAGATTTATGAGTTTCTCAACCAGTATCTGGTATCTTTCTCGATCAGTAGTTGTTGCCCGCCAGTTTGCACTCCAACATGTCTCTGTCAGAAGGTTCTCTTGCTCGATCTTAGCACTTCAATCCACATAAATATTTGAGATCCCCAAGATTTTTCATCTCAAATTCGGCTGCCAGATGTGCTTTGAGTTGCTTTATCTCTTTCGTATCATCACCATTAATGATAATATCATCTATTTAAATTATCAAGCATGTGATCTTCTCGTCTTTTCTCTTGATGAAGAGTGTGTAGCCTAGCCTAAATTACTCTGTCGATACCCATATTTCTTCATTGCTTAAGTGAATCTTCCAAACCACGCCCTAGGGGATTGCTATAGTCCGTACAAAGTCCTCTTTAGCTTGCATACTTTCCCCTATCCAAATTTTTAGAGAATCCAGATGGCACTGCCATATAGATAGGATCTTCTAGCTCTCCATGCAGGAATGCAATAATAATATCATACTGTTGAAGCTGATGCACTTTTTATTAGCACTATAAATACCTGCAAGTATACATAGTAGGAATAGTATAGCTAAAGGTTAGTACCGGATATCGATCACGGGGAAAACAAACACAGACTGTCTATCTTCCACTAAAACTTAATTACTATTTGGAGAACCGAAAGTTTTGAGAATTTTTTAAAACAAAGAATAATAAAAAAACAAAGAAACAACTATTTGCAAATAAGTCACGGAGATAAAAGTATAGAGATAAGGAAATTCCAGGGATGTGCCTTCACAATTATTGTTATACAAATTACAACTACAACACCCTAGCACAGTTCTTACTTTGATAGAACGAGTCACCTAGTTTATGCTCATGCGATGCAAATGTTGATTACAAACATTTGGGTTGTCAATCCTAAATACGTAACTCCTAGAAGCTCCTAATACCCTTATAAAGTCCTCACTTTCAATTAACAGTGTCGTTTTAAAGGAAGCTAATTGTAGTGTCTATTAAGTGAATCTAACTCGCCAACCTCCTCTCACGATTATGTAGCAAGTTATATTAAATCATCACCGAATGTGTCACTCAAATGTGAAGTATTATGGAACAACTTAAGGAAGAAACAAAGTAAGAACAAATGGATTTTAAATAGCAATACGAATTGTATAAACCAATAAAAGTTACTAACACATCCCTAGAATCCTATGAATTTAGTTACACATGATAGAATAATCTAAAAACATAGATTGAAGGGAAGACAATGAAAACATAAGAACTAAAGCAATAAAACCCAAAGGTTGAATCCTTGTAGCCTTGATGATCTTGATTCCTTCTTCAACTCCTTGCACAATGAAACACTCTAACTTTTAAGCTCTGGAAAATATATTGCAAAGAGAAGATCTATTTTTTATGAAGCTTTGGAGGCTATTTATAAGGGATAAATCGCCCCTTTTCATATAAGGAAAAGAGTTGCAATATATGGTAAATCTTGGAGAGAAACTAGGGCAAATTCTGCTAGCCGCTTTTTCCTGGCGGGCCGCTGCACCTTGGCCAGCGGTCGCCATGAGTTGATCCGAGGCTTCTGACCTTTGGATGGCGGTCGCTGCACTTGTTTCAGCGGTCGCCATCCATCATCCCGTAACTCTCTGGACTCTCGGTAGCGGTCGCCACGCGTTATCCAGCGGTCGCTGGGCGTGTTTTGACTTTATGCACAACTTTTTCGGAGCGGGCCGCTACAGGCTTAGCGGTCGTTTGGCGCCAGCGGTCGCCGGCAGTGATGCAGCGGACCGCTGGACATGCAGAACAGCTCCAGATTTCCAACTTCGCGTTTTGACTCCCTTTTTAGGCTCAAATATGCACATTTCTCACAAAACATGTCAAAATACCAAAATAGATAAAATATGCAAATAATGGACATGTAATGCAACTTTGACATTGAAAACGGACCAAACGATGGCCTTAAAACCGTGCAAAATCCTAGCGTATCAGAAGCGACCCATCCTTATTTGCTGCAATCGAAAGCAACACACATATCGTGTTCATCTTGGCGATTGGAGACAATATTTCAGAGTAATTAATTCCATGGGTCTATTAGGATTGGTATACTGAAAAACATATTTTGAGCATGTAGCACAGATAGATTTGCTGGTATACAATAAACTCTACAATCCATTTTTAACCCAAGGCGAGAAGAAGTAATGTTATCGCATTGGTGTTTGCTTATGCATTTATAAGATGTTTCTCAAACATTTAAATGTATAAGAAGTAAATAAGTCTGATTCTTCTACATAGTAGGCTGTTCGTGAACAACGTTCACAGAAGGTGACTCAGTCAGTCCTTTGTAGAAGAGAAATGGAATTTCACAACCTAAATAGACTTTGGCTACCTATCGTGAAAGGTTTCAGTGTTAGTCCACATGTTTCCTTACCTTAGGATATAAACGACACTGGTGTGGTATAACACTGAAGGATCTAACGGTTGAGATAAGTCTTTCTTGCTATTTACTGAAAGACGAGGTCTAGGTGATTGTTATTTCTTAATCATTGTTGACATAACATTGAGCATACGATATTGATTATGCACTCTTTAATTTATCAAATGAACGATTTTTTCGCAATCGAAGAACATATATCTTGGGTAGTGGTGATCAATGTCTAGAGATGCTAGTATTGTTATTGCAGTGAATCGTGTGTTGGTTGATAATATCCACAAGAGATGTTCGAAAAAAAGTTTTATTATTCAGAAACCCGACCGGTTGGAATTTATTCCAGAATAATAAATAAACATTTTGAAATAGACAACTCTTGGAAAAAGATACTCCCCCCGTCCCATAAAAATATGTGCATTTTTCATTTTCATCCGTCCCACAAAAATATATGCATTCCATTTTTGGAAAGTTATATCAATTTAATAATGTAGGTCCCACTATCCACTAACTTTACTTTAACTACTATTCTCCTCCTCTCACTTATATTACCATACCATTCTCCTCATCTCTCTTACTTTACCAATTTTGTCTTAATTCTCGTGCCATTTCATTCTCCCATATTTTTATGGGACGGAGGGAGTATTAATCAATTAAAGTCAAATAATAGACTTAAATTAATTAATGGATATTTATATCTTAACTATGGGAAATAATAAAGTAAATAGGGTAAAGCCCGGATTACTCGTAATTTGGATTGGACGTGTAGTTAATATTATTATACTATAGTGGATGATAATAATATTCTGTTTGGATTTGAATAAATTGGGGCTCAATTTAATTAGTAAAAGTGCAATAAGTTTGACTCAAGTCCAACCTCCATGAATCCCTAATCTGGCTCATCATAACTCAATATAAAAGGAGATTAGAAAGGAGATTAAATGAGAATTTTAACATAAATAATTCGTGCTCCCCTCTGGGAGTTGGACAAAAAAATCAGTTCTTCATAGAACTTATATTATGTCTTCTTTCTAATCAAGTCCTTTTCAATTCTGACAAGTTTTGCCCACCCAAAGGTCATTATATGTGTTCGGAATACAAATTAGAAGATTCGTGGTCGAGTACAAAGATCTTCATGTAGAGAAGGCGCAAGCAATCGTCGATTCTTTGGAGAATCTGTTCGGTAATTCTAAACCGTAGGAAATCATGAATTAGGGTTTTATTTCCTGAGCATGATTTGATTTGAGTTCTTATATGCAATTGATTGTTTAACATGTGATTAATTGAACCCATAATCGGTCAAATAGATCTGTAGATCTGATTTATTTGTTTTTGCATGACTTCTGTTGTGCAAGGGGCACCAAAACCCCAACAATTACTCCTCTCGTTCCATAGTAGTGGAGACATTTTTTTTTGGGACGTGATTTAAGAAAAAATGTGTTAAGCGAGTTACCTAAAGGAAGAATAAAGTAGAAAATGAAAAAGGTAGAGAGATGAATAGAGAATAAAGTAAGAAAGAGTATATAGTAAGTGAGAAAAAATGTTTTCACTTTTACTAAAAATGAAAATGACTTCACTACTATGAAATGAATCAAAATGGCAAAATGACTCTACTACTATGTAACGGTTCATAAATCAAAATGGCAAAACGACTCTACTACTATTGAACGAAGAGGTAATAGAGTAATTTCATTTTTTTAAAGTAACACATTTTCTTATTCTTACTTTTCCCTTTCTCTTACTTTATTTTCTCTACTTTTCCGCTCTCCTACTTTATTATTTTTTCATGGACAAATTGCCTTTAAAGTCACAAACTTTTTCATTTTTCGATTTTCCCACGAACTAAAAAATTATCGTATAATGTCATGAACTTTATATTCTGTCGTCATTTTCCTGTGACGGGTTTTCTAGCCATGAAGCAAGTTGATGTGTCTTTTTAAGCTAACACGGCTGCTAAGTGTATAAGCTGGCGTGGCTGTTGACGTGTCAAATTGCCCTAAAAGTCACAAACTATTCATATTTTTTGGTTTTTCCCACGAACTAAATTTTTTTAGCTGAAGTGTCCATTTAAGCTGACATGATTGCTGAGTGTGTACTGACATGTTAAAATTATGCTTACTCGTATTTTGACGCAAAAAATCCCAAAATTTATCCTAATTCACTCTCCATTCTTACCCTAAATTCACATCCCCAAATTTCCTACACTTCATTCTCAAATCGTGACGATGAGCACGGCGGTGGCAAGGGGCTTCTGCGTGGCGGCGGAGGAGTCAATTTCTTGATTCTTAAATGTTGTCACGTTGACTGACCACGACTTCTTCCTGTTCCGCTTCCTACACATGATAAATAATAGTAACAGCAAGAGAAGCAGCCCTAGAATAAATCCAATTGCAATTCCCGCTATGGCGCCGCCAAAGAGCTTCTTCTTCCCTCCATCGCTACCACTCGCGGCTCCACCGGCGATAATAGCCAGAGTTTCGGGGCACAAGATGTCAAGAGGCTTCCCATAAAGAGAAGTGTCAAGAAATGATTACTTCAATTTTTCCACATGGCCTTTCAGAATGGAGCCATTTAAATTGTTGAAAGGAATGTTTATTTGGTTAAGATTTGAGAGCTAAAGTGATTGTTCTAAAAATACGAAATTGAAATCGAAATCGAAATCACACATTCAAACTAGAGAATTGGCTGAATTCGAACAAACCTAAAAATTACACATTCAAACTAGAGAATTGGTTGAATTCGAACAAACCTAAAAATTGATGCTTTGAAACAGGAAACATCAAAATGGGATTACGGCAGAACTCACGACAGGAGGGAAAAGAAATCACAACAAGAGAACGGGAAACGTTAGTGGGAAAAATCAGAAAATGGGAAAAGTTTGTGACTTTTAGGTCAATTGAATTTCCGGCGTTTTCCACGTCATATTTCAGGCTTGCCACGTGCGCAAGATTTTGTCCGGAAAACTCCAGGGTCCGGTCAAATGGTAAATTTCAACAACCAGGTAAGTTCATGAAATTATACGCCAATTTTTTAGTTCGTGGGAAAAACCAGAAAATGAAAAAAGTTTGTGACTTTTAAGGCAGTTTGCCATTTTTCATTTAATACATTACACTTTTTTTTTCTTAATCTCCATACCGGAAAGAGATGTCTCCACTACTATGTGTAAACTTCTGATGAATATTTGTGTGGGTGTTTTCTTGTGTTTTGAATGAAGGAGAAGAGAGAGATTTCGGAAAGGGAATTTTATTGAGAATGAATGAATTGAATTAACAAAACTAAAAAACATAATAGCTACTTAAAACTAATACAAAACCAACGGTCGAAAGAATCGACGGCTGTGACTTAATCTGATCTATCTCGCTTCATCCGACGGTCACTGAAACATCCCAGCTCAAACTTCATTTAAACTTCATACTCACAACTGATTCATCAATTAATCCACAAACTCCACCTTGATGATTCAACTTGTGACTTAACTGAGTTTCTTCAGCCTCACCAAGTCCATACATAACTCCAGTTTTGCTCTTGGTAAAGGCTTGGTTAACATGTCCGCCGGATTCTCAGCTGTCCCAACCTTGAACACCTTGATCTCCCCTTCTTCTATCCTTTCTCTAATGAAATGTAGTCTCACATCGATATGTTTACTACGCTCATGGTATACCTGATGTTTTGCCAAACACAAGGCACTATTATTGTCACACCCTATACTCACAGATTCTTGGAGTATACCAAAGTCTCCCAACATCCCTCTGAGCCACGAGCTCTCCTTGACAGCAGAGGTTAATGCCAAGAACTCAGCCTCAGTGGTTGATAATGCCACTACCGATTGTAGGCTGCTCTTCCAGCTAATGATTGAACCATATAAAGTGAATAGATATCCTGATTGTGATCTTCTAGTGTCTAAATTCCCAGCAAAATCAGAATCAGACCATCCCATTAGAGCATCTCCCTCGAATTTATCATCACCACCATACAAAATTCCAAAATCTGAAGCTCCTTTCAAATATCTCATCAGCCATTTTAAAGCTGACCAATGTTCCTTTCCATAGTTGGACATGTACCTGCTAGTCACTGAGATTGCTTGTGCTAGATCAGGCCGAGTGCATATCATTGCATACATGATGCTACCAATGACATTTGCATATGGTATCTTCTGCATTTCCCTTACTTCAGCTTCTGTTTTTAGACTCTGATCTGTGGACAATTTATAGTGTTGTCCCATCGGTACAGCCACTCCTCTAATGCTATCCATCTTGAACCTCTTTAGTAATCTGGAAACATAATCAGTCTGAGAAAGCCATATCTGCTTGGTTTCTCTTTTTCTGACAATGGACATTCCTAGGATCCTTCTAGCTGGTCCTAAGTCTTTCATTTCGAATGCCTCACTGAGATCTGTCTTTACTTGCAGCACCTCATTCACATTAACTCCAGCCAACAACATATCATCTACGTACAACAGCAAGTAAGCCACAACAGCTCCACCTACCTTCTTGATGTATACACACTCATCATATGATGATCTCAGAAAACCTTTCTTGAGCATGTGCTCATTGATATTCATATGCCATTGACGACTAGCCTGCTTCAACCCATAGATGCTTCTTTTCAAAAGACACACCTTGCCTTCATCCCCGGCCTTCACAAAACCTCTAGGTTGAGCCATGTAGATAGTCTCTTTGAGTTCACCATGTAGAAATGCTGTTTTAACGTCTAACTGCTCTAACTCCCAGTCATTTCTTGCCACTATGGCTAGCAGAATTCGTATAGAAGTGTGTTTGACTACGGGGGAAAACACCTCATCATAATCAATGCCAAATTCTTGCGTAAAACCCCTCGCAACCAACCTAGCCTTGTATCTCAGGTTCTCACCATCTGCACCCTCAATTTTTCTCTTGAATATCCACCTACAACTGACTATCCTCCTTCCATCTGGTTTCTCTACCAGCACCCATGTCCCATTCTTCAACAATGAATCAATCTCATCTATCATGGCTTTCATCCATTTCTCCCAATCTCTACTGTTCACAGCCTCCTCATAAGTATTGGGTTCAGAGTACTCTATCTCCTCTGCAGCCATCAAACAAAGGAATAAGTATTCAGCATCTGAATATTTGCTTGATAGCCTGATATTCCTTCTCACTCTGTCTCGAGCCAATCTCCAATTTCCTAATTCTGGTTCTTAAGGCTGTGATGAATCAACATCAACAAAAGGCAGTGGTGAATTAGTATCTGCACCATTCTCACTATATTTCTCAGAAGGTGTAGCTCCTGGATGCTCCACCTCAACTTCTATAATCTCAGGAGCACTTTTCCTCAAAACATTCCCAGACACATCAGTATTAGCTTTCTGTTTGAATGGCATATCAGCCTCCCAGAAGATGACATTTCTGGACACAATGATCTTTCTATTCCCAGGTTCAATGCACCATAGTCTATACCCCTTCACACCTGGCTGATATCCCACCATAATACACCTTATAGCTCTGGCCTCCAGCTTCCCCTGACTGATGTGTGCAAAAGCCATGCAGCCAAAAGTTCTGAGATTGTCATAATTGCATTGTCTTCCATACCACTTGGTATCTGGTATGTCTCCATTCAAGCTTGATGTGGGGTATTTGTTCAATAGCACCACAGCTGTTGTTGCTGCTTCTGCCCAGAAACGCTTCTCCAAACCTGCAGCAATCAACATGCATCTAGTTCTCTCCAAGATGGTGCGGTTGGCTCTCTCAGCCACACCATTTTGTTGTGGGTGCATTGGTACTGTCCTATGTCTCCTGATGCCTTTGGACTTGCAAAACTCATCAAATTGGTTTGACAAATACTCTAAACCGTTATCTGTCCTCAAGCAACCCAAGCTAACCCCCTTTTCTGCCTCCACCCTTACACACCATTCTTTAAACCTTGAGAAAGCCTCTGATTTCTCTTTTAGGATGAATATCCAGATCTTCCTCGAAAAATCATCAATAACACTCATGTAGTATCTCCCTCCTCCAATAGATTTCACCTGAGAGGGACCCCACAAATCACTATGAGCATTCTTCACACCTTGCTGTATCATCATCATCAGTACCTTCACATTTTACAAAACCTCGTTTGGCAAGCTCTCTGACTGTCCCCATGCCTGGATGACCCAATCTAGAGTGCCAAACTTTCAAATCCTGAGCAACTAGGGCATGTGATTCCTCTGATAATTTTCTTTCAACAGTGGCAGTCATGTAATACAAGCTCCCCCTCCTTTCTGCTCTCATTAATAGTCTTCCTGACCTACTGACAGTCATGACTCCAGATTCAGAAACAAATTTACAACCTCTTCTCTCAAGAGATCCCAACGAAATCAAGTTTCTTTTTATCTCCGGGATGTATCTGACTGAACCTAGCAATATGCTACCACCATTCTCAACTTTCAGCCTGATAGTACCAATCCCTTGGATAGAACATACCTGATCATTTCCTAGAATAACCGAGCCTGATGTTTCTTTCAAATCTTCAAACCAAGACAAGTTGTGACTCATATGGAAGCTACAACCCGAGTCCATAATCCATGAACCACTCTCTCTTCTTTCTGTCACATTGAGAGCCACTGGAATTTCGCCTTCATCGACCTCCTCGATTGAATTCACAACCTTCCCTCCAGTTTCTTGTTGTTTCCTTTTCCACGCATAACAATCTTTCTTAAGATGGCCCGGTTTCTTGCACCAATGGCAAGATCTAGTCTCCTTTTGCTCAGGTGCTGAGACCTTGGAGGCATCACTATATTTCTTGTATGGTTTTTTGCCCCTGAACTTATTCACATTCAGGCTTTCATAGACCGAGCTTCCTGACTTCACTTCGACACCTTGCAGCTCCTTTGATCTCAAGGCAGCCTGCACCTCAAGAAACCCCACAGTCTTTTCCCTACCATACAATATAGCATCACGAAGTTGATCGTAACTTGATGGGAGCGCATTCAATAGCAGAATCGCCTTATCCTCATCACCAATTAACACATCTATGTTTTCCAGATCGTCAATTGCCTTGTTAAAATCCTCCAATTGCCCCAACACTCCCTTTCCTTCCAAGAACTTATATGAATACAAACGTTGCTTCATGATCAACCTATTTGCAAGCGACATTGTAAGATATAAATCCTCAAGTTTAGCCATTATACCTGCGGCCGTTTTCTCTCTGACAATTTCCCGCAGAACCTTGTCCCCGAGGCAAAGAACAATCGTGCTATAGGCCTTAGCTTCAATCTCCGCACGTTGTTGAATCTCCTTCTCATCAAGATTCTTATCCTCTGCATCCTTTTCTTTCTCAGTCAGAGCCGATACAAGCCCTTGTTGAGTAAGCATTGCTCGCATCTTCATTTTCCAAAGTGCGAAATCGTTCTTGCCGGTAAACTTCTCCGCCTCAAACCTCGACGCCATTTCAATCGCAGATTCGATTCCCTCCACAAGATTCAAGTCGATTCTCTAATCGAAATTCCCACAGACGGCGCCAATTGTAAACTTCTGATGAATATTCGTGTGGGTGTTTTCTTATGTTTTGAACGAAGGAGAAGAGAGAGATTTCGGATAGGGAATTTTATTGAGAATGAATGAATTGAATTAACAAAACTAACAAACATAATAGCTACTTAAAACTAATACAAAACCAACGGTCGAAAGAATCGACGGCTGTGACTTAATCTGATCTATCTCGCTTCATCCGACGGTCACTGAAACATCCCAGCTCAAACTTCATTTAAACTTCATACTCACAGCTGATTCATCAATTAATCCACACTATGGAATGGAGGGAGTATATTTATATTAATATAAGAGATAATTTTTTAAGAAAAAGGAATATGACATCTTTTCTGAGACAAACTAAAAAGACGTGACATCTATTAAGGGACGGAGGGAATATATAATTCACATGTGAACTATTGGTTACGTGTGTTAATTGCATCAGCATTGTGTCACCGGTGGGTTTTGAGTGTAGGATATAGCACAGATAGTAGATTACGATTTCACCAAATAAATACTTCCGTCCAGTTTAAGAGTCCTAATTTTTTTATTTTAATCTGTCTCATATTAGGAGTCACAGTTACAATATTTTATGGCCTTTCTTGGGCGGCACGAGATTTTATGCAAACTTATTTTGTGTGTTGGTTGGAGAAAATAAAGTAAGATGGAAGGAATAAAGTAAATATAAAGTTGTTTCTATTTTTAGTAATGGTCATCTTAGTTGGAACAAATCAAAAAGGAAAGTGAGTCATCTTAGGTACGACGGATGGAGTAATAGGCTCCACATTCCACCTAATTCCACTCACATTTTATTACATAAAAGTAATATTCCATCCGTCCCAAGGTAGTTGAGTCGTATTCCTTATTTGTGTGTCTTAAGGTAGTGGAGTCATTTCTTTTTTCTGATAAAAACTTTATTCTCTCTCTTAATTAACTTTCTCTTCATCACTCTTATCCCATTCCCTCTCTTACTTTCTTCTCTTCACTTTAACCTTTAACAAATCAATTTCTTAAATCTCATGCTCAAAAGAAATGTCCCAACTATCTTGGGACGGAAGGAGTATATAAAAGGGCAAATTGTCTGTAAAGTCATTCACTTTCAAAATAGTTTGGTTTTTCCCATAAACTTTAAATGTTGCATGAAAAATCATGAACTTTACCAAACTGTGTAAATTTTCCATCTGACCCGATAGATTTACAACACAAACTTATCTTACGTGCCGCGTCGGAGGCGTGACTTAGCAAATGACAAATTTATGGTTCAATTCGAATTGTGGAATTAATGCTACTTTTATGCTGAATTCGATTTAAATGTTTTCGTTTGTGTTACTTATAGGTTTGTGATAAGTCTGGGGTCAGAGATTGCAAAGATAGAAGAGAAACAATCAAAATTAGTGGAGTTGCCAAGTCACGCCTCCAGCACGCCACGTAGTATAAGTTTGTGTCAGAAATCTATCGGGTCTGGTCAGATGTGTAATTTACACAGTCGGGTAAAGTTCATGCTTTTCATGCAACATTTAAAGTTCACGGAAAAAACCAAACTATTTTGAAAGTTGATGACTTTACAAGTAATTTGCCGTATATAAAAATAAAACTCAGATTCCATTATTTTTTTTTCATCAATTTTTCTTTACATTTCTTAAAACTTGTACCAAACTTAAGTGAGACTCTAAAGTGGGAGCGGAGGGATATAATTTGAATGAAAGTTAGCAGAATCTTTCAGGTCAAACAATGATTCCAAATTGCAACAGACATTAACACATAAATTAACAAGAGGAAAGAATGAAAGAAAAGTTTGGACATAGCATAATCCCTGCTAAATAAATATCACATGGCAGCAGCTCTTAAAACACATGCTTA
Source organism: Salvia splendens (assembly GCF_004379255.2). Lineage (NCBI taxonomy): Eukaryota > Viridiplantae > Streptophyta > Magnoliopsida > Lamiales > Lamiaceae > Salvia > Salvia splendens. The sequence goes on from NC_056047.1 coordinate 32,336,243, forward strand.
CAACTACATTTCTAAAATTGTCACACGTATATTTCTATCACTTAGAATCTCTAAAATCTCTCCCATCTGCTTTCGCCATTCGAACAGGGGTGCAAAGAGGAGAGAGAAATAGATGGTTAATGATGAAACAAAAAGGGGAGAGCAGAGAAGCTTGTTTATGTTGTTAGTGTTATGAAAGTATGCAAGAGTTCGATGATGACAACCATGCGAAAAAGAAAGAACACTAGAGTTTTACGTGGTTCGATCGTAAGATCTACGTCCACGGCCAAAGGCAATATGATTCAGTATATTGAGAAATATGCAGAGATTTACAATCACTCAAGAACTCTCTCCAAGAACTCAACACCTCTAATCTAATTCTAAACCAAGAACTAATCAAGTGATAGTTTGGAGACTCTTTTCTTGAATATCGAAGTAGCTGATTAACTATTTCAGATGCAGCCTTCGTCTGCTTTATATCAGTCCCTTCATCCTCCAACAGCTCTCTTGAGATGTTAGTTATCAAATCAGTTATAACTGTTCCAACGGCTACTTCCCGTTTCTTGGTTTGCATCAACATGCCGAAGTGCTGCATGATGCCGAAGTGCTGCATGATGCCGAAGTGCTGCATGATGCCGAAGTTCAATGAAATGCTGAGCTCAATGAAATGCCGAGCTCAATAAACCGCCGAGCTCAATAAAACACCGAGCTCACCGAGCTCAATAAAACACCGAGCTCACCGAGCTCAATAAAACGCCGAGCTCAATAATATGCCGAGCTCAATAATATCTTGAACGAGCTCAACCTCTAACAAATCTGCAGCTGTTGAGAATGACATTGATTTTTAGCTTGCTGCATCCAACGGTGATTGTGAGATTATACTCCAACAAACTCCACCTTAATCTCAGAATCAACAATGAATCATAATCCTCTGACAAAACCTCAAACTCATCACTCCACAAGTCCCACCAGCCCCAAGCAGTATTTAAACTTCATGGCTGGCAACGGCTTTGTCAACATATCAGCCGCATTATGCTCAGTAGATATTTTCACCATCTTGACTTCACCTCTCTGTATTTCATCCCTTATGAAGTGCATCCGCACATCTATGTGCTTACTTCTTTCGTGAAACACCTGGTGTTTGGCAAGGCATAAGGCGCTGCTGCTGTCACAGTTTATCTCCACTGTGTCTTGCTTCTCCCCAAAATCTTCTAGGATTCCCTTCAGCCATATTGCTTCTTTCACAGCCTCTGTCATTGCCATGTACTCAGCTTCCGTAGTAGATAAAGCAACCACATGTTGTAATCCAGATTTCCAGCTTATAGCAGTGCCATTTAGGGTGAACACATATCCAGTTTGAGATCTCCTATTATCTCTATTTGATGCATAATCAGAATCGCAAAACCCCACCAGTGCTCCACCTTGATCCTTACAATCTGCCTTGTACAACAGACCATAATCTGAAGCACCCTTCAAGTATCTGAGCAACCACTTCAATGCTATCCAATGCTCTCTCCCATGGTCTGACATAAATCGGCTAGTAACACTTATAGCCTGAGCCAAATCTGGTCTTGTGCATAGCATTGTGTACATTATGCTTCCTATGATGTTTGCATAAGGTATCTTGCTCAGCTCTCTCCTCTCTGAGTCATTCTTTGGTTTCTGATCCATGCTCAACTTAAAGTGAGCAGCCAATGGTGTAGAGACAGGTTTGAAGTCATCAGCCTGAAATTTCTTCAAAACTCTCTGGATGTAATTCCTCTGCAACAACCTGAGCTCTCTCTTTGGCCTATCCCTCAGTATATCCATGCCAAGGATTCTCCTTGCATTTCCAAGATCCTTCATTTCAAACTTGGATTCCAGTTCAGCCTTGATTCTCTCAATCACTCCCAGATCTGCTCCTGCCACAAGCATATCATCAACATACAAAAGTAGAAAAGCAATTGGTACACCATTCCTTTCTCTGATGTAAACACAGCTATCATACTGCGATTTTCTGAAACCAATACTCATCATATGCTCATCAAACTTGAGATACCACTGCCTACTACTTTGCTTCAATCCATACAAACTTCTCTTGAGCAAACACACTTTGTCTTCATTCCCAGCCTCCATGAACCCCTCGGGTTGATGCATATATATTGTTTCTTCAAGTTCACCATGCAAGAAGGCTGTCTTGACATCGAGTTGGTGTAACTCCCAATCATACTTTGCAACAAGAGCAAGCAATATCCTGATGGAACTGTGTTTTACAACCGGAGAGAACACATCATTATAATCAATCCCCTCTTCTTGAGTGAATCCTCTAGCAACAAGCCGTGCCTTAAACCTGACACTTTCAACTTCACCAACTTCAATCTTCATCTTGAAGATCCATTTGCAGCTAATAAGCTTTTGGGTCCCTGGATTCTTCACCAAAATCCAAGTATGGTTTTTGAGTAGTGACTGGATCTCTTCTCTCATAGCTGCAAGCCATTTCTCCTTTTCCTTACTCGACATAGCTTCAGCATAGGTGGATGGCTCTAAGCACTCCAATACCTCAGCAACACAGAGAGCAAAAAAACTCATCTCATAATCACTGAACCTGGCTGGCTTTCTGATCTCTTTTCTGTTTCTGTCCCTGGCTATAATATGTGATCTCTGATCATCATCAATCTGATCTTGTTGCTGGGGTTGCTGTGGACTTGAAGCTCCACCCCCATTCTGATCATCTGGATCACTAGGTGGTGGCTGGCCATGCTGAACTTCTTGATCAATAGATATTCTTTCACCCATCTGATCCTCAGTCTTCAAGAATGGCATATGATGCTCATGGAAGACCACATCTCGGCTCACAATTATCTTCTTGTTCCCCTCTTCAGTGCACCACAACCTGTACCCTTTTACTCCATGTTGGTAACCAACCATCACACATTTCTGAGCCCTTGCATCAAGCTTTCCCTGCTTGCAGTGGGCATATGCTCTACAACCGAACACCTTGAACTGATTGTACTCTCTATCTCCACCATACCATCTAACATCTGGGATTTCATTTCCTATAGCTGATGATGGAGAACTGTTAATTAGCACTGCAGCAGTACACACTGCCTCCCCCCAGAACATCTTTGGCAAGCCTGATGATAAAAGCATGCATCTGACTCTATCGAGGAGTGTTCGGTTCATTCTTTCAGCAACTCCGTTTTGTTGCGGATTAGCCGGGACTGTCCTATGCCTTTGTATCCCATTTGATTTGCAGAAAGACTCAAAATCTTCAGATAAGAACTCCAGCCCGTTATCAGTCCTCAAGCACTTGAGAGTGGTGGATTTCTTCAGCTTCATCTCTGTGCACCATTCTCTGAATTTTTCAAATGCTTGTGACTTCTGCTTTAGGATGTATATCCAGACTTTTCTGCTATAATCATCTATTATCGACATAAAATACCTGCCTCCTCCCATAGAAGCAGGCTGAGCTGGACCCCATAAATCACAATGCGCATAGTCAAGAGGTAATTTGGAGGTGTGTTTACCAGCCTTGTATGGTAGCTTCTTGCTCTTTCCCAGAGCACAGTGTTCACATTCCTTGAACCTCTGATCACTTCCAGCCGGAATGACCCCTTTCTTGATCAGTTCTCTCATCCCACTTTCTCCAAGATGGCCGAGCCTCTTGTGCCACAGACTCATATCAGAGTCCTCTGCAAGATTCACTGAAGCAACAACAGTTTCTGCTACTAGATAGTATAAACTGTTTCTTCTCTCAGCAATCAGCAAGATTTTTCCATTAAGTGAGACATTCATATAGCCTTTCTCAGAAGAAAACCTGAATCCTCTAGATTCAAGCATGCCAAGTGAAATCAAATTCCTCTTAATCTCAGGAATGTACCTGACTTGAGTAAGCAGTTTTGGTGATCCATCATGAGCTCTCAATCTGATATCTCCAATGCCTTTGATGGAGCACATCTGATCATTCCCCAACATTACTGACCCGGTTGCCTCAGAAAGGTTTTCAAACCAAGCTTTGTTGGAACAAATATGGAAGCTGCACCCGGAGTCCATTATCCAAGAACTCTCTATCCCACCACTCACCACATTCATGATCTGGGGTGGATCTGTGTCTTCTGCAAGATCAGCCTGATTTTGGGTAGCCTTCTCTTCGTTTTGCTTCCTTTTCCACGAGTAGCAATCCCTTTTGAGATGCCCAGGTTTCTTGCAGTAATGACAGCTTCGCTTCTCCTCATTTTGCTTCTGATACTTAGGCTTTTGATTCTGATTGAATTTCTTTTTCTTGCCTTTGAAAGCCTTTACATTCAAGGCTTGACTGCCACTTCCTTCATTTGTCGTCGAAGAGTTCTTTTCCAGCTCCTTTGATCGAAGAGCACACTGAACTTCTTCATATGTGATGCCAGATTCTGCATTCCGGCCAAACAGCATTGCATCTTTAAGATGCTGGAATGTTTTGGGAAGAGCATTCAAGAGCAAGATGGCCTTGTCTTCATTCTTCATGGGGCCATCTACATTCTCCAAATCATCCAGATTCTTGCTGAAATCATCAATCTGCCCTGCGAAGGGTCGGTCTTCAAGAATCTTGTATGAAAAGAGGCGCTGCTTCATGTATAGGCGATTAGCAAGCGACTTGGTCATGTACAGCGCTTCGAGCTTCGTCCATACCCCATGCGCTGTGGTTTCCTTCGCAACCTCGCGCAACACCTTGTCCGTGAGATTGAGAATAATGGCGCTATGGGCTTTCTTGGCAATCTCAGCCTTCTTCCTCACGCTCTTCTCATCGAGATCTTCTTTTTCTTTCCCCTTCGGATCAATTGGCTCGATTGCTTCATCGAGCCCTTGCTGGATCAACAGAGCCTTCATCTTGATCTGCCACAGACCAAAATCATTCTTCCCCGAGAATTTCTCCGCTTCGTACCTCGTCGTCGTCATCGATATCAACTCCGATTGCGTTTCCCACAGACGGCGCCACTTGTTATGAAAGTATGCAAGAGTTCGATGATGACAACCATGCGAAAAAGAAAGAACACTAGAGTTTTACGTGGTTCGATCGTAAGATCTACGTCCACGGCCAAAGGCAATATGATTCAGTATATTGAGAAATATGCAGAGATTTACAATCACTCAAGAACTCTCTCCAAGAACTCAACACCTCTAATCTAATTCTAAACCAAGAACTAATCAAGTGATAGTTTGGAGACTCTTTTCTTGAATATCGAAGTAGCTGATTAACTATTTCAGATGCAGCCTTCGTCTGCTTTATATCAGTCCCTTCATCCTCCAACAGCTCTCTTGAGATGTTAGTTATCAAATCAGTTATAACTGTTCCAACGGCTACTTCCCGTTTCTTGGTTTGCATCAACATGCCGAAGTGCTGCATGATGCCGAAGTGCTGCATGATGCCGAAGTGCTGCATGATGCCGAAGTTCAATGAAATGCTGAGCTCAATGAAATGCCGAGCTCAATAAACCGCCGAGCTCAATAAAACACCGAGCTCACCGAGCTCAATAAAACACCGAGCTCACCGAGCTCAATAAAACGCCGAGCTCAATAATATGCCGAGCTCAATAATATCTTGAACGAGCTCAACCTCTAACAAATCTGCAGCTGTTGAGAATGACATTGATTTTTAGCTTGCTGCATCCAACGGTGATTGTGAGATTATACTCCAACAGTTAGCAACTCCGGATTCCCTTTTATCGTGGTTTGCTTCATTTGTCGCAACTGAATTCGCTTGTATATCTTTAGGGGATCCTTCCTTTCTATCAGAATTCCATTCATTGCTTACAAGGCTAACTCGCTTCTGCGCTGAAATTGAAAATAATGGTTCCATTTTCAATCCATACCAAACGAGTCAGACGATATTGAATCTGCATCCTTATCCCAACTGTTTACATGATATGTGATTGTCTATCTTTACGTTCCTTTATACGAAAATCTATTGTTTCATTATCTATTATTCGGTGATGTGAGAGTCCATTTCGACCATCCTTCCAAAGAGAAGCTATCATTCAATCTTCATTATCAATAGTTCGAACAGTCATCTCTATCTTTTGCCTCTAATTCTGTTACACTGGCATCCATCCTAGAATCATTCACCGCATATCTTTCTTTACTTCCAAATGCTACTGTATCAGTTTTCTTCCCTAAACATCTCAAGTCAAAGGTGGTTTCTTTACAATTTTCCTTCATGGTCATGATTCTTCAGTAGGTGGTTTCTTAAGGGTTTTCTATGTATCCGTCGAGTAGCCATTGTTTTGGGTTTAAAATCATGGATTCGGGTATCTTATATGTTTTTTTTCTGATAGATCCAAAATGCCTAAGCGAGGTCGTCCGCGCTCACAACCATCACAAGCTGCAGGTATATTTGCGTCGCTACTTGTGCAATTCAATATCATATCTGTTGATTGTGTGGAAGGGTAATTGCATGTCTGTTTAGTGCGCATTAGCCAATCTAAAAATCACAGTGTTGTTGATCTTGGATGCATTATTGGTTAAAAATTTTAATTAATGTACCAGGTTCTTTATTTGTTTTGCGGAAAAGTGGTTCGTTAAATATTTGTATGTGCTTTATTTTGTATATGTAGTGCATTATGTAGATGTTTATTTTCATAATCTGCAGTATATCATGCATTTTAGGGGTATTGTGTGTATTGTTTACGCAACTCAGTCAAGAGTACATATATATTATTTGGTTTGAGTAGTGCATTATGTATATATGTAAATTGTCCTTATGTGCAGTAAATTATGCATTATGTAGGGTATTGTGTGTTTCAGTGACTAAACTCAGGGAAGATTACATATGTGCATTATTTAGTTTAGACTGTGCATTATGTACCATGATTTTTGCATTATGTTGAGTATATTATGGATTAATAAGGGTATTGGCTGTGTTGGTTAAGCAACTCAGTCAAGATTAAATATGTTTATTATTTGGTGTGGGCAGTGCTGTATGAATCTGTAATTATGCATTTGTTAGAGTATATTCTACATTTTGAGTGGTATTCTTTATATGGGTTAATAAACTGGTGTGTAATACATGTGCATTTTTGGGTTTAGCCAATGCATTATGTCCAATGATATATACATTATGTGAAGTATATTATGCATTATCAAAGGTAATTTGTATCTTTCATTACATTGTGCAGCAGGTTTAGGTCAATATTAGGAGTATATTAAGCACAACAGAGGTAGTGTTTGTATCTTTCATTATATTATGCATTATGAGTGGCATTTTGTATTTGGAATCAACACATTGAAGATTACATATGTGCATTATTTGGTTTAAGCAGTGCATTATGTAGCAGGTAATTGGCATTATTTGCAGTATATTATGCATTATTGGAGGTATTTTGTATATGTGTTAATTAACAGAGTGAAGATTACATATGTCACACCTCAACCCCTCTGACGTATACTCTTATAATAAATAAATCCCTTATCATAAAAGCAATCAATACACGTGTCTAATTCATAGAACACTCATATTATATAAGTTCAAGCAAACACTTATCCGATACATATTTCAAAATATCCTGTAAAGTAGTGGAACCCTCTCACCACTCTATATACTATACATTTATCTACATGCAAAATGATGAGGAGGAGAAGGTTGCCAATATGCGTCAGCCGCCGAACCTAATAACACATGGAGTTCCTATGACCCATGTCAGTCAAAATTTTACTGCTATCTTATTCCTGAAAAATATTAGTGGTTTATATGAGCCACAACTCAGTATATATAAATTTCCACCTTTAATCTCACATGATACAAACATCAAGCATATTCTTTTATTAATACATATAATCAGAAACAATATATAACATAATTTAAAAACAAACCAGTTCATATTCATATGCATATGCCACTCTATTCAGTTTATTATTCTGTAACAGTCAAGCCTGGTATCTGCCCGGGATTCCTCTATGACCCGAAGGTCTCTCTGTAATTGGACTCATAGGTCCCTTTGTATTTGACCCGAAGGTCCCTCTGTAATTGGACTCATAGGTCCTCTGTATTTGACCTGAAGGTCCCAATATGTTTGACCCGAAGGTCCCAATATATCCACTATGATTTCAGATCCAGGGGAAAACCGTCACAGATCCTCTTTAATCACATGATTCATGTACTTTCAATACCATATGTAAAATATCAATTACATATTTCTATCATATAATTCATTTACAACATCATATTCATTGCACCAATCACATATCCATATCATATTCAACCATCTATATCAAATAACACATAATCATATTGGATCACATCATATAATCAAATCATTCATTGTGTTTAACACCTAACAAGGAAACAAATAAAACATGTAAAATTAGAAGTGTGATTTATACACACCTGATCACGGTAGATAAACTACTAAAAAAAAACTCGACCCATTCCCTTCGTTTTCCACTCTCAAATTGTACATTGTTATTACGTCTAAATTCTGAATATTCTTCTCCTTATTATTTTCTACTTCTGCTGTTCTTCTCTCTTTTTTTTTCCTAACTTTCGTCCCTTTTTAATACATGTATACTATAGCTTCCTCCAATCTCCTCTCTTTTTTTTCTTATCCTACTATCCATATGATATGTGAAGCCTAAAAGCTTTATATGATGTAGAACTAAATTAATATATCTAAGTCGGCTAAATAAATCATTGAACCACTAAATTGATTGATCTCATCCATTTTCATTATTTTATTTCATTTATATTAAAATTTTGAGATGACTTATGGTTAGCACACGTATTTTTTTATAAGTACACCTATTACAAATAATATATAAAATATAACATATATGTAATATACATATATACTAATCTATATAATAAAATAATATATACACATCCCTTTTAACAATTCCCGTAAATCAAAATTATTCATATATTCGACTATATTGAGTCGTCATAACAATAAATATATTCTCTATGACACACTTAATATCTATGTAGTAAAAATGACAATTTAATATGCAATGACAATATAATATGATAATATGCAAAATAATGCATGTTTCAGGTTAGAGATGTCACAACATATGTGCATTATTTGGTTTAGGCAGTGCATTATGAAGTATGTAATTGTCATTATTTGGAGTATATTTTGCATTATGAGAGGTATTTTGTATTTGGGTTAATCAACGCATTGAAGATTACATATGTGCATTATTTGGTTTAGGCAGTGCATTATAAAGCAGGTAATTGTCTTATTTGGAGTATATTAGGCATTATGAGAGGTATTTTGTATATGGGTTAATCAACTCAGTGAAGATAACATATGCGGATTATTTAGTTTAGGTAGTGCATTATGTAGCAGGTAATTGCCATTATTTGGATTATATTAGGCATTATGAGAGGTATTGTTTATATTGGTTAATCAACTCAGTGAAGATTCAAAGTGCGCATATCATGCTGTATTCTGTTGTAATGTTAATTTTCTGCTGTTTTATGTTGTTTGGTCCATATCAGAGAAGCAGCTAAGACTCGACATCGACGAAGCGGCCGACGTTGTAATTCCGATAGCACTTGCATGAGCGCAAAAGGGACAAAAAGCTTAGAGATGTTTAGAATCAAGTTTGCAAAGACGCTCCTTACTTGTGCATACAACACCAGAGGTGGCACAAACCAGTCTAAAGCCACGAGGTATTGGAGAGAGAGACCGGCCAAGTTCAACTTCGAGCAGTGGGTCATGAATTATGGGCTGGAGTGAGTGAGAGTTTCGGCTTGGGTAATGGAGGTTGATGGGTTAATTGATAGCTGTAGTGATTATTTAAACTGCTTTTTTTAGTAGACACATGATGGAAAGTGAACGCAGCCACCTTGTGGCGTGGTATATTTTTAACTTGTTATTGCGTTTTGCTATAAGAAACTGATTTTGGGACTATGCATTATGAATCAAGTATTTGCCATTATTCTGCAATATATTATGTGCATTATTTGTTTGAGGCTGTGCATTATGTATGAAGCAGTTGTCATTATTTGCAATATAGTATGCATTATGATAATTATTGTGTATATGGGTGAATTGCTGCTTTTGTCATTATCAGGAGTGTGCGCATTAGTTGAATGAGGCTGTGTATTAAGTATCAAGCAGTTGCCATTATTTGCAATGTATTAGGCATTTGAACATACTACACCATAATCCCTAGGCTTGCTAAACCCTTAGGGAAATCAAGAAATGTGCGCCAAACATCGAAACACGACATAACTTAAATTAAACGGGTCAAGATAAATGTTCATTACATATCACAAATAATGCATTACAGAAATTAAACTAAGCATTATACTGTACAATATGTACATTATGTATATCCTTAGCCACAAATACACAAACGGTATTCTTCACAACCAATTTAAATTAAACGGGTCAGGATAAATGTTTATTACATATCACAAATAATGCATTACAGAAACTAAACTACGCATTATATTATACAATATGTACATTATGTATATCAGTTAAAAAAATACCTACGCGCTATGCATTTGCAACCCTAGATGAATTACTACAGCTCGTGTATTTGGACAATTTTTTTAGACTTAGAACATACTACACCCTAGCCGCTAGGCTTGCTAAACCCTTAGGGAAAACAAGAAACGTGAGCCAAATATCGAAACACGACACATCTTAAAGTAAATGGGTCAGGATAAATGTTCATTACATATCACAAATAATGCATTACAGAAACTAAACTACGTACTATACAATACAATATGTACATTATGTATATCAGTTAAAAAAATAACTACGCGCTATGCTTGTGCAACCCAGACCAATTACTGCAGCTCGTGTATTTGGACAACATTTTTCAGACTTAGAACATACTACACCCTAGCCCCTATGCTTGTTAAACCCTTAGGGAAAACAAGAAACGTGCGCCAAACATCTAAACACGGCACAACTTAAATTAAACGGGGCAGTATAAATGTTCATTACATATCACAAATAATGCATTACAGAAACTAAAACTACGCATCATACTACACAATATGTACATTATGTTTATCTGTTTTAAAAAATGCCTACGAACTATGCATGAGCAACCCCAGACGAATTACTGCAGCTTGTGTATTTGGACAACGTTTGTTAGACTTAGAACATACTACACCCTAGCCCCTAGGCTTGTTAAACCCTTAGGGAAAACAAGAAACGTGAACCAAACATCGAAATACTGCACAACTTAAACTAAATGGGTCAGGATAAATGTTCATTACATATCATAAATAATGCATTACAGAAACTAAACTGCGCATTATACTATATAATATGTACATTATGTAAATCAGTAAAAAAAACCTACGCGCTATGAATGTGCAACCCCAGATGAATTACTGCAGCTCGTGTATTTGGACAACGTTATTTAGACTTAGAACATACTACACCCTATCCCCTAGGCAACCCTTAGGGAAAACAAGAAACGTGCGCCAAACATCGAAACACGACATAAGTTAAATTAAACGGGTCAAGATAAATGTTCATTACATATCACATATAATGCATTGCGGAAACTAAACTATGCATTATACTATACAATATGTAGATTATGTATATATCAGTTAAAAAAACTACAACGCATTAAACTCCAACGTGATTGACGATCTCCATAAACTCGTTCATAATTACTCATCGTCGATTGGCCACTACAATCCGGCTAATGCGCCGAATTTGGTCGCGGATTTCAGGGGGTTGTAGCCACAGGCGGCGGCACATAGCGTGGTCCCGGGCTCGCTCCCGGCGGTGGCGTATTCGTATCAATTGTGGGAGTGTGGTGTACTATCGGAATCGGAGGCGGTGAAGGAATTGAGCAATCTGTTCAATCTGTGAAAAGAAAAAATAGCCGTGAAGATCTTCAAGGGAGGAAATCAAGGAAGTTTCCATAACCACCAAAATAGTGTTTACCAATTTTGTCCTTTTCAGATTTTAATTGAATTAAATTTAATGGTTAAAGCTAATAATTTAGGCCATAGGATGGAGGAAATCAACGGCTGAGATCAAAAAGGAAATCGGAGAAAATATGGAAAAAGGAAATGAATACATCCCTCTATATATATATATATATATATATATATATATATATATATATATGGTTTTCATCTACCAAAAGAAGTCCCTAAGTATAGAAATACAGACCATATATGGACCGTCAGATTTGGAGATAAATGGCCACGATCTGGAATGACTCCTCGTTTTTGTTGGGTCATAATAAGACTGATTTATATCATGTGAGGGGTAAATTAGGAATCAAAAAAATTATGAACCGTCATTACCGTTTTTAGTGGGCGGATTTAATGGTAGTGTTTACTGCACATGCTAAAATCACTCATTTATTGAAATCACCCAAATCAAACGGCTTAAATCCAAAATCAGAAACTCAAAACCTAATCAACTCTATCTCTCGCTTCTCCAATCAACCAAAACTCTCCTCGCCGACGATTCTTCAGCAATGGTGGATACACGCTCGGCCGGAGCAGCGAAGGATGACGGAAAGGTTAGCAAGGGTTTCTAAATCCCTAGTTTTCGAGAATGTGCAATCTGAACTGACGCAGTGTTCTTTTGTGTTGGTACCGCAAAAAATAACAACGAAAAATTGTATGTTGTCTAAAATATTTGGGTCATTTCTGTTCGGATCATATTTGAATTTTCATTTGACAAATCTTTCCTGTTGGTGTTTGTCTTCCTAAACAGCGACTGCAACTCTTCCACACGCATCAGATGAAAAGGCGGCTAGAAACGATGACCCAAAACAAGGTTAGTGTGTTTTTTATGTTATTATTATGTAGTACTAGGTTATTATGGTTTTCTATACTGAAATAATGAATTTTGTCTACAAATTGAGTTCAACTTAGGGTCACATACTCGGACTGGCGTAGTGGATGTTTCATAGGCTGTTAAAGGATAATGTGCTAAGCTACACAAATAATGAATAAGGTCATAGCTTTGACTGTTTTGTGTCATAGTTCAGAAACATTGATTGTTGCAATTTTGTTTTTTAAAAATTGGAATGAACAGAGCTTAGTGTTATGGATTGTTTGAGGTTATTCCACAACATTTTTACTTTTTTTTAAGGCATTGTTAGTTTCTATTTACATAATTTTAGGGCATGCTTAATATCATAACATAAAAAAACATATTAAGAATGACCTTTGTGTTGTCTAAACAGGCCGTATGTAATTTAAAATTCTGGATTTGAAAAATACGGATGTCATTTTTAGATCATTTTAGGTCATACTTTCTATTATGCCCTAAAAAGAATAAGAATGACTTCATTTATCTGTACAAGTACTGTGGTAGAGAATGTTGATGCAGCTGAATTACAAGAACGCGAAGGTCGACATTGAAAAAATGATAGCAAACTACATATCTTAAGCAATTGTTATGTCATAAATCAAAAGACTGAAACTTTGTTTCATTTTTTATAGTTTACCACTGTTTTAAATTAAGGATGTTTGAACAGTTCAGCAAACTACATATCTTAAGCAATTGTTATGTCATAAATCAAAATACGCGAATGTTGATGCATGTTCATGTCATAATATATGCATGTAAGAGTCATTATGAGCATAATCAGGCAAAAAATTAATAGTATCTGAGAATTCATACATTGGGTCATAGTAAATGAATATTTGGGTTATAGTATCGTATGGTTAACCTGTGTCATAATAAACCAACATTTTGGTCATTATATAACACTAAGGAGTACCGAATGCGTCATACAAATCTGATCGAAATGTTTGTATCAAACAAACTGAAGTAAAATACACGATTATTCTCATGTTTTTGACATATTAAAAAAACCCAATATTAATACGGCCGAAGAATACACAAACAATAACCCAAGCATCAACCATTCTTTGGGTCATACTAAACGAATATTTGGGTCATGTCAACTTATGGGTAAATTGGGCCATAATAATCCAATATTCGAGTCATTACATAAAACTACCGAGTATCAAGATGCCTCATACAAATCTGAACGAACGGAGTAATTTCAAACAACCTGAGAATGCAAATAAAATGGAGTCCAATAAAAAACTTAAACTGACGTTACTTTAAAAAAGAGAATACATAGTATCAAACTTCAGTATTTATTCTAGACCGCCACATTTCTTTCTCTTTGAATTTATCGCAATTCCTTGAATCGCGGTGACCCCACTCCTAACATTTCTTGCATTGACGCAAAGGCTTGCTCTTAAGCTTCAAAGCCTTCTCCACTCTTGTGGGAACTCTACTACCAGATCTCTTCGTGCTGACGACTTCTGGTGGGTGAACATCTACTTCTTGGGGTGCCTCTACCCAATAAAAGTTCTTTATTAGTTTCTTCTTTTGTGCTGTAGACATTACTACGCCATCGGCAAAAATCTGTTGCTTGCTTCACGAACTAACCACATAGATCATACATAGGCAAAATCAGAGCATATAATAGAATGTATCATACAAATGCCAAAAATGTGTCATACAAGTTAAATTACAAAAATTCAAAAAATAACAATGATAATGAGTCATACTAAACAAGTAATCATATCATAACAAATGAATTAAAATTGCCAACATTTCCAAAAAAAATGAAATGCAAATATAACGTCAAGCGACGTAGAACATTGTTGCGATTAAATACACAACCAAGCCATTGAGATATGTCGAAAAATGTAATACAAAAATTTCACAACAAAACTTGTGTTTTCTACAACGTCATCGGAGAATGATTGATTGTTTCCCAACAAAGAAGGATCTACTACGGTTTCCATTTATGGAGAAACGGTGCAATAAATCTATGCCACAAAAAACAACTAAAATGAAAATTGATATCGTCAAACAGAATCAGAAAAAATTACGAAAATGAATTTACTTGTTAAACAATGAAAACTGACTAATGAAATTAATTACGATATAAAAAACTGATATGAACCAAAATTACCGATGAAACAAAAGGCGACGGAGTGTAGAATAGTATTAACAACACATACGAATCAGACAAGAAAATGATCACATATAAAACAATAATAATGGCAGATCTGTTGAAGAAGATGTAAAAACTGCAGGAGATTAAGAAGATGTTAACTCGTCAATCAGGGAAGGAATTGTTAATGGAAATAGAGACGTGCATCATTATAGGAATTGGAATAACAATCTAATGAACTAGAATGACACTATTAACCTTTTGGGATTATAAGTGAATAAAAAAATAAACTTGCGAAAATGTTTAAGCCATTAGATCTTATCATCTCAAGATTAAAACACCTAATCCTATGGTCTAAATTCGGCCTTCATTTCTGGATTTAAAGTGATACTTGTTTGGATCATTTCCATATATATATATATATATATATATATACATATATATATAGAGAGAGAGTTGTGATCATATAATAACCCTCAAATCACGTAATAACCCTATAACCAAATCTGGACCACACATATTTTCTAATCTTGTGGTTCAGATTCAAACTTAGATTTACTTCATAAAAAAAGCGCGGGGGTAAATATGTCATTTCTCTCATTTAATTTCTGAATTTCGCTAAATATCACATAAAATGATAAAATGATATATGTTAGGATTATTGCATAGAATGATAGTTTTGCCGGATAGAATGATATTCTGAGTTGATAAAATGATAATATGTCATTTCCCTCATTTAATTTCTGAATTTCGCCAAATATCACGTAAAATGATAAAATGATATATGCTAGGTTTATTGCATAGAATGATAGTTATGCCGGATAGAATGATACTCTGAGTTGATAAAATGATACTTTTTGACTGACTGATAAAATGATAAAATGATATATGTTAGGTTTATTGCATAGAATGATAGTTTTGCCAGATAGAATGATACTCTGAGTTGATAAAATGATACTTTTGACTGACTGATAAAATGACATATGTTAGGTTTATTGCATAGAATGATAGTTTTGCCGGATAGAATGATACTCTGAGTTGATAAAATGATACTTTTGACTGATAAAATGATATATGTTAGGTTTATTGCATAGAATGATAGTTTTGCCAGATAGAATGATACTCTGGGTTGATAAAATGATACTTTTGACTGACTGATAAAATGATAAAATGATATAAGTTAGGTTTATTGCATAGAATGACGCATAGAATGATTGTTTTGCCGGATAGAATGATACTCTGAGTTGATAAAATGATACTTTTGATAAAATGATATATGTTAGGTTTATTGCATAGAATGATAGTTTTGCCGGGTAGAATGATACTCTGAGTTGTTAAAATGATACTTTTGACTGACTGATAAAATGATAAAATGATATATGTTAGGTTTATTGCATAGAATGATAGTTTTGCCGGATAGAATGATACTCTGAGTTGATAAAATGATAACATATCATTTCCCTCATTTAATTTCTGAATTTCGCCAAATATCACGTAAAATGATAAAATGATATATGTTAGGTTTATTGCATAGAATGATAGTTTTGCCGGATAGAATGATACTCTGAGTTGATAAAAAGATACTTTTGACTGACTGATAAAATGATAAAAATGATATATGTTAGGTTTATTGCATAGAATGATAGGTTTGCCGGATAGAATGATACTCTGAGTTGATAAAATGATACTTTTGACTGACTGATAAAATGATAAAATGATATATGTTAGGTTTATTGCATAGAATGATAGTTTTGCCACTGAGTTGATAAAATGACACTTTTGACTGACTGATAAAATGATAAAATGATATATGTTAGGTTTATTGCATAGAATGATAGTTTTGCCGGATAGAATGATACTCTGAGTTGATAAAATGATACTTTTGACTGATAAAATGATAAAATGATATATCTTAGGTTTATTGCATAGAATGATAGTTTTGCCGGATAGAATGATTCTCTGAGTTGATAAAATGATACTTTTGACTGATAAAATGATAAAATGATAAAATGATAAAATGATACTTAAATAAGATTTTACGTATTTAAATGAGCGAAATTTGTATATCATGGGAAATAAGATTTTACATATAACTGAACCTCATACATACGTGTAACTGAACCTCATACATCTGTATATCATGGGAAATAAGATTTTACGTATTTAAATGAGCGAAATCTGGATACGTAAATTTTATCATGAGCGAAATTCAGAAATTAAATAAGCGTAATGACATAGTTACCCTCTGTGCCTTTTTTATGAAGGAAAACTAAGTTTGAATCTAGACCACGTGATTTTAAAAATGTATGGTCCAGATTTAGTTATAGGGTTATTACGGAAATTAGGGTTATCATTATATATATAATCAGAATGAATGGTCATTATGGTTGAGGTAGTTTTTCAATAATTTAGCATTTGCTGATAATAGTCTGTCGAATTTGGTAGCTATCGATTGAGATTTGAGAGGATGGGTAGCACGAAAGGGAAAGTGTGTAGCCGCTATAAATTTGGCTGAAATTTGAACGTGGGTTTCATCTCTGAATTCGTGTAAGGGATGGATACATTACTCATTTTGTATTACGATTTATTATCCACATACACGTTTATATATTTTCTTGTGATGGATAAATTCTACCATTCATATATGTAGAGTCTTGAAAACACTATCACTCAACCAATCACCTCTTTACTCGCTGCCTAAGAGCATTCACAACCGTGCTCTTGCCAGTGAGCACGGTTGTGGGTCCGGCCCCACTTTTTCTGCCTGCTCTTTGGCAAGAGCACAACACCCACAGCTGTGCTCTTCCGCAAGGACGAGCACAATTCAATTTAAAATTCAATTAAATAAAAATATTTCCATAATTTGAAAATTCATTAAAAAACCGAAATAACATTACAAATTACAAATAAATTTAAAAAGACATAATTAAAATCCTAAAAATTAAAAATTACATAATTAAAATCCTAAAATTAAAAAAACCAATACTCGTTGCCGAATTTCTCCCACATGTGTTTGATTAGGTCTTCTTGTAGCTCAATGTGGGTTCGGGTATCGCGCATTGTGTGCCTTGTCTCGATCCTCTGGCCCACCGTCGTATGCACACCTCGGCGTGGGGGAGACTTCGCGGTTGAGCTTACGGCTTCATCCTCGTCGTAGAAGCTAGCAGCTCTCGGTCCTTCATCGGCTATAATCATGTTGTGTAAGATAATACACGTGAACATGATGTCGGCGATATTATTCACGTACCACAGCCGAGCCGGGACCTTTACAATGTTGAATCGGGCTTGAAGGACCCCGAAAGTTCTTTCGACGTCTTTCCTCGCGGACTCTTGACGCTGCGCAAAAAGAACCCGTCTCGGGTTGTGCGGGTTGCTAAGCGTCTTCACGAAAGTCGACCACCTTGGGTAGATACCATCGGCGAGATAGTAACCCATGTGGTATGTATTTCCGTTGATGGTGAAGTCGATCGCCGGTGCTACACCATTCATCACATCATTGAAGAGTGGTGAAGAATAGAGCACGTTCAAGTCGTTGTTGGATCCGGCAACGCCGAAATATGCATGCCAAATCCATAGGCGGTAGTCGGTGACCGCCTCAAGGATAAGTGTTGGGCCGCCGCCTTTGTGACCGCTTAAGTGTTGCCCCCTCCAAGCAGTCGGGCAATTCTTCAACCTCCAATGCATGCATTCAATGCTGCCAAGCATTCCGGGAAAGCCATGGACTGATTCGTGAAGACGAAGCAACCTTTGGCAATCATCGGTGGTGGTAATTCATCACCGAAGGCTGAACGAACGCCATCGCAAAAAATTTTTAGACAAAGGATTCCAGTGGACTCACCGATATGCAAATACTCATCGAAGAGGTCGGCCGTTTGCCCAGTAGCGAGTTGTTTGATGGCACACGTACACTTCTGCAACGGCGTGATACTTTGCCGGCCAGTTGCATCTGGACCTATTTGGAAGAATTCAACACGTGCGGACAATGTGTTGATAATTTGCATAAACAAGCGCTTTGACATGCGAAAACGGCGCCTGAAGTAATCTGCCGGAAACCGGGTTGGTCGGCAAAATAGTCGGCAACGAGCCTTTCGTGGGCTCCCTCCCAGTCAAGATGGATGTAGCGGCGAATTGATCTAGTTCGTTGAGGAGGAGGAGCGGGGGTATTCGCCGCGACATATGCTTCGTAAGCGGCACGATGTTGTTCGTAGTATTCTTGTTCTTCGCGCTCCGCTTCCGCCATAAGATGGGTGAAATCCATTTGAGGTTTTGAGTGAGAGATGAAGGTGTAGATAGTTTGTATGAGAATTATGAATGAGAGATGATTTGAAGTGATAAATGGATGATGAATGTGTGTATTTATAGATGATTTTGGGGAAAAATAAAATTCAAAAATTCAAAAAAATTCAGAAAACGGGCAAAAAACGACCATATTTTTTGGGATTTGGAAAATATTTTTTATCGATTTTTAAAATTAAATACCGAATTTTTAATATTAAAAAAAATTCAAAGGCAATGGCTATGTCGTTGCCCAATCGCTGCTCGCCACGTCGCCTGCTCGCTGGCACAGACGTGCTCGATGCAGCAAGCAGCGCCGTGCCAGCGGCGCGAGCGCAGCGGCGGCGGGTCTCGTTCTTGCCAGCGGCACGGACGGACAGACGCCGTCCGTCCACCGTTGTGCATGCTCTTAAATTTAGTCACATGTCAAGATTGGGTATCTCAAGAAATTGCCATTTTTCGTAACCAAACACCATTTATCTATAGATATGGCCCAGACTAACACACCAACCAAACATACCCTTAGGCCAATTTGCAATTTGCCCTTTTCTTTTATCTCAAAAAACTTTTTTCTCTTTTTTTACTTTCTTTTTTAATCATATTTTATTCTATCTCCTATTTTATTTCTTATTCACTTAATTATAAGTCTCATTTTCTTTAATCTCATACCCAAAAGAATGACTTAAATAACTTGGAATGAAATGAGTAATAAATAGATTATCCGAGCAATTTTAATATTTCTAAAAAAGTATTACTCCTGCTATTAAAGATAGAGGAAAAATGCTATTGAAGTATCATATGGAGAGAACGTAGCAACAATTAGAAATCGAAAATTACCAATAAGAGAAAGTGATTAGTTTTTCTGGAAAATCCAAAATGAGAAAAAAAAAACATAACTATCAACAGTGGACGATGGCGTGCTAAAATTTGCAAGTTATTAGAGTGTAGCGCATGTAATATACACAAAATATACACATATATGCATTTATATTCCTGCAAGTTGTAATTTGTACATATTTGATATTGAATACTTTTATTAAATAATATAGATATATGAATATTACAACAATTGAACGTATAATGAAATTCAAACTATTCTTTGTCACAATGATGGAGTTTTCATGAAGGCGGCCTCATCATTTTTTATAACTGATAATATGCATATAATTTCTAATTTTGGGCTCTTGCAAATTGCAGGTTTTCTTGGCATTATAAAAATGGATGATGCTGAGATATTTATAGAAAATTCCATAACTTTGTCTACAAAAATCAACAACCAATAGTAAAATAATTGTATCAAACAAATAACATATATTTATAGACAAAATCTAAAGAATGTGAAATCACTTATAAAATCCCCCCCCCCCCCCCCCCCCCCGTTCCTAAAATCAACACATTAACAGTTAACCATTAACTAATACTACTACTTTAAATCAATAATCATTAATAAAATAAGGTTAAATACCATTTTGAAAAACCATTACATTCTATCCCATATCACATTCACAAATAAAATTGTTTATCTTCCCTCACTTACTGCGTTAAATAACACTTTTAAAATTTAATCATGACAATTATACATTATGAGCTTTCAAATATAATTTATTTTATCGTAACAAATGGCGTTGTCTCTTACATCATATTCCCTCCATCTATTAAAGGTTGTCTACATTTGCCATTTTGATTTATCTATAAAATATTGTCAACTTTGTCTTTTTTTTATGTGGACCTCACTTTCTACTAACTTATTACACTTACGTTTTATTATAAAACTAATATATAAAAATATGACTCATATTCAATTAACTTTTTCAACTCACACACAATCTCACCCTGTAACACACATACATACACACAGTTACACGCACACACTACATATACTACACACTCACGTGAGTGTGTGTGCATAATTTATATAAATTCAATTTCCTATCATTCAATTCCGTGGAATTCCAATTCCAATTCCGTGTACAGAACAGAGGCTAATTGCGATCAAGGACTCAACTCAAACATGATTAGAGTTAGAAATAACCTATAGGGTGGATGGCGAGAGCAGGGCGGGAGGAGGCGGCAGCGTGGCGGGAGAGAAAGAGGAGCTCGGAGACAGCCTCACCGGTGGCAGATTCCCACCGCAAGTCGAGAATGAATTTGTCCTGTTCCAACAGGCGAAGGGATTCGCCGTTCATGAAGCTCCTGATGCCGCCGTCGAGGGTAGGGCCAGGAATCCACCCGGGCATTGCCAGAAGGGCTTTAGCCGGATTGATCGACGCCGGATCGGCGGTTGTCGCCACCACTAGAGTCGTCATTTGCAGAGGAGAGTGGAAACCTCTAATTTAAATGTGTAGTATAAATTTAAGGAATATTAAAAATACGGCAAATTGCATAAAAAATGCTAAATTAAAATAATATATGAAACGTTAATATTTTACCCTCCGTTCATAAACTAAATATACTTTTTGACTTAGACATAAATTTTAAGAAATTATCTTATTTTATAAATGAAATTAGTGAAACCGTTAGTGAATGTGAGTTCCATTTATATACTATTTTCATTTTTAAAAGCTATAAGCTTTTAAAATAATTCGAATAGTAAATTAACAAACTACGAGAAACTAAAATAAAAAAATGATTTGATATTTTCAGTGGAATATTAATAACATAATTGTATAACATGTATATGTAATTATATAACAGGGAGTATAAATCAATTACATAATAGGTAATCAAACAGTCAAACTAATACTCCAAAGTTTATAAAAAAATAATCTTGATAGTAAATGAGATAAATTTTAATTTCAAATTAATAAAACAAGAGAATGATAGAGAAAAATTAGTTGAAGTATTGTTACTAAAATATTGAGCCTCACAAATTACAATATTAAATAGAGAAATTTATCATAATAAAATTTTGTGGACGGATCAAAATGTAAAAAATAGACTACTCCTTCTATCGATCAAATGTTATTCGGATTTGACTCAATGTTTTAAGAAATGTGAAGGTAAGAGAAATGAAAAAGTTTGTGATACGTAGATTCCACTTTTATATATTAATTTTATAATTGAATGTGAATATAATGAGTTAGTGGAAAATGAGGATTATATATTAAAAAAGTAAAATAGATAATATTTTGTGGACAAACCGAAATGACAAATATAAACATTATTTGATGGACGTTGGAAGTACTCCTCAGTACACAAGTGTGTATTAGTATTAATTAATTATAGGTCCTCAACTTAAGTTGGCTAATTCTTATAAATATTTGGTTCAAACTAATAATTTATACTCACTTTGTCCCACAAGAATATGCACTATTTCTTTTTTAGTCTGTCCCACAAGAATATGCACTTTCTAATTTTGTAAAGTATTTTCTCTCTAATAAGGCATGACTCATTTTCCACTAACAATACTTTAATCACATTTTCTCTCTATATCTCTCTTACTTTACCAATTTTACATTAAAACTCGTATCATCTTTGGGGACGGAGGGAGTATAAAACATTTGAAATCCAACAAGAAGTAACTACTTTAAGTTATGAGTTGTGCATCTAAAATAAAATACTCCATTAAGAAAAATGTGTGTAACATATTACATAAACAGATACTCCATAAAAAATGAGAGAAGAAAAAGTAGAGATAATAAAGTAAGAGAAACATAAAAATAAGAGTGGAAAAATGTGTTACTAAAAAAGGAAACAATTCTACTACTATGAAACACGCAAAATGCAAAAATGATTGTACTATTATGAAATGGAGGGAGTTTTATTTTAGTTTGAGTACTAATTCTTTAACTACTTTACTAATTATGAAACATAAAAATAAGAATGGAAAAATGTGTTACTAAAAAAAGAAACAATTCTACTACTATGAAACACACAAAATGCAAAAATGATTGTACTATTATGAAATGGAGGGAGTTTTATTTTAGTTTGAGTACTAATTCTTTAACTACTTTACTAATTGTAATGGACAAAATTGCTCTTTAGATTCAAAAGGGCATAACAAAAAAGAAACAATATACTACTATTAAGATATAAAAAATTGCGTTAAATGAAATAAAGTCTTTGTTCAGAAAACTTCTAGTACCATTTATTTTCATAAGTTGCAAATATGCATCATGTTTTCACTAAATACTAATTTTGCAATCCATTTGTTTAGAAATGAATCACTTTCAATAGTACATGGTGTGATTATAATATGACAAATATGGCCGACTGTCATGAGACTCGTCTATCCTTAATCAAATGGTTAGGGTATCGATCTCTGCTTTTGAGAATGAAGCAACTTTAAAGATGTCAGTTGTCCTACTATTGAAGTGACTACAAATCCGTGCGGTGGGTAAGACTGACGTGATAACCACTACACCACAGCAACTTGATGTTTAAGAGCATCTCCAATGGCGGCATCAGCGTAGGCACGCCGATTTTTCGCGGACGCCGGTGCTGACGCCGAACCATTGCAGCCGGCGTCAGTGAAACCGGCGTCAAAATCGGCGCGCCTACACCGATTCTTAGACTGACGCCGATTCTGTCGCCGACTCTCACGGCGCCATTGTAGACCCCGAATCGGTGTCAGACCGGCGTCAGAATTTTTTTTTTACCGGCTGTGGATTTGACATGCGTACTTTGGGATAGCCGGTTCGAACAACGACCTAAACGTCCTCAACTCGTCATCCCTTTTCAACGAGCAGTGCCAGGGCGTCGGTCCGGCCATTAGTTTTGTCGCCAACGACAACCAACATGATATGGGCTACTACTTGGCGGATGAGATATACCCTAGGTGGCCAGTCTTTGTGAAGACGATCCGCTGCCCATCAGATGCGAAGAAGGCCTACTTTGCGACGCGGCAGGAGTCGGCGCGAAAGGACGTGGAGCGCGCATTTGGTGTGCTTCAGGCTCGATGGGCTGCAGTTAAGGGACCAACGCGTTTGTGGCATGTCGACTGCATTGCTGATATAATGTACGCCTGTATTATCATGCACAACATGATTGTCGAAGATGAAGGTGTACAACTGACTAATTGGGCCAACGACGATAATGAAGCAGGTCCAAGCCACGGTGTCGCTGCCGCCAACGTACGAGGTGGGGTACCTCACGATGAAGAAGCCCTCCTCCAAGCACATGCCGACATGCGTCAAACGGATGCTCATATTCGACTCCAAAAGGATTTAATTGAAGAGTTGTGGGCGCGGAGGATTGCAAGGCGTTAGTTTTATTTTAAATTATGTAATTTTTTTAAATGTACTTTTAAATTTTTGTACTTTTTTAAAAATTAATGTACTTTTTTTATATTATTGTACTTTTTAAAATTTTAATAGAATTATTCATTTTTTCCGTATTTGTCTCGTAAATTAAATTCTGTATGTTGCTACGTCTGTAAATTAAATTATATAATTGTTATTAGTGATGTGGATAGGCTATGGGAGGGCTATTGCATGTCCAGTTGCATATCCAGATGATGTGGCAGGAGGATTTTAGTGCAGATAATGTGGTAGTGGGAAGGCTATGAGAAGGCTATTGCATGTCCAGAACCATTGGAGATGCTCTAAGTGCGGTCTTGTTATTTTATTACTTCATTTTAACAATTGAATAAAAGCACTTTGATATTTTATTATTTCATTTTAAAAATTGAATAAAAATATTGCTTACTTGAATCTTCATTTATCGAGTCGAGCGACAGCACAGATGTTGAACTCGTCGGCCGCGCGTAAACTCTCTCTAATGACGGCCAAACCCCAACGCTTCACTAACTGTAAGCCCCTCTCTCTCTCTCTCTCTCTCTCTCCAACACACAAGCACAAATTGGAAACGCCCGAACTAATTCTTTGACGCATTTTATCGAACAGTTGCAGAAATTGCTGGTGCCGCCGCCAAAAAGCCCAGAACCATGACAACCGATGCAGCTCATTCAGGCCTAAATATGAAGAATGCCTTTTCCAATTACGCTACTTACCTTAATAACCTGGTATTCATTTTCCCCTTTTTCATATCGTATCGATTCGCTTCTAGCAACATGTTTTCTAGGTTTTCCTTTTATTCATTTAATTAATTAATTGGTGAGTGTGACATATTATTACTCATGTTTGCAAGATTGTTAATCGGTATAGTATATCTGAATTTCCTAGGATTGGTGTTCTACTTAAGCCTTGTTTGCATTTGATACAGCTTTGTGATGCAGTTAATTGATTTTTTAGCTATTGATTAAGTTAGTTACATATGAAAGATAGGCTGTTGGCCCTATCATAACAAGCTCTTGGCAGCATTGCACATTTCTTTAAGATTGACTGGGCCCAGCATTTCTTCTGTTGTCCCGTTACTGAATTTTTCTGCTACTACTAGAAGAAACGACAATTAAATTCCTGCCCAGCTCTCTTCAAATTGCTATTTTCTCACTCTTGATGCTTCTCAGTTTAAATGAATGTATGCTGCAAATATACTACTCTTCATTGCCTGATAAGATTAAATACTCTTAATGAATATGCACCACAGAATGACAAGAGAGAAAGAGTGGTAAAGGCCAGCCGGGATATTACTATGAACAGTAAAAAAGTCATATTTCAAGTGCACAGGTAAAAGGATATTTTTGTTTTATGTTCATGTGTTTCATGAAATGTTCAATGCTAATAAGTATATATTTTGAATCCATGTATACTTGTATAATTATTTCCATAACCTTGTTGTTTCTTGGTGTTGTTTGATATCCAACCCAAATAAGAGTTACTATTTGTTTAACATTGGTAATAACAGAATCAGTAAGCACAATAAAGAGGAAGTTTTACAGAAAGCAGAAAATGATCTAGCTGCTGTGATGGATCAGTATATAGCTCGTTTAGTAAAAGAGCTAGGAGGAACAGATTTTTGGAAGTTAAGACGAGCCTATTCTCCAGGGGTAACCATTATTCTGCCATTTTAAATTCTGAAGGCTTCAAAATGTTTTGCAATCACAATCTTGATTTCCTTGCATTTCTAGATTCAGGAATACATTGAAGCTGCTACACTGTGTAGCTTTTGCAAAACAGGTGCTCTTTTGAATCTTGATGAGATCAATGCTTCGTTACGAACTCTAGGCGATCCATCTAACGAGCCTTTGCAAATTAATGTGCTTGACTATCTGTTGGGGGTAATACTCTATCATTTTTGTGACATTCACACAAATAATGAACTTCATTTGCTATGTCAGCCTCAACCTATTTTTGTCTTTGATATATGAGACTCTTATGATTCTAAAGTGCCTTGTTCAATATCCGTTCCTAACAATAATTAGCAACTGATCATATGCAGCTTGCTGACTTAACTGGAGAGTTGATGAGGATGGCAATGAGTAGGATATCAGACGGTGAACTTGAGTTTGCTGAAAAGATTTGCAGGTTTGTGCGTGAAATCTATAGAGACCTGACACTTGTTGCCCCAAAGATGGACGACTCCTCGGATATGAAGCACTTCTCGGATATGAAGCAAAAGATGGATGTAATGCTCCAGAGTGTAATGAAAATAGAAAACGGTATGATCTAAATAGTATTATTTGTAGATATGCTTTATATATGCTCCTAAGGAATGTGCCATTGATTTAAATATTCCTCAACCTCACAACTTGCTTATCATCATTCAGCTTGCTATAGCGTCCATGTCAGAGGGTCAGAGTACATTCCGTTCCTCGGATCTGAAGATACCAGCTTTTCTATGTTGGGAGTGCCTGAGAATGAGTGACAAAGATTCTGCTAACTGTCAAGTTACGGTCATTGATTTCACAATTACCTTTTGCATCCGCAGTATACATTGGGAGAATAGAAGCAGGATTTTGAATTTCTAACTAGTGAGTATCCTCCAATTCATACTGTGTAGATGTGCTGAGACAGAATTCAGCAGAGTAGGTTATCTTAATGGGTTCAGTTGAATACAAACTGTGGTGTGAAATTTGTGCTAAAATTGCAACGCACTTCGTCGAGTCAGGTTAAAACTTCTCCCCATCTTTTGGAATACAAGCCATGTTTCTGATTTCAAAAGTCTTGTGTATGTCCCTACTTTTTTTTTTATCTCTGCCTTTATGGTGTAGTGGTTTTGGTGCAGTTAAATGCCACAGTAGGAAGATGGTGGAAATGTAGCCCGTCTTTGTCTTGTCTCATTGATATTTTAAAGAACGATTTACAACGATTTAAAATTCAAACACTGAACGAAAAATCGGAATCGCAGCCCTTGGGACCTCAAAACCCAAAACCCTAACTGAAGAAAAGGAGAGAAATGCACTTAGGGAATATTAACCTAAAGACAATGTAGGTTCATTTCCATTTGTTTGTCGCAAACAGAGAAACTAGAGAAATTAAAAAGAGTTTAGCTTGAGGTGAAGGTGTCTGTTTCCTTTTAAGAAGTTGGTGTAATTCAATACAAGAAAAATCATTGTCATGCTCTAGCTTTGTAAATCAATCAGCCACTAAAATCTCTAGATATCATAACTCAAAATAAAAAAAAAAATCAGTGATTCCCTGCTTGCATAATTGAATTAAAATATTGCAATCCACATTATCATGAATATCAGATCAAGTAGTATATGTGTGTGCGTGTTAAAGTGTACTAATAATGATGTATACATTCACTTTTACTTACCATATGTTGATCTTTTATTTAAAGTATTATATGGGATAACATGTGACATTCCATTTTACTGCTGTAATGGTTGGAGAATGATGTGCACACCACATTGTGGTCGTGTGGTGATGATACTAATAGGAAAATGAGAGTAATTCTTTGACAGAGTGAACCTATACCGTTGAAGGATCATTGATAGTGCAATCTTGGTCTCATTGCTAGCGAAATTCAAGCCAACGCACGTTCTTGGCCCATAGCCAAAGGGGAGGAAGGCCATGGGGTTGTTCTTGGTAGCTGCAGCAACACCCTCTGCGAATCACTCCGGTTTGAACAAATGTGCATCTTTCCCCCATATCTCTTGATTCCTATGCAGTGCCAGAGGTGGGATGTGGAATTCCATCTTGGCCAGGAATTCGTATCTCCCCACCCTCACCCGCCTCGTCCCCTGCCTCACTAGGCTCGCTACTGGGCAGTAGAGCCTCAACGTCTCATTGATAATCATGTTAGCCTTCATCAACACAATAAGAAATGTCATGTGTTAGTTAATTGTAATAGTCCTATGTTGGGAAAATGTTCTTACTTACTGTCTTCAATCTAGGAAGGCCTTCTGCTGTAGGATTTTGCTGTCCATAAAGCTCTAACACTTCTTGTCTTGCCTTTTCTTGCCAATCTGTGTGGATTGCTAAGAGAAGAATTGTCCACGACAGCAAGCTGCTCGTAGTTTCGTGCCCGGCTAGGAAGAAAACCTTGCATTCATCTATGACATCGTCGAGTGAGATCCTATTCTCCTTGTCTGAATCATGGTGAGCTCTTAGCAATGCTCCAAGAAAATCAGTCCCATAATCCCGTGTCTCCTCTCTCTTCCACACTATTGACATGGCAGTGTCACGGAGAGACCGCTCAATCTCGTCTGATTCTACTTCATCCTGCGTCTCCCAAATCCTTCTGCAGCAAAATAAAAAATGTCAGCTAAAAAATGGCAAGATAGTACATAGAATGATTATGATGGCGTAGAAGGTACTCAAAAGGCCGGATCTTGGGCGAGTTCTGGAAGATAAGGAAGCCGAGCTTGGTCAGCATGTTGAAGATGTTCTTTCCTTCCACATAACTGCTGCCAAAGGCAGTTCTTGAGATCACATCTGAGCTCATGACTTTGAGGTGTTCAGACACATCTATTTCTCTGCCATGGTAGTGCTTCCAATTTTGGAGCATTGTTTCAACGCTTGCAATCATGGATGGAATCATCTCCTACACAAGCAAACTGTGGGGGTCTTAAACCGGCTACATTGAGAGTGATAGAAATTCACCAGTTCCATCCTAAAACCAATTGGTGATACACGGAGAGGCTATGAGACTTATCTAGTAATTTCAGTTCTCTTTGTACACCGATATAAGATAGTTGTATTATATTTTTTAGTTTCAATCGATATAGAGAGAGAGTAGAATGAAAATATTTTATTTGGCCTTCAACTTTCTGCATAGAATGAATGGTTAGCCAATTTCCTGAGCTTCAGCCATAACAAGCCCATCTCCAAGCAGCTTCTTCACATTACCTCTGCTTTTAATTTTGATGAAAACTCCATTCTTGTTTGTGAGTATCAGTTATCACCGCATGAGGTTGAGTTCCAGTCCAGGTAAGGAAATTCTTTCCTGTCAAACACAATAAATTTGAGAATAGTTTCCGAAATCGAGCTAGTTATAGTTAGCATACCATAAAGCTTCATCCATTGATAGAAGTGAGGCTGGATTTTGGGGAATATATCATGTGACAGCTCCATGAGTGCTTCTTGCCTCAAGACCATGCTCTCTTTAGTAGTTCCGTGAATGAGTCTGTAACGAGGGCCGGTGCTCATCGTTCGCTGCACGCGAAGTGGGATCCATATTGCCTTGTAGATGAATCTGATTAAGAAGAGACACAGGAAGAAGTTGATGATGATCATGGTTGATGTAATGCAAATGTGGTGAATGCCTTGTATTCATAGATGAGGCATTGTTGGGGTGGTGATGAAAACAACTCAGGCAAACAAGGTAGTGAAAGTGATGTTTTCTAGAATGAAAATATAGTCTGCTTTATGATTGTAATAACATAGAAAGGGAAGGGCCATATAATATTACACAACAAAAGATTCATAGGTAGGATTTGTTTAAACTTCTTTCTTTTTTCTTTATTTCTAGCAAGTGACTTTTGTATCCAACGATGAAATAGTTGTCCTCCCAAGTGCAATGAGGTTATGACTTATTCTGTAACACCTAAAAATAAGCTAAACTAGTAATAAATGATTTAGAAATTTTCAGCCACTAATTTAATATAATAAATACTAATGATTATATTAAATAAATATTATTTGACTCAAATTTTATAAGGACGGGATAAATATTTGAATTAGATCAAAATTACTACCTCCATCCATGAATGAGAGTCTCGGTTCATTTTTACTATAAATGAAAATATATAGGATTTCACATTCCACTAACTTATTCCACTCACATTTCATTTAAAATTAATATGGAGTATATACAAGTGGGACACAGATTTCATTAACATTTTTCTATCCACTTTATTTAATATTTTTTAAAATATGTGCCATCAAGAAATGATATTCCTAATAGCGGATGGAGGAGTTCGTAGCTATGAATAATTTGATCTAATTTAAACATATTTCAATTTTCTGAAGTGTTGTTTTGTTTGGACTCATAAAGATATTTACTCCACCCATCCATGTAATTAGTGAGGTTTTTTTTCGACACGAGGTTAAAAAAATGATGTTTAGAGAGATGAATAGAAAGAGAATAAAGTGAAAGAAAATGAATAAAACGAGATAAAATGGTTTTTATTTCTTTGTAATAATGAATCATCTTGGATGAGATAAACTAAAATACAAAATGAGTTATGAAGAAGAAAATATAACCACTAATATATTTTACGCAACGTGTCAAAATACCAAAGGGAGGTAGAGATATTAGAAGGACTGGAGGAAAAGATATGTAAATGATAAATAATTATATAATCTAGGCCTTGATTATTCTCTACCAAAACTACATTATACACCAAATACGTTTTCAATATGGCATCAAAAAAATAAAATTCATCATCGCGACTGAAGTTTGGCTGATCGGACAATTTCGCTATTCCGGCCACTTTCTGTAATCAACCAGCCAAATTTGTCGCATCACATTGAATGTGCTCAGAAAATATTGGAGTATTTTATTTATAGTTATACCTATTGAATGTGCTCAGAAAATACTATTTTATTTATAGTTAGAACTTAAAAGTATAAGAATAAAAACAATTTCTTTTTGTATTTATTGTGACTATTAAGTACTATAGAATCTCTTTTTATAAAAAATAGTTTTATTTTTTTCATTTAAAATTGTGCATTAAAATTAATCTCTATTTATAATGGTAAATTTTCTCCTTTAGTGAGATGTCATATTTTTCACTTATAATATTTAAATCATTTATTATCTCTATTACTCTCTTACTTTATCAATTTTATTTTAGATCAATATTCACTATTATTAAATTATTTTTTTGGACCGAAATAATAATAATTGTTATTTTGGGATGTAATCAAATGCAAACTCTAAATATTGTATAAACTTCAAGTTATGATCCGGACCGTTTGGAATTTGTACAATATTTAGAGTTTGCATTTTATCAATACCCCTGTTATTTTTTTCTATATTAATTTCATTTCACCGTTCTATTTACCTTCATCTTTTACCTACCTATATTTCATTTATTTGTAGAAAGATTACTACCTCAAAATCATCAAAAAAGTTCTTGATTTGTTGGATTGACAAGTTCTTGAAAACCCTACCTACATTTCATTTATTTGTAGAAAGATTACTATTATTTTCACCTCAAAATCATCAAAAAAGTTCTTGATTTGTTGGATTGACAAGTTCTTGAAAACCCTACCTACATTTCATTTATTTGTAGAAAGATTACTACCTCAAAATCATCAAAAAAGTTCTTGATTTGTTGGATTGACAAGTTCTTGAAAACCCTACCTACATTTCATTTATTTGTAGAAAGATTACTACCTCAAAATCATCAAAAAAGTTCTTGATTTGTTGGATTGACAAGTTCTTGAAAACATATGACAACAATGGTGGCTTTGAGGGCTTATTTTCAGAAGCAAACACTTGTCTTTCAAATACATAAAATCCAAACTCACAATTCACAATTCAAATCACTGCATTCAAACTCAGCATCAGTTAGATGAGATAACAAAACGCACAATGCAAGTCTAGTTTATCCAAATGCTTAAGTTTTGAACTATATTTACATGCCAAATTTCATCTGAAAATACTCATTTCAATGTTAGACCTTTCAACTCCTTTCTTATCCACATTTTCTGGCACCCTGAGCTGCTTGCTGGCTCATCTTTACTTGAAGCATTCTCCATCATCATCTTTTCACTTCCCTTTGAGTGATCTTTTCTTGCACTCTCCTTCTTGATTACTTCATGAAATGAGCTGCATTTTGAGTGGTCTTTTTTGCTAGTCTCCCCCTTCATGTTTCCTCCTTGATATGACTGCTCTTTTCTTGACTTCTTCTTCTTCTTGATTCCTTCTTGACCTAGGCTGCTGTTTAAATCATCTTTTCTTCTCTTCTAATTCTTGATCCGGACTAGCGTGTCGTACACACACCATGGGAAGCTAATATAGTGATTCCTCTTCATCTTCATATCCATGTTGTAATGACCACAAAAATCGGGATGATAAGTCACGTGATACCAAGCCGAAGCCAGTGCATTTGCATCCCCCGATTTGCTTCCTTTCTTGAACCATGATCTAGCCTCATTCCTCAGAGACTTCACTGCAGCACCAACCGCCTCAGCACTCTTTCTTCGATCAAATGTTTTCGACATCTTCATAATAGCTCTGCTCAATATCTCACCCTCAGTCTTGATGCCGTAGTAGTCCATCAAGTTTCCAAGTTTACGGTCATAGTTGGTCTTGCACTCGAACGCTTCCTCAATGTAGTCTCTGAAGCCATCAACTTCCATGTCAGAGTCGTACGAGCTTCTAGCCACTTCTCTTGTGAACTTTAAGGAACTTGTGTCGGTGGCGACATCCTTCACCTCCCTGAAGAGCTTACCTATCACACCCTTGGATTCGCAAGTGGGCTTGTCACGCTTCTCCATGAAATCTGGGTATTCTTTCACGCGTAGTTTAGGAAGGATCTGTGCAGGGACGCCAGTTTTGGGGAAGTCGACTGCCACTGAGTGTAACTCAGCTAGCTCCAAACAAGGACTGCTCATGGCCATGAATGGCTCTTTGTCAGCAAAAACAATGTGGGCGTTGGCAATCATTCCTAAACTCTCGTTCAAGATGTAGTTGGTGAAGTATTCTTGGACCTCCTACAAGAACATCGATTGCGCCTAAAACTTACCAATTTGACAGTTCATGTAAATGACGAAAGAGAGAAAAATGTACCTCAATGGTAACCTCATGGTCGAGCCGTGTGGCTGGGGCAGGATTGTAATCCATAGGTGAGAATTGTTTCGGTGGAATCATGTCAGGGTCCCAACAAACAAAATATATATCTCCATCCAAATCGCTCCCGGAACATTCGTTCGGGTGTGGTCTGTTATTACAACATATGATTAGCCTTCAACAACAATCTTATACAAGAAACTAAAAACAAGTGAGTTTTTACCTCATTCCTTTCTGAGGGAATACTATGCAGTTCACCATGTGATGCAATGCTGGGACATCAATAGCTTCTAAGACCCGAAGATCGCCAGGGTGCAAGCATGGGTTCTTAGCAACAGCCACCTTTCCTTTAACGACGTAGTTGTGATCTGTAGATGAATACTCATCAATGGATTCCTCATAGAACCTCCTCTGCCCCGCGCCAGAAAATTGTACAAACACTTGTCCATGTTCTAATGTGGCAGTTTCATCGAGACATCCCATCATGTTTCTAGCTTGTCGGATGAATATTCTGGATTTGGTCCGTAAATCCAGCAGTTGTGATGACCGGAGAGTTTGCAGCATCATTGCAAGAAACGGCTCTTCATCAGGTTTATATCCACATTTCAACATTTCCTTCAAGATGTAAGTGTTTTCTCCTAGAGACATGAGATCCAAAGCTTCGAGAGCCTTGAATGGATCAACTATAATGTCGTTCAGCTGAGCGACTGCTTCTCTTTGCTTCTTCTCAAAGACATGATCCGCAACCCCAAGAGTGGATAAGAGTGTGATGATTTGGCAATTCAAGAAGCAGGGTTGGTATTTGCTCCATCCTAGAACATTCAGTTTTGTATCGTCTGATTGATACTTCAACATGCTCGGTCTCAACGACATCTTCACTGATGAAGTGGGATCAATCGCGACAATTCCTTTGTAGCCACCATACCTGATCTGGAAGGCAGATGGAATATTGCTTCTGAGACCACATTTTATAGCAACTCTCCGTGCAAAGTCGACTGATATCTTTCCGATCCTATCAGAAAAGACATATGTGGTTCCATCTCTTACAAGCTCAACATCAGGGATCTTTTCAACCTCATTCTGAGCAACACTTAGGGTCTCTGTGGACGAACCAAAGGACTGTCCAAGCCTTGCAGCATATTTTGCCACGTTCCGTATGGAACTGAAGTCACCCATCCACTGCCTTATATCATTAGCGTTGAGGTTGTCAGTAGGAGCGAACATCCATAGGGAGTTTTCACGTAATTGACTCGAGGAAAATGCAAGAAACTCAAATTTCTTACTCCCAATTGTGATGCCATTCCTCAGAGTAGAAAGTATCCTATCGTACAGCTTTGTTCTTGTGCTCTCATCCCCACCAGCTCCCCTCGGTGATAAATCAGATGCATACATCTTACTCCAATCCTCTTCCACAAATGAAACACGAAGAAAATTATCAATGTGATCATGGAAGTTGCGTAGCACACGATTTGATACATTCACTTCTGGACCATGGAAATACACTTTGGTCGGAGTGACTTGAACCCTGTGGATATGCACAACGTCAGCGTCCACAGCAGGAGATTTCGGTTTCTTGAAGGAGCCGTAGCTTTGATGCTGCTCAATAAGCCATGAGTGAGGATCATAACAACACTCCTTCAGATAGTAAAGCTTTTCCAAAAGCTGCTCTAAGTATGCAATATCAAATCTTTCCGCATTGAGCAGTCGGTAAAAGTTTTCATCTAGTTTCGCCCCAGGAAGACACCCAGTTTGTACCAAACAACAAACCTTGAAGAGTAGTCTATATGGCAATTCAAGACCTCGGGGAGGTCGCATGATTGGAACTAGATCCATATTTTCACAGAATGGCACACCAGTTTCTAAGAAGAATGGCTTTTTACTTTCTTTGTAGTATACATAGTGTCTTTCAAAATCAGGAAGTTTGATGCCATAAGGAAGCCGGAGACATATCCCGGAAGATTGTCCGATACACAATGATGGGGTAAAATCAGTTGTTCGGACCCACTGATCATCTGGAGTTTGCTGAAAATAGTTGTACTCAGAGTCTGCAAGCTTCTTGTAGATTCGCGGTGCTCCATATAACTACAAGACAGAAGACAAAACATATCAGTTCTTTTAGTTCCTATGTTTCATCTCATCTATAACACCAAAATGAAACAAAAGTAGAATTGGTACAATAGAGCAAAATTAACCATAGTAATCAAGTAAGAACATGATCTACAAAGAAAGAAAATATTTATGAATATATAAGTATGCACCTTGTAAAGTAATGTAACTAGTTATTTCCAGAACTCAATGGCTTATGAATGAAGTAAAGTAATTACTATTAAAAACAGACGTGAATGAGAAGCATCTTCGGAGCATGAATGCCAGAATCATACAGCACAATCTGCCATATATTGTCATAGTAGAGCTGAAGCCTGTATTCATCTAACTCATGACACAATAACAAGTGCATGACCTTGAGGCCAGTTCCGAATTTAACACAAACATTTGCAGCCTTCCACAACACTTGAAACTCGTCTTGTGAAATCTGGCATCCTAAATTCAAAGTCACACCCTCCAAAACATTGTCATATGTTCTAGGATTTGGCACAATGTCTTTCTGATCCCAGAACTTCAAATAGGAAGTACCACACCTTGGGCGAAAGTTTCTCAAACGCATCAATGTTTCGTCGTCTAGGCTGTGTGTAAATTGGACTATAGCATAAGCCCTTGAACCAGGTTCCTGTTTGATTTTTACTTGTATGGCATATATAGTAGTAGCACCAACTATATTGCGCAATATTTCATGCTCCGAGAAGATCATTCTGATCCTCTCCGCAGAAAGAAGGCTGGGGAAGCTAGACACTTGAATCGTCCTCCCCATCCGCTACCTGCAATAATGTTCATGAATCACTAATTTAACGAGCTTCGTGTTACAACTGATGAGCTAGGCCTAGTACATGACTCCGAACTTTCTAATTTCGAAAATCCAACTACACTAACTACTACTAATAATGTGGGCCCCATTCTTCACTATCACTTACTTTAGGCCATCCGCAATGGGCGGACGATGGCACGCCCGATGGCGCGCATCGTCCGCGCCATCGATCGTCCGCGCCCATTGCGGATACGGACGATAGGTCGCGGACGATCGTCGCGGCCGATACTAAGGGCGCGGAGGATGGCGCGCCCGATGCCTATCGTCCGCGCCATCGTCCGCGCCATTGCGGAGGCGGCGGACGATGGGCGCGGACGATGACACACATTTTACTTAAAAAAATGCGTTTCCTGGGATTCGAACCCGGGTCTATTGCTTGGAAGGCAATAATTCTTACCATTGGGCTACAAGCATTAGTTGAGATAACTTGAAAAATAAATAATTTTCTATTATATCTTGAAATTAATCATCTTAATAAATTTGTTTAATTTAATTAAACTCTATTATATATTAAAAGACGTCATTATCAAAATTCATATGCATTATAAATAATCCGGACTTGTTTAATTCAATTTATTTATCATATTTGAAATATTATATACGTATATATTCGTATTGTAATAAAATTTTATTCAAAGTAAATTCGCATTGTAATATATTAATTTTTTTAAATTCGCATTGTAATGTATTAATTTTTATAAATGAAATGAAGTTTTTTTAATTCTTATTGTAATGTATTAATTTTTTTAAATTCGTATGTGTTTTTAAATATTAAAAAAAATGATGATGTGGCGCGCCATAGGGCGCGCCTTAGGGCGCGCCTTAGGGCGCCCCACTGCAGGTGGGGAGGTAGGAGGATAAAACTGCTGACGTGGCGCGCCATAGGGCGCGCCTTAGGGCGCCCCATTGCTAATGCCCTTACCAATTATGCATGTCCAATCAAATGTTCATAGTTTTTAGGGACAGTTTCCAACACAGCAGAAGCTGAAAACAAACCAATGTAGATCCAAAATCCTGGATACCAGTAGTGAGATAAAACTGAAAATAAAATAACAGCAGAGACACATCCAACACAACAACAGCTGACCAATCTAGATCCAAAATCGTCCTACTCATCAGTAGTTAGAAAAAAATGAAAATAAAATATCATACTCACAAGTGATGGTGATCAAAAGCTAGGGAAAATCATGGAATATCAAAATTCTAGGCAACATAATTTGAAAAAAAAAATGATTTTGTATTTGAAGTAAAACACAATGAATAGTAAAATCCACAGACACATACTGTATTAGTATAAGAGAAGAAATAAGGCAAAATGAAATTAGTTGGTAATGCAAAAAATGAGTACCTATTTAATGTAATACTAGTTCGCTAGAGTTTAGAGAGAGAAAGGAGAGGTTTAATGAAGAAAAAGGAGAAGAAATGTTTGTTTTTTGGCTGCTTCTGCTTCTGCTTTTGCTTTTGAGAGTGGAAAAGAAGGGCTGAGATTCCATATGCAGGACATACGATTAAATTTTACTACAACTATGTTTTACGCAAATTAATATATATATATATATAGGGAGATGATCAAAATAAGTATGTGTTTAAATCCAGAAATGCAGACCAAATCTTGGCCCTAGGATTAGATGATCTAATGGTCAATAATTAAACAAAAACACGGAAGGTCATAATTAAGCAATTTTAGGTCATATTATAATATTTGGGTTTAATGTCATGCTAAGATCGTTTTAGGTCATGCTTTGTTAGCATGACCTAAAAATTACCTAACTATGACCTAAAAGTGACCTAATTATGATATTGTTCTGCGTTTCTGTATTTAAATCTAGTTTTGCATATATATATATATATATATAGGGTAGTGATCAAGATATAACTATTTTTAAGGGTATAACTAGAGAACAAATCTCAGCCACACATCTTAATGGAACAAATATTATTAATTTTAATAAAATAAAATATGCTGAGGGTATTTTTGGAAATTACTTTCTGAATTAAAACATGCGATCAAATTACGCGAAATCTTCCAAATCTGCGATCCTTTCTTATTCCAAATCGTAATTCTGAGCTGGGGGTGGCGCCGGAGAGGATACTGGCGGCGGTGGGGGAGCTGGCAAAGGCGATCGGGGCGGAGGGGCTGTTGGCGGATTCAATCGTCGCGCCAATGCTGAAAAAACCCCAAATCAAAACCTACCTCTACGTCGGACTCACCGGAATCAGCGTCGGCGGGTAAGGAGACGCAACGATGAGCTGCCGTAGAAGAGAAGCGGAGTTTCGGAACAAGAGCGGGGCGCGGTGGCTGTAGGCTCTAAGATTCGTCTTCGATATAGTTAGTTTCCGTCTACGTTTAATGTTACTGATGTATCTTGTGATTTTACTACACTCTTGTTTACAAAACATCACTCTTGTTCTGATTTTACTTCACTCTTGCTCACAAAACACATCACTCTTGTTCTGATTTCACTTCACTCTTGTTCACAAAACACATCACTCTTGTTCTGATTTCACTTCACTCTTGTTCACAAAACACATCACTCTTGTTCTGATTTCACTTCACTCTTGTTCTGATTTTACTTCACTCTTGTTCACAAAACACATCACTCTTGTTCTGATTTCACTTCACTCTTGTTCACAAAACACATCACTCTTGTTCTGATTTCACTTCACTCTTGTTCACAAAACACATCACTCTTGTTCTGATTTCACTTCACTCTTGTTCTGATTTTACTTCACTCTTGTTCACAAAACACATCACTCTTGTTCTGATTTTACTTCACTCTTGTTTACAAAATATCACTCTTGTTCTGATTTTACTTCACTCTTGTTCACAAAACACATCACTCTTGTTCTGATTTTACTTCACTCTTGTTCACAAAACACATCACTCTTATTATGATTTCACTTCACTCTTGTTCACAAAACACATCACTTTTATTGTGATTTTACTTCACTCTTGTTTACAAAACATCACTCTTGTTCTGATTTTACTTCACTCTTGTTCACAAAACACATCACTCTTGTTCTGATTTCACTTCACTCTTGTTCACAAAACACATCACTCTTGTTCTGATTTCACTTCACTCTTGTTCTGATTTTACTTCACTCTTGTTCACAAAACACATCACTCTTGTTCTGATTTTACTTCACTCTTGTTTACAAAACACATCACTCTTAGCATGATTTTACTTCACTCTTCACTCTTAGCATGATTATTTTTGGGACAATTCAACATTGATAATATAATTAGATCAGAGCAAGAAGAAACAGAAAGGGGCTACATCTGAAATGCATAGCTAAAATCTCACAAAATTCAAATACTACACTACATCCCATCATAAAAATTGCAACGATAGCTTATCACCTAATGTTAATTCCCTAATTAAAGGAAATCAAAACTAAGAAAAACAGAAGATAAATTGGGAAATGCAGGCTAAATTATATCATAGATCTGTGTGTTCCCGCTCGGGGTCAGATGCCACGATCATGTGCGACAAGATGTCGTAGAGCGGCCCGCCCTTGGCCATCGCCTCCTTCTTCTCCTTGATCACCGCGATGAGCTCCTTCCGGAGCGCCGCCGCCGCCGCCTTGTTGACGGCGGCGGTGTTGTTGGCCGCTGGAAGAGTGATGATTGGAGACACCGATGCAGATTCCTTCGTCGGGGAAAGAGAGTCACTTGAATCGCGAAAATATTGATAATTTCCAATCGAATTCCTCTTCAATCGGACGAATCGGCGGTAGGAGAGCTGAGAACTATTTTGCAGAAGAAGGAAGAGGAGGAGAAGAGAATAATGCGGTTTCTTTTTCAAATGCCAATGATGTAATCTAATTTTGGATGTGCAATGACCATTATACCCCCGCCTTATTATTGTGGAGTAAATTTGTGATTGAGGGAACTAATATCTCATTAAATTCAAAAATTAATACTAGCCCTTGATTTTTTTAATCTTGTGGCTATTATTTGTTCTCTAGTTATATGGTTAAGAGGTGTTTGCCATAGATCATGACCCTATATATATATATATAGTTGTATTCAAATCCTTTTCCCCTTATTAATCCTTTCTCCTTCTTAATCTCATGCGTTGATTTATGATGATCCAATAGTTTAAATCTTTGGCTGAATTTATCAAATTGAATCAATTTTTACGTCAAAAGGGTGAAAAAGAGAATCACTAATGGAGTTAGTTATGGAATGGTCCATGATTTCCTCCGATTGAGAATCTCTCTAGTTTTTCAACAAATTTTCTTCACATTTCGTTTTATTCTTTCTCCATAAGTCCGCGATTTATCGTCTCCATCAGTACGCGATTTATTTTGCTTCGATCACACGGAGATAAATTCGTTTTTCACAGCTTCATCGTCTCCATCGTGCTGCGATTTATTTTGCTTCGATCACACGACGATAAATTCATTTTTCACAGCTTCATTGTATCTGAATCAAGCGCATACTGATTTTGATTTTCCACCATATTTCGATTATCAATGGAAGAAGGTAATTTACGCCCATGTTTGTTGATTTGGATGTTTTCAAGTTTTTTCCACAAATTTTCAATTTTCCACAAATTTTCAATTTTCCATATTTCGACTTCGATTATCAATTTTCCACAAATTTTCTTCAGATTTCGTTCCATTCCTTCTCCATCAGTCCACGTTTTATTTTGTAAATGGTCCATGATTTCCTCCGTTGAGGATCTCTGCGGTTTTTCAACAAATTTTCTTCAGATTTCGTTTCATTCCTTTTCCATCAGTCCACGTTTTATTTTGTAAATTATTTTCATATCAGTAGCCGATCCGAAACGTTGTTTAGCAGGAAATTCGTCTTGGGCTGCAGCGATTCAGCCACCAGACTCTTGCGCCGAGGAAATCGTCGTGGATCGTCTGATTGTCGTCGAGCGATAAAACGATGTCGTTAATTTTTTGCCGACGGAGAGGTTGGTGAAATCGGAGTCCTCGAGCGACGGGAGGGAGGTGAGGTAGAGCGAAACACGGCGATAGAAGAGGTTGCGCTAGTGAGTTGAATAGTTCAACTCGGGGACTTTGAAGTGCTGGTGAACGTGAACTCGGTCGTCGATCCACATAATGTACATATTGTATAGTATAATGCGTAGTTTAGTTTCTGTAATGCATTATTTGTGATATGTAATGAAAATTTATACTGACGCGTTTAATTTAAGTTGTGTCGTGTTTCGATGTTTGGCGCACGTTTCTTGTTTTCCCTAGGGGTTTAACAAGCCTAGGGGCTAGGGTGTAGTATGTTCTAAGTCTAAAAAACGTTGTCCAAATATACGAGCTGCAGTAATTCGTCTGGGGTTGCACATAATGTATATTTTGTATAGTATAATGCGTATTTTAGATTCTATAATGCATTATTTGTGATATGTAATGAACATTTATCCTGACCCGTTTAATTTAAGTTATGCCGTTTGTCGTTGTTTGGCGAACGTTTCTTGTTTTCCCTAAGGGTTTGACAAGCCTAGGGGCTAGGGTGTAGTATGTTCTAAGTCTAAAAAACGTTGTCCAAATACACGAGCTGGAGTAATTCGTCTGGGGTTGCACATGCATAACGCGTGGGTATATTTTAAAACAGATATACATTATGTACATATTGTGTAGTATAATGCGTAGTTTAGTTTCTGTAATGCATTGTTTGTGGTATGTAATGAACATTTATCCTTACCCGTTTAATTTAGGTTGTGCCGTGATTCGATGTTTTACGCACGTTTCTTGTTTTCCCTAAGGGTTTAACAAGCCTGGGGGCTAGGGTGTAGTATGTTCTAAGTCTAAAAAACGTTGTCCAAATACACGAGCTGCAGTAATTCGTCTGAGGTTGCACATGCATAACGCAAAAGCATTTTTTAAAACAGATATATTATGTACATATTATGTAGTGTAATGCATAGTTTTAGTTTCTGTAATGCATTATTTGTGATATGTAATGAACATTTATTCTGCCCCATTTCATTTAAGGTGTGTCGTGTTTCGATGTTTGGCGCACATTTCTTGTTTTCCCTAAGGGTTTAACAAGCCTAGGGGCTAGGGACTAGTACGTACAACAACAACCACGTGATGCATAAAACAAGATAAATAATGCATTCAAATAGCCAAATAATGTACAGAATCACTCAAGTAATGAACATACAAATCTTGCATTCATTCTTAGACTCATGTACAACAACAATCTAATGATGCATAAAACATGATAAATAATGCATAGAAATAGCTAAATAATGTACAAATATTGCATTCACTGTTAGACTCATGTACAAGTTCCGTGACGGCTTCCTTCTGCCGTGGAGTTAAACTCTTTATACAATTCAGAAACTCGGTAGGGGTTCGTCGAAAATACAGATGGTCGACGTTCCTACCCCTTGGTTTCCTATCCTCCGTCTCTTCCGGAGATGTACTAGTCCCGCCCTCTGATACTCGCTCCCGGAATTTCTAGGCAATTCCTACTGGCAGTATATCATCGACCGCCTCGTCGATGTCCAATCTTAGCTGCTTTGATGGTGTATAACATACAGAATAATAACATATAATTAGTTACATAATGTACAAACTGAATAAAATAATGTGGACAATTATACTGCATTCACTTATACACTATTGTACAGAAGCATCAAAATAATGCCTAAAAACTGATACATAATGCATTTTAATAATCAAATAATGTTCAGAATAAATCAACAAATGCACCATGAATATTGCAATCACTCATTGTCTCATGTTCAACAACAGTCACATAAAGCATAAACCATGATAAATAATGCACTAAAATAACTAAATAATATACAGATCCGGTCAAGTAATGAATATACAAATATTCCATTCACTCTTTGACCCATGTACAACAGCAGTCACATGATGCATAAAACGGGATAAAAAATGCATTCAAATAGTCAAATAATGAACAGAATCACTCAAGTAATGAACATATAAAAATATTCCATGAACTCTTAGACTCATGTGCAACAGCAGTCAAATGATGCATAAAACAAGATAAATAATGCATAGAAATAGCTACATAATGTATAGATTCAGGCTAGTTATGAACATAAAAATATTCCATTCACTCTTTAACTCATGTACAACAGCAGACACTAGATGCATGAAACATGTATATAATGCATAGAAATAGTTAAAAAATGCACAACATCAACCTAATAATGCATAACATTAACCCAGTAATGTACATTTAGAAAATAAACATTCGGCATTCGCTCATACTACAATAATGTACCACACTAACCAAATAATGCAACAATACAATAGAAATAATGGACTCAGATTGCAAGAACAAGACCTCAATCATCAAACAGTATTTATTATACTGCAAATTTTGAAATATGCCAAAACAGGGTCCTGCAATAATCTGGTCAATAATGTCTCACATCAAACAAATAATGCATGCACTCAAACAGACAAACAATGCACTTTGCAAATTAGGTAATAAACATACAAATAGTCCATTGACTCTTTGACCTTATACAACAACAGCAACATGCATCATGAAACATGACATATAATGCATACCAACAGCAGTCACTTGATGGTTCTACCAGCGAACATAATGCATTCATATAGGCAAATAATGCAGAGATTATATCAGGTAATGACCAAACAAATATTCCATGTACTATTTGACAATATAAAACATCAGTGATATGATGCATGATACATGATATATAATGCATAAAAATAGGCAATTAATGAGCAGACTCATTGAATTAATGAGCATAAAACTATTGCATTCACTACTTAACCAATGACCAACGGCAATTGGTTCAAGGTTGTACCAGTGAATATAATGCATTCATATAGGCATATAATGCAGAGATTACAACAAGTAATGCACATACACATATTCCATTAAATTTTCGACAATTAAAAACAGCAGTTACATGATGCATGATACAGAATACTGTAATGCATATAAATACTGATATAATGTGCAGATCCATTAAAGTAATGAACACACTAACATTGCATTCACTCATAGACTAATTTCCAGCAGCAGACACATAATGGCTACTTAAGGGTTATTAATGCACACAATTAGGAAAATAATGTACAAACGCGATTAAAAAATGCGCATATGAAGTTTGATATAAACCCAATACATCAAGCACAGAATCAGTCTAACAGTCTGTACAAACGCGATTAAAAAATGCGCATATGAAATTTGATATAAACCCAATACATCAAGTATAGAATCAGTCCAACAGTCCAAGTATTCAAAATGCAAATGAAATTGTTTGCTCACCCTCCTTCTGCGATTGTTGTGAAATTGACGGACGTCCTCTTTTAGAAATTTTTAATCTGCGAAAGACACCAAATATACATAACCCTATAAGATTTCATCTACAAAATCCCTCACTACAACTGAATGGTGAAAAACGGTTGAATCGTCGTGTGGGTGGTGTGTTATGATGAGAAAATCAGGGATAACGCTTGATGGAACTCAGAAAGTAAACCAGTAAATTAA
Source organism: Salvia splendens (assembly GCF_004379255.2). Taxonomy (NCBI): domain Eukaryota; kingdom Viridiplantae; phylum Streptophyta; class Magnoliopsida; order Lamiales; family Lamiaceae; genus Salvia; species Salvia splendens. The sequence goes on from NC_056047.1 coordinate 32,380,801, forward strand.
AGTTCGAAAAACCCTACCTCCTCGTCGACCCGCAGAAGAAACTTGCACAAAACCGGTAGGGTTGTTGGACAGTAAATCCGACATCGATTGAAGTTCAGAGAGAACGGCGGAACCTTGAGAAAAGGCGGCTAGGGTTTTGAAAGGGGATGGAAATTGGGGGGGAAGAAGCGGGTAGAGAGATTGTGAGTTAATATGTTTGGCGTGAATGATGTGTAGTGTAGATGGAAGGTCGTGGGTATATCCCGCTTAAATCTCGCACATGCCGTTTTCGGGAGTTTTTGAGTGTATAAATTTACTAATTCACCCCCATGATGCACGAAATGCACCAAATAATGAACCTACGGGATCATATCTAGGCTTATAATCCGGAGCGTCCATCAATCTAATCCAACGCTTTATATTGAGAAGGAACTTAAATCTAAGGGGAGAAAAGGAGATTAACACTACCTTATATATATATATATATATATATATATATATATAATTTGTTCTGTCAAATTAAAGTGTATTTACATATCCATAATTATATTTTAATGCAAAAAATTCAGAATCAATATCTACTTTTGAGTTGGGAATCTGATGACCTAATTAGAACATATTTAATGCATAATTAAAAGTATATTTCAATAATTTTCATAAGATTCAGTTTGGTATTTTCCCTTGTTTAAGGGATATTCTTTTTTAATATTCGATAGTTACCATATTATATGGTTGCTATCATAATATTGATTTTTAACTGATGATGACATTATATTAGTCATATGATACGTATATGATACATATAAATTAGAGTGCAAAACTAATACTAAAAAAATGAGGTTGGTAATTTTTTTTTAGTACCCTGACATTTATAAAAGAGTTAATTACCTCAAAAGTCCTTAACGTTTCCATTTGTGACATTGCAGACTCTTAATAAATAAAAATATCGCTAGACACCTCTAACTTTAAACATAATCACATATCGTGTTTTTGTGACTATATTGCCCTTTAGCCCTAAAAGGGCATTTCGGTCAGTTCAGTTTAATGTCTGACATGGGCCTGGCCTGCATGCTCCACGGTTACTGTGCCTGACGCAAGTGATGGTTTGGTTGACTATTAATAGTAATATTTATAAACCTAGAAATGATATGTTGCGCGTCTTATTTAAGCGACACTTGAGCGTGAGTATATTTTCTCTCTCCTCACTTTTTTTATTCTCACTTCCTGTCTATCTCTTTCTCCTCCCTTCCACGTTTCTCTTTTTGCTTTCATTATCATCAATATCTCTTTCTTCACCCACTTTTGCTTCCGTCTAATTCAACCGGAGGGATAAAGAAATCCTCACTCACTTTCTCATCCCTTCAATTCAACCCAGTAGAAAGAAGAAATCCTCACCGAATTTCTCATCCCTTCGATTCAATCCAGCAGAAAGAAGAAATCATCACCCGACTTTCTAATTCCTTTGATTCAAACCAGCCGGAAGAAGAAGAAAAAAAAAACTTTGATTCAATTAAATTATGGCGAAATTGATGTTGGGAAATAAACACAGGCAATCACGAATATGAAAGAGAATGAACACAAGAAGTTGTTTACCCAGTTCGATACAATGTGTATCTACGTCTGGGGGCGATGCCAAGCCAGGGATTTCACTATATAATTTCAGGATGATTTAACAATGAGGGAGCACCTCTATTTATAAGTAACTAGAGAGCCCTAATTCTAGTCAAACTAGGAAACATATTCCATAAGGAAATATCTTTTAAGGAATAAATCTATCACAAGGAAATATACTTCAAGGAAACAAATCCTAAACATGGTAGGAGATATTTTAGGCTCCATAATTAACAATCTCCCACTTGGAGACTAACAACTCCTAAACAACCATTTCCTCGTGATCTCATCCCTTCATCCGCTTAGCATCGCCTAACTTCTCTTCAAGCTCCAAGGCCAATTGAAGCTATGCATAGCTTCAATTTCTCTAAGGTCACTACCTTAGTAAACATGTCTGCAGGATTCTCACTTCCAAGTATCTTCACAAGTTGCAGGATTTTCATCTCCACTAGGTGTCGGATGTAATGATATTTCAACTCCACATGCTTTGTCCTAGAATGAAACGCTGGATTGTTCGCCAAGAAAATAGCACTCTGACTATCACTGTAGAGTATGCTACTCGTGTTCTCCTTCCCAAGTTCATCTAAGAAACTCTGCAACCACACCATCTCCTAGCTTGCCTCTGTCGCAGCTACATATTCAGCCTCCGTAGTAGACAAAGCAACAGTCTTCTGCAACTTAGAAGTCCATGAAATAGCAGTACCACCATAAGTAAATACATACCCGGTTGTGCTTCTTCTCCCATCAAGATCATTGGACGCCAAGTCTGCATCCACAAAACCTGCCAACTCGACATTCTTGCCATTGAAACATAAGACGCTTTCTGTAGTACCTCTCAAGTATCGAAGGATCCATTTAACTGCTTCCCAATGTTGCTTGCCCGGATCACCCATGAACCGGCTCACTACTCTCACTGCTTGTGCAATATCAGGCCTCGTACACACCATTGCATACATAATACTGCCAATTGCTGAAGCATAAGGAATTTTCTTCATTTCAGCACGTTCTTCTTTTGTACTCGGCGACTCCTTCTTCGACAGCTTAAAGTGACTGCCCAAAGGCACACTTACTGGCTTCGAATTATCCATGTTGAATCTTTCTAAAACCTTACCAATGTAAGCAGCTTGCGAAAGATACAATTTTCCTGCCGCCTTGTCACGCTCGATTCTCATGCCCAAAATTTGATTAGCCTCTCCAAGATCTTTCATGGAGAATCGTTCAGACAATTGCCTTTTCAACTTATCCATCTCCTTTTGATCACCTCCTGCGATCAACATATCATCAACATATAATAACAGAATAAGATAGCTCTTGTCAAACCTCTTGTAGTAACAACAATGGTCAGCGTAGCATCTTTTATAGTCAATCTCCATCATGAATCCATCAAACTTCTTGTACCACTGCTTTGGAGCTTGCTTTAAACCATACAAGCTCTTCTTCAACTTGCATACAAGGTTTTCCATTCCTTTTACTATGAATCCTTCAGGCTGTGTCATGTACAACTCATCCTCCAAATCACCATGAAGGAATGCCGTCTTTACATCCATCTGATGTAACAATAGATTTTCTGCAACTACCATACTCAACACTAAACGAATAGTAGTTAGTTTCACAACAGGAGTGAACACATCTGTATAATCAATACCGTATCGTTGCTCAAATCCCTTGACAACCAGCCTAGCCTTGTAGCGCTTGCTACCATCAGCTTCACCTTTGATTCGATAGACCCACTTGCAATGCAATGCCTTTTTCCCTTTAGGAAGTTCCACAAGATCCCATGTGCCATTTAGGAGAAGAGAGGCAAACTCGTCATCCATGGCAATTTTCCACCTTCGTTTATCAGGGCCTTCTCCTGCCTCTGCATAACACTCGGGCTCACCACCATCAGTAAGTAACAAATAGAAATTAGAGGGCGAGTACTTATCAGGTGCACGTCGCTCTCTAGTCGATTTAGGCAGCGGAATAGTCGGTGGTGGAGTGCTTGGTTCTTCTTCAAGCACCTCTTCAGCATTCTGACTCTCCTTGCTCCCACTCGAGTTTGAGATGTCTAGCTCGACCACTTGTGGCTCAGAACTGCTGGGACTTGACGCCTCCAATCTATCCTTGTACAATACCTGTTCATTGAAGATGACATCTCTACTGCGAATAACCTTACGGTTCTGCTCATCCCAGAGTCTATAACCGAACTCATCGCATCCATAACCAATGAACGTACACTTAATAGATTTAGCATCCAACTTACTTCTCTCAACGGAACTAACATGAGCATAAGCAACACAACCAAAGATGCGTAGGAAAGATAGATTTACCTCTTTTCCTGTCCAAACCTCCTCGGGTATCCGAAACTCCAAGGGAACTGATGGACCTCTATTAATTAGGAATGCAGCTGTGTTGACTGCATCTGCCCAAAAACTCTTGGGCAATCCACTTTTCAACCTCATGCATCTTGCTCGCTCATTCAACGTTCTGTTCATGCGCTCTGCGATTCCATTCTGCTCTGGAGTTCCTTTCACAGTTTTCTCCATGCGGATTCCATTCTCGGCGCAGAATTCCTTGAACTTTGCAAGTTCATATTCTCCTCCATTATCGGATCTTACACACTTCACCTTCATCCCGGTTTCAGTTTCAACAAGGGCTTTCCATTTCCTGAAAGCGTCAAACGCATCGGATTTACTCTTCAGAAAATAAACCCATAGCTTTCGAGTAGAGTCGTCGATGAAAGTCATATAATATTCAGAGCCTCCTAAGGACTTCACAGGTGCTGGTCCCCATAGATCAGTGTGGACCATCTCCAACTTCTGTGTCTTCAATTTTCTGCCTCCTCTTGAGAAACTCACCCTTTTCTGTTTCCCAAACACGCAATCCTCGCACAGGCCAACTTCAACAGTTTTCAAGCCAGGCAGTAAACCTCTTGAGCACATTATCTTCATCCCTTTCTCGCTCATGTGGCCAAGACGACAGTGCCACAAATCTGCATTATTTGCCTCAAACTTCTCTGCAATCCAGGAATGTGTCTGACTCCATTCAGTTTTATTACGGATCCATTGGACGTCACTACCTTCATGTTTCCCTTTCCCACGATATCTAAGGGCTCGTCATCAGCCAGATGTACCTTCCCAAAATCGCCAGAAACGTAGTCTTCCATTATCACCACATTGCTGCAGGAGTGAAACGACTCCCCAGAATCCAATACCCACGATTCCATCGGACTACTGACGCTCAAGACCAACGCCTTGCCATCGTCATCAGACATGGTAGCGTTTGTTGTCTTCTTGTCCTTCTGATCCTTATTCTTATACTTCTTCGGTGCCTCACATTGATTTCTAAAATGCCTAAACTCATCACAATTCCAGCATTTAACTTTATCCAAATCCTTCTTGGATTGACTCCTTCCTCTGGAATTTGATCTTCCACGATTTTGCTTTCCCTTCGATCTGCCTCTCTGTTCTGTATTCAGTGCTGATCCCGAAGTAGAAGATCCTGATTCTCTCCGGCGAACTTCCTCACCAATAATCAGATCTCTTACTCTGTCAACTGTTAGTTTTGTCTCTGCAGCAGTAACTGCTGTCACTGTGCCAGCCCAACTCTCAGGCAGAGACGATAGCAAAATCAGGGCACGAATTTCATCATCGAATTTTATATTAACCGAGTTCAGTTGCGAAGTAATCATATTGTTGCACCAGCTTTCCCTCTTGCATTCTAAAATTAAACAATCGTCTAATCAGATGTACCTTGTTTGCCGTTGATGGTTTCTGATACATGTCCTCCAAGATCTTTATCATCTCCTTTGTCGACTTTGCTGCAGTCGTGTGATAAGCCACATCCTTGGACAACGATAGCCTAATCGCGCTCATCGCTTTTCTGTCCAGCAGCTCCCACTCCTCATGTTCCATCTTTTCGGGTTTGGTTTTTAAAGGCTTCCAGAGATCTTTACCGTACAGGTAATCCTCAATCTGCATCTTCCAAAATCCGAAATCAGATCCATCGAACTTCTCTACAGCAATTTTCTCGTCGATCCCCATCGTGATTTCTGCCTCTTAAACACTAGGCTCTTGATACCACTTGTTAGGATCGTCGACTGCAACATTAGTTTGATATTGTCCGCTTTGGGTCAAGCCCGCACAGATTTGTTTTTGGGTCACTCCCAAAAGGCCTCAAACTAATTTGGGTTGGACAGGAATTATATACAGGCAATCACGAATATGAAAGAGAATGAACACAAGAAGTTGTTTACCCAGTTCGATACAATGTGTATCTACGTCTGGGGGCGATGCCAAGCCAGGGATTTCACTATATAATTTCAGGATGATTTAACAATGAGGGAGCACCTCTATTTATAAGTAACTAGAGAGCCCTAATTCTAGTCAAACTAGGAAACATATTCCATAAGGAAATATCTTTTAAGGAATAAATTTATCACAAGGAAATATACTTCAAGGAAACAAATCCTAAACATGGTAGGAGATATTTTAGGCTCCATAATTAACAATTGATATCCCCAATAAGAGGCGAATGATTTCCATTTTTTATTGTTTTAGCTTTTGTTAACTTTCTTTTACCCATTGATAAATTCAATTGAAGAAAGAACTTGGATTCAACTAAATTCTCGCGAAATTTATCTTCATTGTTGCGTAATCAATATTTTCTGCCATCGACGCAAATTTGTGTTTTCTTCTCTTTTTTTTTCTGAATCAATTCTCGACGATGCTTTTATTAAAATATTTAATTGCAGTAATATCATTGGCAATAGGCAAGAGTGAGAATAAGAAATTTGTTATGGGTTTCACATCTCTGCAATTTTAATTTTAGGAGAAAATGAAAGCAAATGTTTTGTGGAATATCAATTTAGAGAAAAAATTCATGGAGAGGAAACTGCTTGGTTATGAATAATGTTGATGGAGAATTAGATTTGCGGATAATAAAAATAAATAAAAAAATAAAAGAAAAAGGAGAAAATTGGTTTGGTCGCTCACGCTGGCGCTCAAATTGAGCGCTCAGCAGAACATCTCTCTTAAGAAATCCTTAACTAATTTCTCTGAATGTATAAAATGAAAGAAGAAATGTGTATATAAAGGCATCAGTGTGGGATCACAGAGGGTAGGTCTGCAGTGTATGTCCACAGGTTAAAGGTAAGTGGACTAAAATGCCCCTTAAGGCATTTGGACATTTTGGTCCGAAAAATGGCTACAAATATAAGATATGTGATTATGTTTAAGGTTAGGATTATCTGGCGATATTTTTTTTTGTTAGGGGCCTGCAATGTCACAAATGAAAACGTTAGGGACTTTTGAGGTAATTCACTCTTTATAAAATTATATTTTCAGTAAAAAGTTTCATAAATTTTAAATTCAGTCTTGATTCTTACTATTCTATGCTTTAATCCTTAAGCGATATATTTGTCCATTTAATTTGATTTGTGGACTAAACTTGTGATTTTTTATTGTTTATGTACTTTTTTGTAATTTTTAAGGACAAAAAATCTTTGTATTATTATTAAATCTTTGCATATTAATTATTTAAATATTTGTAGTGTTATCTAAAAATGAATTATTTAAATCTTTGCAGTATTATTTAAATTATCGAAATACAATTGAGAAATTAATATGTAATGGTTCATTTTTAAAGGATTCAATTTTAGTTTAATGCTTGGTTACAACAATAATTTAAATAAAATCATTTAAATGAAATACACTAAACTCAATTCAATTTATGTCAAAATAAATTACAACCTGATTCATGTAGAAAAATTAGTATCTAACAAATTATAAATTATTGTAGCAATCTAGCATTAAACTAAAAATGAATGTTTAAAAATAACCACTCAATATTTTCTAAATAATACTATAAATGCATATTAATTTTCCGATTATAATGCAACAATTAAATGATACTACCAAAATTTAAATAATTTATTTTGAGATAATATACAAAGATTTAATAATACCGCAAAAATTTTTTGTCCTTAAAAAATCACAAAAGAAGTACATAAACATTCAAAAATAATAAGTTTGATCCTCAAATCAAACTGAACTTACCCCTCAAGAGCTAAAGGATATAATAGTAAAAATTGGGACTGTGATTTTTTAAATGTTAGGTACTAAAAAAGGTGTAAGCTCTATTTTCTAGATACTAGTTTTGTAGTTCACTCTATAAATTATAAGAGCACCCGCAACGCGTCTCGTTGCGGGCTCTATCTCGCCTCGGAGAGAAGAGACAGCATCGAGACAGCGTTGCGGGCTCCGTCTCGTCCCGGTCTCGTCCTCATTCCATCCCTTGTCTCGCCGCGGAGGGAAGTCTCGCGAGACAGCTTGCCACGCGCGTTGGCGACGTGGCGAGCTCCGGTTCGTCCGTGACGCACACTCCCCGGCCCGCGAGTGGGCGTCGTTTTTATCTGAAAAAAATATATTTTTTTAATTTTTTTAAAAAATTCAGGAAAAATTTGAAAAATTTAAAAAAAATCCCAAAAAATATACTAGCCGTTTATAGCCATTTTTTGTAAATTTTTATTTATTTTTATTTTTTTAACCCCCCAATCACTTCTATAAATATCAAATCATTCCCATAAATTAATCCACCATAAAAAAACTCTCTATTCTCACTCAAACACTCTACATTCTTCATCTCAAAGCATTATTCTTCTCCCAAATTTAATCCATTCATGGATCCATTTGAGCAAATGCGTCGAATAAAAAAATCAAACACCCTGAATTTTCAAGTTTCGTTGGAATCCACAGACTAAAAGTTCGTCGGAGCTCTCTCCCAAATTCGAAATAAAATCCTTCATCTCCCCAAGTCTATCGCTGCGAATTTTTGTTGCCTCGAGAGAGATTTTGAATTTAGAGAGAGTGAACGGAAGATTTTAAATTATGTATTTTTTTAGGATTTTATTAATGTGGTTTTTTATTTTTTTAGAATTTTAAGTTGTAATTTTATTTTATTTAATGAAGTGTGTTTTTATTAATTGAATTTGTTGGAAATAAAAATAAAAAATGAAATTGAATGAATAGTTAAGGGATGGTATGATTAAGAGATGGTTAAGACATGCATGTGTTGTCTCTTAGTTAAGAGATGAGGTGAAAAGTACAGTGGGACCCATGAATAGTGAAGAGATGAGACGGATAAGAGACAGCGTTGCGAATGGCCTAAATACTCCCCCTGTCCCATATTATTTGAGGTAGTACTTCTGTAGAATAATGTAGAGAAGAGTATTTTCTATATTAATATTTTTCTCTATATTATTCTCTCTCTTACTATGCTCTATCTCCACTTTAACTATTTATTACTTCATCTGTCTCATAAGAATAGATACTTTAGGTGGGACACGAGTTTTAATACAGAATTGTTCAAGTAAGAGAAATAGAAAGAAAGTAATTGAACTATTGTTAGTATAAAATGAGTCTCACCTTATTAGAGCGAAAATAGTTTTTGAAATTAGAAAGTACAAATTCTTATGAGATGAACTAAAAAGAAAGAGCGTATACTCTTGTGAGACATAGTACTATTTTACTCGCCTTCAAGGGTTTGGATAAAATAATAAAAACTGAAAGTTAAACAATGAGAATTCATTCAGTTCACCCTAAGACCACCTCCATCATGACCTTGGAAGGAATGTCACACATAAAAGACAAAATAGCCATAAATAAAAATAATTCTAAAATAAATTAATCCAAACCCCCTCCCCATTGTTTGTATCACCCGCCGTCCCTTAAAAAAAAGTGGGGGAGGGGGACAAGTCCACGTGTCTTATTTTTATTGGTTGAACATTGAAATATTTTTTTTTATTTTTATTTTTTTACTTTTAATTATTGATTTATCTTATTACTTGATTATTGGAGTACATGTGTTGATGTTGTAATAATTTTTCATAATAACAATATAATTCTACATAACATTTTCAATCTCGAAAATTTGCACTACATTAATTTTTTATTGTTTTATTACTTTAAATTATCAATTTATTTTATTCAATGATTATTACATTTATCTCTATATATCCTTTCAAAAATCATGTGAATTATTTTTCCAAAAAAATCATGTGAACCACTCTTCCAAAAAAATGACTCGAACTACTTCATTTTTGTATTTATGTTTTATTTTTTTATTATTCGCTACTGTATGGTGCTCGAATTTTCTATATACATCCCACTTAACATGTAGAACTCATCACAAGCAAACTAAATTTATCAAACTAAATTTCCTTTCATTCTTGCTTTGATAAATTTGGTTTTATGGATCTCAATCATCCAAATTGTCGCCCTTGTTTCCCAAACTATCAAAATTCCCAAAATTATCAATAATCATCAGAATATCGAAGTTCGCAAAATTATTTGTAATTTTGTGTATTTTTATTATGTTGTACTTCAAAATTATCTTTATCCTAGTTCGCAAAATTATTTTCATTTCTTTTATTTGTGTATTTTTATAATATTATACTTCAATTATATATGAATGTGTAATAATTTTTATTATAAATTTGAATTATAAAATAAATTATATAATTTTTATATGAGTTTTTTAATATATTCGAATAAAATTATAAAAATTAAATTAATTAAAAGTACATGAAAAAGAAAATATATATTTGGGATGAATTGGGATCATTGATGGAAGTAAAAGTTTTAATAAATTGAGGATTGTATATGCAGATGAAAGAGAAATGAGTATTTTATTAAAAAGTTGATTGGAGTTCGATTGGGTGAGGGTCACTGATGAGGATAATCTAAGTTGCATACTATTCGGTTTTGAGTCATTCGGGTTGTGATTTTTTTGGCTTATCCAATCCTTTTGTAGTTCGTCATGTCACGTGTGGTGTAGCAAACCATATCCCACATCGGAGTATGAACAAGAGTTGCAAGCATATAAATGAGCTACCCCAACTCCATTAGTATGAGGCCTTTTGGGGAGTACCCCAAAAGCAAAACCGTGAGGGCTTTGCCCAAAGCGGACAATATCATACTAATGTGGAGTTCGGGTGTGCACCACCGATACCCAACAGTGGGATCAGAGCCCTGGTTCAGGGGCTGGGCCTGTGTGGCTCGGGGTTCGGTGGGTTGCGCTTGCAAGTTCTCCGATGTCTCTGCGTGAGCTCGACTAAGACCTGTGGTGACCTGTGGACCTGTAACATGGGGCAGACATGTGGTCTTGGTCTGGTGGTCTTGGTTTGAGGGGAGGTTTGTGGTGTAGCAAACCATATCCCACATCGGAGAATGAACAAGAGTTGCAAGCATATAAATGAGCTACCCCAACTCCATTAGTATGAGGCCTTTTGGGGAGTACCCCAAGAGCAAAACCGTGAGGGCTTTGCCCAAAGCGGACAATATCATACTAATGTGGAGTTCGGGTGTGCACCACCGATACCCAACATCACGGATCCAGGAATCTGCATACTAATCGGTTTTGAGTCATTCGGGTTGTGATTTTTTTGGCTTATCCAATCCTTTTGTAGTTCGTCATGTCACGAATCCAGGAATATGAAGAAATTTAAAGATATTCTGGAAAAAATAATCATACAAAGGGAGCAAAACTGTAAATAGACAAAAAAAAGCATTGAATTTGTGCTTCTATCAAACTCAGGCATCAGCATTGTCTCAGTGTGATGGTCTATGAATCGCCACACTTCCTGCAGAGGCTTGGTTTGCAGCTCTGTTGCTTCCGAATTTTTCCAGTTCGATTCCCTCGACCCGACCTGCAAGACGAACGAGGTCAGACAGTGATCAAACAAGGCAGGTTTGTGAAATAGAATCTCATGGCATTCTGTTTCTACTAAATTATGGCTTTGAGTTGTGACCTGATGGGCAGCAGAGCTACTTCATCGATGCAACCTGCAGAAGTGAATCACCAAGATTTTATTATATGTACTTGTGTTGCTAGAAAGGTCATGTGGCATACGGATCTCCCATAGAATATTTTTGTGAGCAACTCCACTTGGCTTATGGAGGTGTGCAATCTCCCATAGAGGAATATCGAGCAAAGTCGTGATGACGAATCTCGCCTGACAAGAACAAAATAATCAAATGTTATAGAGACTCCATGTCAAAGTTTTTATACAATGGAGCCTCCTTCCCGTTGGTTGTCACTTATGCATCTGTCGTCTCTTCCAAGCCCACTGGCATGAAAATAAGTAAACCAAACTTGAGGCAAGAGGTCTTATTTTGAGACATTTCAATTATTGCAATAGAACACATGAGTTGATAACAAACGACGGACCACCTTTTATTTCTAAATTTTGTTTTATGCCCACAAGGACTTATATTTGATATTGAATTCCATCATTGCCGCTTGTCTCCTGATAAAGCCACCAATGACATGGGATGGGGTTTTCGTTTTGAATATAAAGATGACATGACATGCTGCTTTGTCTCGAACCTCAACTTCAGTAAGTCAGCATCAATTTCTATTACAAGGGGCTCTTATCAGAACAGAAATTGTTACCATAACTCTCTCTATATTTCCAAACAAATTTGGATAAGAAAGCAAAGCAGATTGCATTAATCGAGCATTGATAGACTTAGAAATTTGAAAACTTACTGGTATTATGCATCACAAGTTCAGATTTAAACAAACTAGGACCAAGAAAATTAACCTAAACTGGTTCCAGTGTTTTTGAAAGCAAATTTTATTTAGCGCCCCATAAACATATTTAAATCTGAAACATTAAAAATCTAAATCAAAATCTCCTTTAATCCAGCCCTGGCTGCATATCAATTTCATCTGCAATCATAGTTTTCATAAGACAAGCATTGAGCTTCTTTTTCATAAAACAAATAAAAAGTAGATGTAATCATATCATGCACTTTATGTTTATCATCGAATTTACAGCACACTATAAGTGTGAATTTTTCCATCACAATTCAGACCCAAGAGTTCATATTAATTGACCAAGTCAAACACCTTACAATGGATATATACATGGAAAAGTCAATGAAAGCTCAAAGTCAGAATAGCTGAGTACTTACATTTGTTGGGAAATAAACACAGGCAATCACGAATATGAAAGAGAATGAACACAAGAAGTTGTTTACCCAGTTCGATACAATGTGTATCTACGTCTGGGGGCGATGCCAAGCCAGGGATTTCACTATATAATTTCAGGAGGATTTAACAATGAGGGAGCACCTCTATTTATAAGCAACTAGAGAGCCCTAATTCTAGTCAAACTAGGAAACATATTCCATAAGGAAATATCTTTTAAGGAATAAATCTATCACAAGGAAATATACTTCAAGGAAACAAATCCTAAACATGGTAGGAGATATTTTAGGCTCCATAATTAACAATCTCCCACTTGGAGACTAACAACTCCTAAACAACCATTTCCTCGTGATCTCATCCCTTCATCCGCTTAGCATCGCCTAACCTTCTCTTCAAGTTCCAAGGCCAATTGAAGCTATGCATAGCTTCAATTTCTCTAAGGTCACCACCTTAGTAAACATGTCTGCAGGATTCTCACTTCCAAGTATCTTCACAAGTTGCAGGATTTTCATCTCCACTAGGTGTCGGATGTAATGATATTTCAACTCCACATGCTTTGTCCTAGAATGAAACGCTGGATTCTTCGCCAAGAAAATAGCACTCTGACTATCACTGTAGAGTATGCTACTCTTGTTCTCCTTCCCAAGTTCATTTAAGAAACTCTGCAACCACACCATCTCCTTGCTTGCCTATGTCGCAACTACATATTCAGCCTCCGTAGTAGACAAAGCAACAGTCTTCTGCAACTTAGAAGTCCATGAAATAGCAGTACCACCATAAGTAAATACATACCCGGTTGTGCTTCTTCTCCCATCAAGATCATTGGACGCCAAGTCTGCATCCACATAACCTGCCAGCTCGACATTCTTGCCATTGAAACATAAGGCGCTTTCTGTAGTACCTCTCAAGTATCGAAGGATCCATTTAACTGCTTCCCAATGTTGCTTGCCCATATCACCCATGAACCGGCTCACTACTCTCACTGCTTGTGCAATATCAGGCCTCGTACACACCATTGCATACATAATACTGCCAATTGCTGAAGCATAAGGAATTTTCTTCATTTCAGCACGTTCTTCTTTTGTACTCGGCGACTCCTTCTTCGACAGCTTAAAGTGACTGCCCAAAGGCACACTTACTGGCTTCGAATTATCCATGTTGATTCTTTCTAAAACCTTACCAATGTAAGCAGCTTGCGAAAGATACAATTTTCCTGCCGCCTTGTCACGCTCGATTCTCATGCCCAAAATTTGATTAGCCTCTCCAAGATCTTTCATGGAGAATCGTTCAGACAATTGCCTTTTCAACTTATCCATCTCCTTTTGATCACCTCCTGCGATCAACATATCATCAACATATAATAACAGAATAAGATAGCTCTTGTCAAACCTCTTGTAGTAACAACAATGGTCAGCGTAGCATCTTTTATAGCCAATCTCCATCATGAATCCATCAAACTTCTTGTACCACTGCTTTGGAGCTTGCTTTAAACCATACAAGCTCTTCTACAACTTGCATACAAGGTTTTCCATTCCTTTTACTATGAATCCTTCAGGCTGTGTCATGTACAACTCATCCTCCAAATCACCATGAAGGAATGCCGTCTTTACATCCATCTGATGTAACAATAGATTTTCTGCAACTACCATACTCAACACTAAATGAATAGTAGTTAGTTTCACAACAGGAGTGAACACATCTGTATAATCAATACCGTATCGTTGCTCAAATCCCTTGGCAACCAGCCTAGCCTTGTAGCGCTTGCTACCATCAGCTTCACCTTTGATTCGATAGACCCACTTGCAATGCAATGCCTTTTTCCCTTTAGGAAGTTCCACAAGCTCCCATGTGCCATTTAGGAGAAGAGAGGCAAACTCGTCATCCATGGCAATTTTCCACCTTCGTTTATCAGGGCCTTCTCCTGCCTCTGCATAACACTCGGGCTCACCACCATCAGTAAGTAACAAATAGAAATTAGAGGGCGAGTACTTATCAGGTGCACGTCGCTCTCTAGTCGATTTAGGCAGCGGAATAGTCGGTGGTGGAGTGCTTGGTTCTTCTTCAAGCACCTCTTCAGCATTCTGACTCTCCTTGCTCCCACTCGAGTTTGAGATGTCTAGCTCGACCACTTGTGGCTCAGAACTGCTGGGACTTGACGCCTCCAATCTATCCTTGTACAATACCTGTTCATTGAAGATGACATCTATACTGCGAATAACCTTACGGTTCTGCTCATCCCAGAGTCTATAACCGAACTCATCGCCTCCATAACCAATGAACGTACACTTAATAGATTTAGCATCCAACTTACTTCTCTCAACGGAACTAACATGAGCATAAGCAACACAACCAAAGATGAGTAGGAAAGATAGATTTACCTCTTTTCCTGTCCAAACCTCCTTGGGTATCCGAAACTCCAAGGGAACTGATGGACCTCTATTAATTAGGAATGCAGTTGTGTTGACTGCATCTGCCCAAAAACTCTTTGGCAATCCACTTTTCAACCTCATGCATCTTGCTCGCTCATTCAACGTTCTGTTCATGCGCTCTGCGATTCCATTCTGCTGTGGAGTTCCTTTCACAGTTTTCTCCATGCGGATTCCATTCTCGGCGCAGAATTCCTTGAACTTTGCAAGTTCATATTCTCCTCCATTATCGGATCTTAGACACTTCACCTTCATCCCGGTTTCAGTTTCAACAAGGGCTTTCCATTTCCTGAAAGCGTCAAACGCATCGGATTTACTCTTCAGAAAATAAACCCATAGCTTTCGAGTAGAGTCGTCGATGAAAGTCATATAATATTCAGAGCCTCATAGGGACTTCACAGGTGCTGGTCCCCGTAGATCAGTGTGGACCATCTCCAACTTCTGTGCCTTCAATTTTCTGCCTCCACTTGAGAAACTCACCCTTTTCTGTTTCCCAAACACGCAATCCTCGCACAGGCCAACTTCAACAGTTTTCAAGCCAGGCAGTAAACCTCTTGAGCACATTATCTTCATCCCTTTCTCACTCATGTGGCCAAGACGACAGTGCCACAAATCTGCATTATTTGCCTCACTTGCAATATCAATGCAATCTTTGGAGTTAGTTGTGGTATACAACGTACCCTCCTTCTTACCTCGAGCTACTATCATAGCTCCCTTGGTAATCTTCCAATTGTTGTAGCCAAACGTCACAGTGTACCCTTCTGCATCAAGCTGCCCAATCGAAATCAAACTTCTCTGCAATCCAGGAATGTGTCTGACTCCATTCAGTTTTATTACGGATCCGTTGGACGTCACTACCTTCACGTTTCCTTTTCCCACGATATCTAAGGGCTCGTCATCAGCCAGATGTACCTTCCCAAAATCGCCAGAAACGTAGTCTTCCATTATCTCCACATTGCTGCAGGAGTGAAACGACGCCCCAGAATCCAATACCCACGATTCCATCGGACTACTGACGCTCAAGACCAACGCCTCGCCATCGTCATCAGACATGGTAGCGTTTGCTGTCTTCTTGTCCTTCTGATCCTTATTCTTATACTTCTTCGGTGCCTCACATTGATTTCTAAAATGCCCAAACTCATCACAATTCCAGCATTTAACTTTATCCAAATCCTTCTTGGATTGACTCCTTCCTCTGGAATTTGATCTTCCACGATTTTGCTTTCCCTTCGATCTGCCTCTCTGTTCTGTATTCAGTGCTGATCCCGAAGTAGAAGATCCTGATTCTCTCCGGCGAACTTCATCACCAATCATCAGATCTCTTACTCTGTCAACTGTTAGTTTTGTCTCTGCAGCAGTAACTGCTGTCACTGTGCCAGCCCAACTCTCAGGCAGAGACGATAGCAAAATCAGGGCACGAATTTCATCATCGAATTTTATATTAACCGAGTTCAGTTGCGAAGTAATCATGTTGAACTCGTTGAGATGTTGTTGCACCAGCTTTCCCTCTTGCATTCTAAAATTAAACAATCGTCTAATCAGATGTACCTTGTTTGCCGTTGATGGTTTCTGATACATGTCCTCCAAGATCTTTATCATCTCCTTTGTCGACTTTGCTGCAGTCGTGTGATAAGCCACATCCTTGGACAACGATAGCCTAATCGCGCTCATCGCTTTTCTGTCCAGCAGCTCCCACTCCTCATGTTCCATATTTTCGGGTTTGGTTTTTAAAGGCTTCCAGAGATCTTTACCGTACAGGTAATCCTCAATCTGCATCTTCCAAAATCCGAAATCAGATCCATCGAACTTCTCTACAGCAATTTTCTCGTCGATCCCCATCGTGATTTCTGCCTCTTAAACACTAGGCTCTTGATACCACTTGTTAGGATCGTCGACTGCAACATTAGTTTGATATTGTCCGCTTTGGGTCAAGCCCGCACAGATTTGTTTTTGGGTCACTCCCAAAAGGCCTCAAACTAATTTGGGTTGGACAGGAATTTATATACACCTTCCAACTTTCCTCATTCATCCGATGTGGGATGGGTTTGTAACCCAACAAACCTCCCCTCAAACCGAGACCACATCGGGAACGCAGTCGACACGAACATGGGTTGTTCCAGCCCTGGCCCCTGGGTCATCCTGGGCCCGACTCTAACTTTGAGTCCTTCAGGGCCCGACCCTAACCGGGGCTCATCCAGGCACAACCCATAGCCACCTGGGCTCTGATACCAGTTGTTGGGAAATAAACACAGGCAATCACGAATATGAAAGAGAATGAACACAAGAAGTTGTTTACCCAGTTCGATACAATGTGTATCTACGTCTCGGGGCGATGCCAAGCCAGGGATTTCACTATATAATTTCAGGATGATTTAACAATGAGGGAGCACCTCTATTTATAAGTAACTAGAGAGCCCTAATTCTAGTCAAACTTGGAAACATATTCCATAAGGAAATATCTTTTAAGGAATAAATCTATCACAAGGAAATATACTTCAAGGAAACAAATCCTAAACATGGTAGGAGATATTTTAGGCTCCATAATTAACAATTGATATCCCCAATAAGAGGCGAATGATTTCCATTTTTTATTGTTTTAGCTTTTGTTAACTTTCTTTTACCCATTGATAAATTCAATTGAAGAAAGAACTTGGATTCAACTAAATTCTCGCGAAATTTATCTTCATTGTTGCTTAATCAATATTTTCTGCCATCGACGCAAATTTGTGTTTTCTTCTCTTTTTTTTTTCTGAATCAATTCTCGACGATGCTTTTATTAAAATATTTAATTGCAGTAATATCATTGGCAATAGGCAAGAGTGAGAATAAGAAATTTGTTATGGGTTTCACATCTCTGCAATTTTAATTTTAGGAGAAAATGAAAGCAAATGTTTTGTGGAATATCAATTTTGAGAAAAAATTCATGGAGAGGAAACTGCTTGGTTATGAATAATGTTGATGGAGAATTAGATTTGCAGATAATAAAAATTAATAAAAAAATAAAAGAAAAAGGAGAAAATTGGTTTGGTCGCTCACGCTGGCGCTCAAATTGAGCGCTCAGCAGAACATCTCTCTTAAGAAATCCTTAACCAATTTCTCAGAATTGATGGCTTAAATTGGTTGTTATAGATTTAATTTTGCAGCCATTCTAAATGCAGCCATGTTAAATAAAGTGTGTAAACATAAATTTTCCTTTTTTGCTTATTATTAATATTTTTAACTTAAATATGTTATGTGGACTAAACTTGTGATTTTTTATTGTTTATGTACTTTTTTGTAATTTTTAAGGACAAAAAATCTTTGTGTTATTATTAAATCTTTGCATATTAATTATTTAAATATTTGTAGTGTTATCTAAAAATGAATTATTTAAATCTTTGCAGTATTATTTAAATTATTGAAATATTTTAGGAAACAAATCCTAAACATGGTAGGAGATATTTTAGGCTCCATAATTAACAATCTCCCACTTGGAGACTAACAACTCCTAAACAACCATTTCCTCGTGATCTCATCCCTTCATCCGCTTAGCATCGCCTAACCTTCTCTTCAAGTTCCAAGGCCAATTGAAGCTATGCATAGCTTCAATTTCTCTAAGGTCACCACCTTAGTAAACATGTCTGCAGGATTCTCACTTCCAAGTATCTTCACAAGTTGCAGGATTTTCATCTCCACTAGGTGTCGGATGTAATGATATTTCAACTCCACATGCTTTGTCCTAGAATGAAACGCTGGATTCTTCGCCAAGAAAATAGCACTCTGACTATCACTGTAGAGTATGCTACTCTTGTTCTCCTTCCCAAGTTCATTTAAGAAACTCTGCAACCACACCATCTCCTTGCTTGCCTATGTCGCAACTACATATTCAGCCTCCGTAGTAGACAAAGCAACAGTCTTCTGCAACTTAGAAGTCCATGAAATAGCAGTACCACCATAAGTAAATACATACCCGGTTGTGCTTCTTCTCCCATCAAGATCATTGGACGCCAAGTCTGCATCCACATAACCTGCCAGCTCGACATTCTTGCCATTGAAACATAAGGCGCTTTCTGTAGTACCTCTCAAGTATCGAAGGATCCATTTAACTGCTTCCCAATGTTGCTTGCCCATATCACCCATGAACCGGCTCACTACTCTCACTGCTTGTGCAATATCAGGCCTCGTACACACCATTGCATACATAATACTGCCAATTGCTGAAGCATAAGGAATTTTCTTCATTTCAGCACGTTCTTCTTTTGTACTCGGCGACTCCTTCTTCGACAGCTTAAAGTGACTGCCCAAAGGCACACTTACTGGCTTCGAATTATCCATGTTGATTCTTTCTAAAACCTTACCAATGTAAGCAGCTTGCGAAAGATACAATTTTCCTGCCGCCTTGTCACGCTCGATTCTCATGCCCAAAATTTGATTAGCCTCTCCAAGATCTTTCATGGAGAATCGTTCAGACAATTGCCTTTTCAACTTATCCATCTCCTTTTGATCACCTCCTGCGATCAACATATCATCAACATATAATAACAGAATAAGATAGCTCTTGTCAAACCTCTTGTAGTAACAACAATGGTCAGCGTAGCATCTTTTATAGCCAATCTCCATCATGAATCCATCAAACTTCTTGTACCACTGCTTTGGAGCTTGCTTTAAACCATACAAGCTCTTCTACAACTTGCATACAAGGTTTTCCATTCCTTTTACTATGAATCCTTCAGGCTGTGTCATGTACAACTCATCCTCCAAATCACCATGAAGGAATGCCGTCTTTACATCCATCTGATGTAACAATAGATTTTCTGCAACTACCATACTCAACACTAAATGAATAGTAGTTAGTTTCACAACAGGAGTGAACACATCTGTATAATCAATACCGTATCGTTGCTCAAATCCCTTGGCAACCAGCCTAGCCTTGTAGCGCTTGCTACCATCAGCTTCACCTTTGATTCGATAGACCCACTTGCAATGCAATGCCTTTTTCCCTTTAGGAAGTTCCACAAGCTCCCATGTGCCATTTAGGAGAAGAGAGGCAAACTCGTCATCCATGGCAATTTTCCACCTTCGTTTATCAGGGCCTTCTCCTGCCTCTGCATAACACTCGGGCTCACCACCATCAGTAAGTAACAAATAGAAATTAGAGGGCGAGTACTTATCAGGTGCACGTCGCTCTCTAGTCGATTTAGGCAGCGGAATAGTCGGTGGTGGAGTGCTTGGTTCTTCTTCAAGCACCTCTTCAGCATTCTGACTCTCCTTGCTCCCACTCGAGTTTGAGATGTCTACCTCGACCACTTGTGGCTCAGAACTGCTGGGACTTGACGCCTCCAATCTATCCTTGTACAATACCTGTTCATTGAAGATGACATCTCTACTGCGAATAACCTTACGGTTCTGCTCATCCCAGAGTCTATAACCGAACTCATCGCCTCCATAACCAATGAACGTACACTTAATAGATTTAGCATCCAACTTACTTCTCTCAACGGAACTAACATGAGCATAAGCAACACAACCAAAGATGAGTAGGAAAGATAGATTTACCTCTTTTCCTGTCCAAACCTCCTTGGGTATCCGAAACTCCAAGGGAACTGATGGACCTCTATTAATTAGGAATGCAGTTGTGTTGACTGCATCTGCCCAAAAACTCTTTGGCAATCCACTTTTCAACCTCATGCATCTTGCTCGCTCATTCAACGTTCTGTTCATGCGCTCTGCGATTCCATTCTGCTGTGGAGTTCCTTTCACAGTTTTCTCCATGCGGATTCCATTCTCGGCGCAGAATTCCTTGAACTTTGCAAGTTCATATTCTCCTCCATTATCGGATCTTAGACACTTCACCTTCATCCCGGTTTCAGTTTCAACAAGGGCTTTCCATTTCCTGAAAGCGTCAAACGCATCGGATTTACTCTTCAGAAAATAAACCCATAGCTTTCGAGTAGAGTCGTCGATGAAAGTCATATAATATTCAGAGCCTCATAGGGACTTCACAGGTGCTGGTCCCCGTAGATCAGTGTGGACCATCTCCAACTTCTGTGCCTTCAATTTTCTGCCTCCACTTGAGAAACTCACCCTTTTCTGTTTCCCAAACACGCAATCCTCGCACAGGCCAACTTCAACAGTTTTCAAGCCAGGCAGTAAACCTCTTGAGCACATTATCTTCATCCCTTTCTCACTCATGTGGCCAAGACGACAGTGCCACAAATCTGCATTATTTGCCTCACTTGCAATATCAATGCAATCTTTGGAGTTAGTTGTGGTATACAACGTACCCTCCTTCTTACCTCGAGCTACTATCATAGCTCCCTTGGTAATCTTCCAATTGTTGTAGCCAAACGTCACAGTGTACCCTTCTGCATCAAGCTGCCCAATCGAAATCAAACTTCTCTGCAATCCAGGAATGTGTCTGACTCCATTCAGTTTTATTACGGATCCGTTGGACGTCACTACCTTCACGTTTCCTTTTCCCACGATATCTAAGGGCTCGTCATCAGCCAGATGTACCTTCCCAAAATCGCCAGAAACGTAGTCTTCCATTATCTCCACATTGCTGCAGGAGTGAAACGACGCCCCAGAATCCAATACCCACGATTCCATCGGACTACTGACGCTCAAGACCAACGCCTCGCCATCGTCATCAGACATGGTAGCGTTTGCTGTCTTCTTGTCCTTCTGATCCTTATTCTTATACTTCTTCGGTGCCTCACATTGATTTCTAAAATGCCCAAACTCATCACAATTCCAGCATTTAACTTTATCCAAATCCTTCTTGGATTGACTCCTTCCTCTGGAATTTGATCTTCCACGATTTTGCTTTCCCTTCGATCTGCCTCTCTGTTCTGTATTCAGTGCTGATCCCGAAGTAGAAGATCCTGATTCTCTCCGGCGAACTTCATCACCAATCATCAGATCTCTTACTCTGTCAACTGTTAGTTTTGTCTCTGCAGCAGTAACTGCTGTCACTGTGCCAGCCCAACTCTCAGGCAGAGACGATAGCAAAATCAGGGCACGAATTTCATCATCGAATTTTATATTAACCGAGTTCAGTTGCGAAGTAATCATGTTGAACTCGTTGAGATGTTGTTGCACCAGCTTTCCCTCTTGCATTCTAAAATTAAACAATCGTCTAATCAGATGTACCTTGTTTGCCGTTGATGGTTTCTGATACATGTCCTCCAAGATCTTTATCATCTCCTTTGTCGACTTTGCTGCAGTCGTGTGATAAGCCACATCCTTGGACAACGATAGCCTAATCGCGCTCATCGCTTTTCTGTCCAGCAGCTCCCACTCCTCATGTTCCATATTTTCGGGTTTGGTTTTTAAAGGCTTCCAGAGATCTTTACCGTACAGGTAATCCTCAATCTGCATCTTCCAAAATCCGAAATCAGATCCATCGAACTTCTCTACAGCAATTTTCTCGTCGATCCCCATCGTGATTTCTGCCTCTTAAACACTAGGCTCTTGATACCACTTGTTAGGATCGTCGACTGCAACATTAGTTTGATATTGTCCGCTTTGGGTCAAGCCCGCACAGATTTGTTTTTGGGTCACTCCCAAAAGGCCTCAAACTAATTTGGGTTGGACAGGAATTATATACACCTTTCAACTTTCCTCATTCATCCGATGTGGGATGGGTTTGTAACCCAACAAACCTCCCCTCAAACCGAGACCACATCGGGAACGCAGTCGACACGAACATGGGTTGTTCCAGCCCTGGCCCCTGGGTCATCCTGGGCCCGACTCTAACTTTGAGTCCTTCAGGGCCCGACCCTAACCGGGGCTCATCCAGGCACAACCCATAGCCACCTGGGCTCTGATACCAGTTGTTGGGAAATAAACACAGGCAATCACGAATATGAAAGAGAATGAACACAAGAAGTTGTTTACCCAGTTCGATACAATGTGTATCTACGTCTCGGGGCGATGCCAAGCCAGGGATTTCACTATATAATTTCAGGATGATTTAACAATGAGGGAGCACCTCTATTTATAAGTAACTAGAGAGCCCTAATTCTAGTCAAACTTGGAAACATATTCCATAAGGAAATATCTTTTAAGGAATAAATCTATCACAAGGAAATATACTTCAAGGAAACAAATCCTAAACATGGTAGGAGATATTTTAGGCTCCATAATTAACAATTGATATCCCCAATAAGAGGCGAATGATTTCCATTTTTTATTGTTTTAGCTTTTGTTAACTTTCTTTTACCCATTGATAAATTCAATTGAAGAAAGAACTTGGATTCAACTAAATTCTCGCGAAATTTATCTTCATTGTTGCTTAATCAATATTTTCTGCCATCGACGCAAATTTGTGTTTTCTTCTCTTTTTTTTTTCTGAATCAATTCTCGACGATGCTTTTATTAAAATATTTAATTGCAGTAATATCATTGGCAATAGGCAAGAGTGAGAATAAGAAATTTGTTATGGGTTTCACATCTCTGCAATTTTAATTTTAGGAGAAAATGAAAGCAAATGTTTTGTGGAATATCAATTTTGAGAAAAAATTCATGGAGAGGAAACTGCTTGGTTATGAATAATGTTGATGGAGAATTAGATTTGCAGATAATAAAAATTAATAAAAAAATAAAAGAAAAAGGAGAAAATTGGTTTGGTCGCTCACGCTGGCGCTCAAATTGAGCGCTCAGCAGAACATCTCTCTTAAGAAATCCTTAACCAATTTCTCAGAATTGATGGCTTAAATTGGTTGTTATAGATTTAATTTTGCAGCCATTCTAAATGCAGCCATGTTAAATAAAGTGTGTAAACATAAATTTCCCTTTTTTGCTTATTATTAATATTTTTAACTTAAATATGTTATGTGGACTAAACTTGTGATTTTTTATTGTTTATGTACTTTTTTGTAATTTTTAAGGACAAAAAATCTTTGTGTTATTATTAAATCTTTGCATATTAATTATTTAAATATTTGTAGTGTTATCTAAAAATGAATTATTTAAATCTTTGCAGTATTATTTAAATTATTGAAATACAATTGAGAAATTAATATGTAATGGTTCATTTTTAAAGGATTCAATTTTAGTTTAATGCTTGGTTACAACAATAATTTAAATGAAATCATTTAAATGAAATACACTAAACTCAATTCAATTTATGTCAAAATAAATTACAACCTGATTCATGTAGAAAAATTAGTATCTAACAAATTATAAATTATTGTAGCAATCTAGCATTAAACTAAAAATGAATGTTTAAAAATAACCACTCAATATTTTCTAAATAATACTATAAATGCATATTAATTTTCCGATTATAATGCAACAATTAAATGATACTACCAAAATTTAAATAATTTATTTTGAGATAATATACAAAGATTTAATAATACCGCAAAAATTTTTTGTCCTTAAAAAATCACAAAAGAACTACATAAACATTCAAAAATCATAAGTTTGATCCTCAAATCAAACTGAACTTACCCCTCGAGAGCTAAAGGATATAATAGTAAAAATTGGGACTGTGATTTTTTAAATGTTAGGTACTAAAAAAGGTGTAAGCTCTATTTTCTAGATACTAGTTTTGTAGTTCACTCTATAAATTATAAGAGCACCCGCAACGCGTCTCGTTGCGGGCTCTATCTCGCCTCGGAGAGACGAGACAGCATCGAGACAGCGTTGCGGGCTCCGTCTCGTCCCGGTCTCGTCCTCATTCCATCCCTTGTCTCGCCGCGGAGGGAAGTCTCGCGAGACAGCTTGCCACGCGCGTTGGCGACGTGGCGAGCTCCGGTTCGTCCGTGACGCACACTCCCCGGCCCGCGAGTGAGCGTCGTTTTTATCTAAAAAAAATATATTTTTTAATTTTTTTAAAAAATTCAGGAAAAATTTGAAAATTTTAAAAAAAATCCCAAAAAATATACTAGCCGTTTATAGCCATTTTTTGCAAATTTTTATTTATTTTTATTTTTTTAACCCCCCAATCACTTCTATAAATATCAAATCATTCCCATAAATTAATCCACCATAAAAAAAACTCTCTATTCTCACTCAAACACTCTACATTCTTCATCTCAAAGCATTATTCTTCTCCCAAATTTAATCCATTCATGGATCCATTTGAGCAAATGCGTCGAATAAAAAAATCAAACACCCTGAATTTTCAAGTATCGTTGGAATCCACAGACTAAAAGTTCGTCGGAGCTCTCTCCCAAATTCGAAATAAAATCCTTCACCTCCCCAAGTCTATCGCTGCGAAATTTTGTTGCCTCGAGAGAGATTTTGAATTTAGAGAGAGTGAACGGAAGATTTTAAATTATGTATTTTTTTAGGATTTTATTAATGTGGTTTTTTATTTTTTTAGAATTTTAAGTTGTAATTTTATTTTATTTAATGAAGTGTGTTTTTATTAATTGAATTTGTTGGAAATAAAAATAAAAATGAAATTGAATGAATAGTTAAGGGATGGTATGATTAAGAGATGGTTAAGACATGCATGTGTTGTCTCTTAGTTAAGAGATGAGGTGAAAAGTACAGTGGGACCCATGAATAGTGAAGAGATGAGACGGATAAGAGACGGCGTTGCGAATGGCCTAAATACTCCCCCTGTCCCATATTATTTGAGGTAGTACTTCTGTAGAATAATGTAGAGAAGAGTATTTTCTATATTAATATTTTTCTCTATATTATTCTCTCTCTTACTATGCTCTATCTCCACTTTAACTATTTATTACTTCATCTGTCTCATAAGAATAGATACTTTAGGTGGGACACGAGTTTTAATACAGAATTGTTCAAGTAAGAGAAATAGAAAGAAAGTAATTGAACTATTGTTAGTATAAAATGAGTCTCACCTTATTAGAGCGAAAATAGTTTTTGAAATTAGAAAGTACAAATTCTTATGAGATGAACTAAAAAGAAAGAGCGTATACTCTTGTGAGACATAGTACTATTTTACTCGCCTTCAAGGGTTTGGATAAAATAATAAAAACTGAAAGTTAAACAATGAGAATTCATTCAGTTCACCCTAAGACCACCTCCATCATGACCTTGGAAGGAATGTCACACATAAAAGACAAAATAGCCATAAATAAAAATAATTCTAAAATAAATTAATCCAAACCCCCTCCCCATTGTTTGTATCACCCGCCGTCCCTTAAAAAAAAGTGGGGGAGGGGGACAAGTCCACGTGTCTTATTTTTATTGGTTGAACATTGAAATATATTTTTTTTTTTTTTTTTTTACTTTTAATTATTGATTTATCTTATTACTTGATTATTGGAGTACATGTGTTGATGTTGTAATAATTTTTAATAATAACAATATAATTCTACATCACATTTTCAATCTCGAAAATTTGCACTACATTAATTTTTTATTGTTTTATTACTTTTAATTATCAATTTATTTTATTCAATGATTATTACATTTATCTCTATATATCCTTTCAAAAATCATGTGAATTATTTTTCCAAAAAAATCATGTGAACCACTCTTCCAAAAAAATGACTCGAAATACTTCATTTTTGTATTTATGTTTTATTTTTTTATTATTTTTTTATTATTCGCTACTGTATGGTGCTCGAATTTTCTATATACATCCCACTTAACATGTAGAACTCATCACAAGCAAACTAAATTTATCAAACTAAATTTCCTTTCATTCTTGCTTTGATAAATTTGGTTTTATGGATCTCAATCATCCAAATTATCGCCCTTGTTTCCCAAACTATCAAAATTCCCAAAATTATCAATAATCATCAGAATATCGAAGTTCGCAAAATTATTTGTAATTTTGTGTATTTTTATTATGTTGTACTTCAAAATTATCTTTATCCTAGTTCGCAAAATTATTTTCATTTCTTTTATTTGTGTATTTTTATAATATTATACTTCAATTATATATGAATGTGTAATAATTTTTATTATAAATTTGAATTATAAAATAAATTATATAATTTTTATATGAGTTTTTTAATATATTCGAATAAAATTATAAAAATTAAATTAATTAAAAGTACATGAAAAAGAAAATATATATTTGGGATGAATTGGGATCATTGATGGAAGTAAAAGTTTTAATAAATTGAGGATTGTATATGCAGATGAAAGAGAAATGAGTATTTTATTAAAAAGTTGATTGGAGTTCGATTGGGTGAGGGTCACTGATGAGGATAATCTAAGTTGCATACTATTCGGTTTTGAGTCATTCGGGTTGTGATTTTTTTGGCTTATCCAATCCTTTTGTAGTTCGTCATGTCACGTGTGGTGTAGCAAACCATATCCCACATCGGAGTATGAACAAGAGTTGCAAGCATATAAATGAGCTACCCCAACTCCATTAGTATGAGGCCTTTTGGGGAGTACCCCAAAAGCAAAACCGTGAGGGCTTTGCCCAAAGCGGACAATATCATACTAATGTGGAGTTCGGGTGTGCACCACCGATACCCAACAGTGGGATCAGAGCCCTGGTTCAGGGGCTGGGCCTGTGTGGCTCGGGGTTCGGTGGGTTGCGCTTGCAAGTTCTCCGATGTCTCTGCGTGAGCTCGACTAAGACCTGTGGTGACCTGTGGACCTGTAACATGGGGCAGACATGTGGTCTTGGTCTGGTGGTCTTGGTTTGAGGGGAGGTTTGTGGTGTAGCAAACCATATCCCACATCGGAGAATGAACAAGAGTTGCAAGCATATAAATGAGCTACCCCAACTCCATTAGTATGAGGCCTTTTGGGGAGTACCCCAAGAGCAAAACCGTGAGGGCTTTGCCCAAAGCGGACAATATCATACTAATGTGGAGTTCGGGTGTGCACCACCGATACCCAACATCACGGATCCAGGAATCTGCATACTAATCGGTTTTGAGTCATTCGGGTTGTGATTTTTTTGGCTTATCCAATCCTTTTGTAGTTCGTCATGTCACGAATCCAGGAATATGAAGAAATTTAAAGATATTCTGGAAAAAATAATCATACAAAGGGAGCAAAACTGTAAATAGACAAAAAAAGCATTGAATTTGTGCTTCTATCAAACTCAGGCATCAGCATTGTCTCAGTGTGATGGTCTATGAATCGCCACACTTCCTGCAGAGGCTTGGTTTGCAGCTCTGTTGCTTCCGAATTTTTCCAGTTCGATTCCCTCGACCCGACCTGCAAGACGAACGAGGTCAGACAGTGATCAAACAAGGCAGGTTTGTGAAATAGAATCTCATGGCATTCTGTTTCTACTAAATTATGGCTTTGAGTTGTGACCTGATGGGCAGCAGAGCTACTTCATCGATGCAACCTGCAGAAGTGAATCACCAAGATTTTATTATATGTACTTGTGTTGCTAGAAAGGTCATGTGGCATACGGATCTCCCATAGAATATTTTTGTGAGCAACTCCACTTGGCTTATGGAGGTGTGCAATCTCCCATAGAGGAATATCGAGCAAAGTCGTGATGACGAATCTCGCCTGACAAGAACAAAATAATCAAATGTTATAGAGACTCCATGTCAAAGTTTTTATACAATGGAGCCTCCTTCCCGTTGGTTGTCACTTATGCATCTGTCGTCTCTTCCAAGCCCACTGGCATGAAAATAAGTAAACCAAACTTGAGGCAAGAGGTCTTATTTTGAGACATTTCAATTATTGCAATAGAACACATGAGTTGATAACAAACGACGGACCACCTTTTATTTCTAAATTTTGTTTTATGCCCACAAGGACTTATATTTGATATTGAATTCCATCATTGCCGCTTGTCTCCTGATAAAGCCACCAATGACATGGGATGGGGTTTTCGTTTTGAATATAAAGATGACATGACATGCTGCTTTGTCTCGAACCTCAACTTCAGTAAGTCAGCATCAATTTCTATTACAAGGGGCTCTTATCAGAACAGAAATTGTTACCATAACTCTCTCTATATTTCCAAACAAATTTGGATAAGAAAGCAAAGCAGATTGCATTAATCGAGCATTGATAGACTTAGAAATTTGAAAACTTACTGGTATTATGCATCACAAGTTCAGATTTAAACAAACTAGGACCAAGAAAATTAACCTAAACTGGTTCCAGTGTTTTTGAAAGCAAATTTTATTTAGCGCCCCATAAACATATTTAAATCTGAAACATTAAAAATCTAAATCAAAATCTCCTTTAATCCAGCCCTGGCTGCATATCAATTTCATCTGCAATCATAGTTTTCATAAGACAAGCATTGAGCTTCTTTTTCATAAAACAAATAAAAAGTAGATGTAATCATATCATGCACTTTATGTTTATCATCGAATTTACAGCACACTATAAGTGTGAATTTTTCCATCACAATTCAGACCCAAGAGTTCATATTAATTGACCAAGTCAAACACCTTACAATGGATATATACATGGAAAAGTCAATGAAAGCTCAAAGTCAGAATAGCTGAGTACTTACATTTGTTGAGAAATAAACACAGGCAATCACGAATATGAAAGAGAATGAACACAAGAAGTTGTTTACCCAGTTCGATACAATGTGTATCTACGTCTGGGGGCGATGCCAAGCCAGGGATTTCACTATATAATTTCAGGAGGATTTAACAATGAGGGAGCACCTCTATTTATAAGCAACTAGAGAGCCCTAATTCTAGTCAAACTAGGAAACATATTCCATAAGGAAATATCTTTTAAGGAATAAATCTATCACAAGGAAATATACTTCAAGGAAACAAATCCTAAACATGGTAGGAGATATTTTAGGCTCCATAATTAACAATCTCCCACTTGGAGACTAACAACTCCTAAACAACCATTTCCTCGTGATCTCATCCCTTCATCCGCTTAGCATCGCCTAACCTTCTCTTCAAGTTCCAAGGCCAATTGAAGCTATGCATAGCTTCAATTTCTCTAAGGTCACCACCTTAGTAAACATGTCTGCAGGATTCTCACTTCCAAATATCTTCACAAGTTGCAGGATTTTCATCTCCACTAGGTGTCGGATGTAATGATATTTCAACTCCACATGCTTTGTCCTAGAATGAAACGCTGGATTCTTCGCCAAGAAAATAGCACTCTGACTATCACTGTAGAGTATGCTACTCTTGTTCTCCTTCCCAAGTTCATTTAAGAAACTCTGCAACCACATCATCTCCTTGCTTGCCTCTGTCGCAACTACATATTCAGCCTCCGTAGTAGACAAAGCAACAGTCTTCTGCAACTTAGAAGTCCATGAAATAGCAGTACCACCATAAGTAAATACATACCCGGTTGTGCTTCTTCTCCCATCAAGATCATTGGACGCCAAGTCTGCATCCACATAACCTGCCAGCTCGACATTCTTGCCATTGAAACATAAGACGCTTTCTGTAGTACCTCTCAAGTATCGAAGGATCCATTTAACTGCTTCCCAATGTTGCTTGCCCATATCACCCATGAACCGGCTCACTACTCTCACTGCTTGTGCAATATCAGGCCTCGTACACACCATTGCATACATAATACTGCCAATTGCTGAAGCATAAGGAATTTTCTTCATTTCAGCACGTTCTTCTTTTGTACTCGGCGACTCCTTCTTCGACAGCTTAAAGTGACTGCCCAAAGGCACACTTACTGGCTTCGAATTATCCATGTTGAATATTTCTAAAACCTTACCAATGTAAGCAGCTTGCGAAAGATACAATTTTCCTGCCACCTTGTCACGCTCGATTCTCATGCCCAAAATTTGATTAGCCTCTCCAAGATCTTTCATGGAGAATCGTTCAGACAATTGCCTTTTCAACTTATCCATCTCCTTTTGATCACCTCCTGCGATCAACATATCATCAACATATAATAACAGAATAAGATAGCTCTTGTCAAACCTCTTGTAGTAACAACAATGGTCAGCGTAGCATCTTTTATAGCCAATCTCCATCATGAATCCATCAAACTTCTTGTACCACTGCTTTGGAGCTTGCTTTAAACCATACAAGCTCTTCTTCAACTTGCATACAAGGTTTTCCATTCCTTTTACTATGAATCCTTCAGGCTGTGTCATGTACAACTCATCCTCCAAATCACCATGAAGGAATGCCGTCTTTACATCCATCTGATGTAACAATAGATTTTCTGCAACTACCATACTCAACACTAAACGAATAGTAGTTAGTTTCACAACAGGAGTGAACACATCTGTATAATCAATACCGTATCGTTGCTCAAATCCCTTGACAACCAGCCTAGCCTTGTAGCGCTTGCTACCATCAGCTTCACCTTTGATTCGATAGACCCACTTGCAATGCAATGCCTTTTTCCCTTTAGGAAGTTCCACAAGATCCCATGTGCCATTTAGGAGAAGAGAGGCAAACTCGTCATCCATGGCAATTTTCCACCTTCGTTTATCAGGGCCTTCTCCTGCCTCTGCATAACACTCGGGCTCACCACCATCAGTAAGTAACAAATAGAAATTAGAGGGCGAGTACCTATCAGGTGCACATCGCTCTCTAGTCGATTTAGGCAGCGGAATAGTCGGTGGTGGAGTGCTTGGTTCTTCTTCAAGCACCTCTTCAGCATTCTGACTCTCCTTGCTCCCACTCGAGTTTGAGATGTCTAGCTCGACCACTTGTAGCTCAGAACTGCTGGGACTTGGCGCCTCCAATCTATCCTTGTACAATACCTGTTCATTGAAGATGACATCTCTACTACGAATAACCTTACGGTTCTGCTCATCCCAGAGTCTATAACCGAACTCATCGCCTCCATAACCAATGAACGTACACTTAATAGATTTAGCATCCAACTTACTTCTCTCAACGGAACTAACATGAGCATAAGCAACACAACCAAAGATGCGTAGGAAAGATAGATTTACCTCTTTTCCTGTCCAAACCTCCTCGGGTATCCGAAACTCCAAGGGAACTGATGGACCTCTATTAATTAGGAATGCAGCTGTGTTGACTGCATCTGCCCAAAAACTCTTTGGCAATCCACTTTTCGACCTCATGCATCTTGCTCGCTCATTCAACGTTCTGTTCATGTGCTCTGCGATTCCATTCTGCTGTGGAGTTCCTTTCACAGTTTTCTCCATGCGGATTCCATTCTCGGCGCAGAATTCCTTGAACTTTGCAAGTTCATATTCTCCTCCATTATCGGATCTTAGACACTTCACCTTCATCCCGGTTTCAGTTTCAACAAGGGCTTTCCATTTCCTGAAAGCGTCAAACGCATCGGATTTACTCTTCAGAAAATAAACCCATAGCTTTCGAGTAGAGTCGTCGATGAAAGTCATATAATATTCAGAGCCTCCTAGGGACTTCACAGGTGCTGGTCCCCATAGATCAGTGTGGACCATCTCCAACTTCTGTGCCTTCAATTTTCTGCCTCCACTTGAGAAACTCACCCTTTTCTGTTTCCCAAACACGCAATCCTCGCACAGGCCAACTTCAACAGTTTTCAAGCCAGGCAGTAAACCTCTTGAGCACATTATCTTCATCCCTTTCTCACTCATGTGGCCAAGACGACAGTGCCACAAATTTGCATTATTTGCCTCACTTGCAATATCAATGCAATCTTTGGAGTTAGTTGTGGTATACAACGTACCCTCCTTCTTACCTCGAGCTACTATCATAGCTCCCTTGGTAATCTTCCAATTGTTGCAGCCAAACGTCACGGTGTACCCTTCTGCATCAAGCTGCCCAATCGAAATCAAACTTCTCTGCAATCCAGGAATGTGTCTGACTCCTTTCAGTTTTATTACGGATCCATTGGACGTCACTACCTTCATGTTTCCCTTTCCCACGATATCTAAGGGCTCGTCATCAGCCAGATGTACCTTCCCAAAATCGCCAGAAACGTAGTCTTCCATTATCACCACATTGTTGCAGGAGTGAAACGACGCCCCAGAATCCAATACCCACGATTCCATCAGACTACTGACGCTCAAGACCAACGCCTCGCCATCGTCATCAGACATGGTAGCGTTTGTTGTCTTCTTGTCCTTCTGATCCTTATTCTTATACTTCTTCGGTGCCTCACATTGATTTCTAAAATGCCCAAACTCATCACAATTCCAGCATTTAACTTTATCCAAATCCTTCTTGGATTGACTCTTTCCTCTGGAATTTGATCTTCCACGATTTTGCTTTCCCTTCGATCTGCCTCTCTGTTTTGTATTCAGTGCTGATCCCGAAGTAGAAGATCCTGATTCTCTCTGGCGAACTTCCTCACCAATCATCAGATCTCTTACTCTGTCAAATGTTAGTTTTGTCTCAGCAGCAGTAACTGCTGTCACTGTGCCAGCCCAACTCTCAGGCAGAGACGATAGCAAAATCAGGGCACGAATTTCATCATCGAATTTTATATTAAACGAGTTCAGTTGCGAAGTAATCATGTTGAACTCATTGAGATGTTGTTGCACCAGCTTTCCCTCTTGCATTCTAAAATTAAACAATCGTCTAATCAGATGTACCTTGTTTGCCGTTGATGGTTTCTGATACATGTCCTCTAAGATCTTTATCATCTCCTTTGTCGACTTTGCTGCAGTCGTGTGATAAGCCATATCCTTGGACAACGATAGCCTAATCGCGCTCATCGCTTTTCTGTCCAGCAGCTCCCACTCCTCATGTTCCATCTTTTCGGGTTTGGTTTTTAAAGGCTTCCAGAGATCTTTACCGTACAGGTAATCCTCAATCTGCATCTTCCAAAATCCGAAATCAGATCCATCGAACTTCTCTACAGCAATTTTCTCGTCGATCCCCATCGTGATTTCTGCCTCTTAAACCCTAGGCTCTGATACCAGTTGTTGGGAAATAAACACAGGCAATCACGAATATGAAAGAGAATGAACACAAGAAGTTGTTTACCCAGTTCGATACAATGTGTATCTAGGTCTGGGGGCGATGCCAAGCCAGGGATTTCACTATATAATTTCAGGAGGATTTAACAATGAGGGAGCACCTCTATTTATAAGCAGCTAGAGAGCCCTAATTCTAGTCAAATTAGGAAACATATTCCATAAGGAAATATCTTTTAAGGAATAAATCTATCACAAGGAAATATACTTCAAGGAAACAAATCCTAAACATGGTAGGAGATATTTTAGGCTTCATAATTAACAACATTCAGAATCAATGCACTGATGCAGTAAAGCAACAATTATCATAGAATCTAAACCACCAGAAAACAGCACTGCTATTGGAGCATATCCACCTTGACTATGATTCCCCAGATAAACCTGAGCAAGCACCAAGATTAAGCTAGAGAATTTAGTAAATAGAATAGTCAAATATTCTACATAAAAAAGCTTTAGATTCAAACACTAGAACATAACTTCCTCAGACCAGAAACTCTGTATCTTACAATAATCTTATTTGCAACAAAATAATGCAAAATCACAATCAAGCAGATATTTTAGAATGTACAAACCTGGTAGATTCTGTTCAAACTGGTCCGTCGCTTTACAGATTGTGTTGAGCACTTTGTTAGCTGTTGCGTAAAGAAAAGAATCTGTTGCAAACCAGAGAGAAAAATCAATATTTAAATATACAGGCAGGATTCAGTATCAGATGATATGCAAACATTTATGATGAAGAAGGCACAGAGGTTGGAGCCCATTCATTTCTTGACACTGACCTGATTCAGATGAAAAATCTGAAAGAACGTCATGTTGTATAAGAGGACATTCACTGAAGCAACCACCTAAGCCCGTTCTCTCCCATGTGATCAGTTCTTTTAGCCCAACATCAGTCCACCCATGTTTTTTTATTGACACACCACATGACACCTCTCCCCAAAAATCCAACTCACTTTTCCCTTTCCCTTTCTCTTCCTCAATATCTGTATACAGATCCAAAAGAGGGATTAGTATTATGTTAGTCAAGAGGATTATTGGTTAAAGTGAAAGCCAACATTAACAGATTTCACAACTGAAAACATGATTAAATGAAGAAATCTATTAAACCTTATACCATAAGGTTGTTTCGTAGAAGAAGGTGGTGACACTGAGGATAAAACTGTCAGCAGCCAGTGAACTAGAAGACTTCTTCTTCCAAAAGCATCTCTACCAAACCACACAGTTTTTGAACTATCCTACAAGCATAAAACTGTCAGCAAAATCACCAAACACTCGTATCCTTGAAATCAGAGTAGAAACTTACGCCCATGGTCCCCTAATTTTTTACACAAGTTGTGGAACGGATTCTATATGTCCTTCAGAACAGGCCGTAGATCCCACATTTTCATGTGATACACATGAGCAGCAGCGTTCAAGAGACTGCATAAGAATCTCCATATCATTGCTATCTCTTTTAAATTGATTCCCTCCATAAATTTCTCCTAAAAATCATAAACAGAAAAATGATTTGACAACTGAGACTTCACCCATTCCATTTCTGAACAACACAGAATAGACAAAACAAGTCAACCTCCCTCCCACCACACAGAAATAGAAAACAAAGCACAATTATGTTAAATTTAAGTATAACCCCTAAATATCGTAATAACCCTATAGCGAAAGCGAAAGGGTAAGGGAGCTAAAGGGTGTCACAACTCAAGTACGCAAATACATGCGAAGGCAACGTGCACTATGGGAGGAAAGTCTTGTTGCGATACACGAGCTCAACACAGCCAAAAAAGAGAACTGGTCTCTTTGTTACGATGATGAACTGAGATGGGGGTGCCCTCAACAAACATGTCAGAGAGCTACAACAACGTGTTGGTTGAGAGGTATAAGAGAGCTGCCAATTAGAGCTTTGGTTGATCTGACATTTTGGAGAACAGTGGAATGGTGGGCAGATAGAAAGACAGAAATACAACATACCGAAGGTCGGTTGACCCGTGGGCGAGGGACAAACTTGCTGCGAATGATGCGAAGGGGCAAATGCATTACTGTTCAGTACTTGACCGAGAACTAGGTCATTACCAAATTCGAAGTCGTCCACGTGTCGAAAAGGGACAGGCAAAGGGCAATAACAGACAAGACGTCGAGTTTATGGATTCAAAGTGAAGTTGTGGGAAGTGGCAGATGTGGAGAGTTCCTTGTTCACATGCGTGCGCCGTTGCCGGAGATAGAGGTAACTCTATATTTGAACTCATTGATAAACACAACCACAAAGCTACATGGGAAGCACAGTACTATGGTGGCTCATTTCAAGCACGAAGACACGAAGACTATTGGGCAAAACCTGGATGGAAATTGCGTATCACCCCTGAGCAGTTGCTTCCTCGAAAGCGCGGACGAGGCAGAACAAGGAGGATTCCTAATCAAATGGATGTCCGCGAGGAAGATGAACCGAGAGCTCCCCGCAAGTGCAGGAATTGCCGCGTAGAGGGGCAAGACCGTAGAAATTGCACAGTCATTCGTGTTATGTAGTAGTTGTTAGCATTTGCAGTGCCGGTATTTTTTCATCTCAATTTTTGATTTTCGTATATTTAAGTTACATTTATTTGTTGGTTCGTTCTATGAGGAAACATACTCTTTCTGTTGTAACATGACTTGTGTAGGTGACGACAGTGTTGGACTATCTTTTAAATGACTTGAAGACTTTGAATGAATGAATTAAAGACTTTATTAAGTTCTCTTGGAGTTTTTGAATTTACTTGAACTTCACAAAGAAACCACAAACCACAAATTAAAGAAACCACCAAGAAAACACAAAACACAAAAAATCACATTATAAATGAGCCACCCGTCCGGGTGGAATTATTGCATAGGAAATTCACCCGGCCGGGTAGAAGGCCTCAATGTGGGCATTCTTTCCCACGCCCATAGCTGCAGAAGGATCATAGGCCCGCCCAACTCTTTTCTCTTATCCATGGAAGCCTCGCACAGATAATGATAAAGGTAGGCCAATGCCGCATTTCCCCAACTAATAGTCTTCACCTCTTCCGGATTCTCAAGCGCATTCACCACATAAATGGAACCTTACACCCCGTGGTGTCTGGTAGAATGAGACCTCCTAATAAAATTAGGGCATGGATACGTGCCCTTTGGATGTATACATACGTAGGTAGGTCATCACCCAGAGGCATCCTCATCTGGTTGATCAGCGCGGTCATCAGCAAACCGCCTTGCTTTGTCTCTGTGGAAGTATCTGGTATCTATCCCAACAGATCGCGGCACTTGCTGGTCCAATCTGGATAGTTGACATGATAGTCACACCCTGTGAAAACGTGACCGTCCGCCCTCAAGCCCCAAATGGCTTGCACATCTTCCAAGGTGATCGTCGCCTCACCGATCAGTAGATGGAAAGTGTGCGTCTCCGGCCTCCAACGCTCAATCAAAGTCGTGATCAGCTCATTGTCGACCTTCATGGGCCTCCCACAATCCATCACGCCTTTGAAACCAAAGGCGTCAAGCCAATACCTAACATTCTCATGAATGTCGATGTTCCATGTCTTACTTTCTATCCTTCGGACTTTAAATACTTGTGTTGTGCCCTCTTTCATGAGTTTATTTGAAATGTGATGTTTCTGCATATTTAGCACGGACGGGTCTTCGGGTCCATATAATAATTGTCCGCTAGAACTTGAAGTCTCCATCTAATCTAAGTACATATTCATAAAACAACGACCAATTCTTATTGCCACAATTTTCCATTAATAAAACAGCGACCAATTTGATAATAGTATGAATTCATTCAAACCAATTTTCCAATTTTCCCTTAATAAAACAGCGACCAATTTTCCACAATTTGATGACAACGACCAATTTTCCACAATTTGATGACATCGACCAATTTTCCACAATTTTCCATTAATAAAACAACGACCATTTTCCATTACTCAACAAGTATGTTTGGAAAAATAGCATAGAATGAATTTCACCAATAATTGAGCAATTTGGTATGAACCCTAATTTATAAAATTAAGAGAAATCTAACCAAAATAAGCAAATTAACAACAAATAAGGGAGGAATGTTGAAAGATTGAAGGAAACTTACCGGAATACGAGGGGAAATCGTCGGATTAGTCGGAATCGCCAAGAAATCGCGGTTGTTTTCGCCCTTTCTCTCTTTCTCTCGCGTCGCCCTTTCTCTCTGTCTCTCGCGTAGAAAATAAAGCTACTGCCTCCGTCTGGCGAATTTTAGCAAATTAGAGACGCATAATCATTATGCGTCTCCACCTAAGACGCATAAGCGTCATGCGTCGCCCGTGAAATTAAAAAAAGTATCGACGCATGAGGGAGATGCGTCTTTACCTGTGACGCATGACCCTCATGCGTCGTTAAAAAAAAAGAAAAAAAATGCGTCTCCCTTAAAGACGCATAATCGTCATGCGTTTCATTAAAAGGAGACGCATGACGATTGTACAATCACGGAAGCTAAGTTTTAGTTTAGAACAGAAAAAGAAAAAACCCCAGAATACCAAATAGCCGAAGCTACAAAACTAGTATAAGTAGAATTACCATTGTAAACAAGAACATTTCCGAAGTCATCAGTGAGTGGTTGCACAACCGGATTCACTCCTCTAAGTTGCAGCGTCGCCCCAATGAATAGCAATTCCCCACTGAACTCACTCCCATCCGAATAAAGTTTGACAATTTTAGTTCCTAAGCTATCTGGCCCCCTCCTCTGCAGAACTGCTTTTATATCATCCTCTGACACTAAAGGCTGGATTTTTAACACAGAATCACAAAAGGAAATGGAGAAGATTAGGAGTAGATAGAATCTGGGAAGAACGGAATGAGAAGATGGGGAGGTGTAATTGGGTAGCAGAAATGATAAATCAATCTTAATTCCACAAATAAAGAGAGCTATTCCACCCATCCTCTCGATTCTCAATTTCACTAAAAACCACCCTAATTGCTCTCTGCAATCTTCACCCTAAATAGTGGTATAGTGCGTTCGCTTCGATCCTTGCCGGGGGCTCTTTTCTCAACTTTTGACATCATTATTTGTCCATTCCCAATATCATCAAACTTATTTATTTCAACCTTTTGAGTGGAGTAGTGAATTCTCACGTAACCTAACACACACAACTTACTTACTTAGACTGTGAAGTGGAGAGACGTATGGATCATTATGAAGGACCCCTTCGAGCACGTGTTTTGAGCGGGTTATCTAAGCAAACTCGAGATGCTTTGAAAAAGAAGTTTACCTAGTCATATATCAAGGTTAATCTTCGAAATAATGAGCTATTTTGCTCCTCTTTGTTGGATGGAATCTAAACAAGGACTACAAGATAGAGTGTAATGAAGATCAATGATCGCAGGCCTTGAAGGTATAATTTTGGTTTCACTATATGCGGTTGGTTTACTTGAAATTCAAATAACTCCCCTACAAGGTGATTTGTGATTTAATGCTCATTGATTTGCGACTTCTTGAGCATTTGTTTGGTTGGATCTGGATTTAGCAAGACCGATTTGGTTCTTTGCATGGTTTATAATGTTTGATCGTTGTTGGATTGCTTAGATCTAGTTATCTGGAGTTTGATTTACGTTAGATCTAAGGTTTGGTTCTGAGTTTTGCATGGAATAGAATAGTTACTGTTTGATCTGCTGTGGACGTGATTTAATTACATGGATCTAGTTGGGATCTAGTGATTTGTTCTTTTTGGGTATATGTTCTGTTTCCGATCTGTAATGACGTTCCAATCTGTGTTTAATTTGCCATGTTTGAGGAAGAAGGCGATTAGAGTTAGTTAGGAAGCAGTCAGTGTCACCTTTTCGCTTTTCTCCAACTTTATTTGATAGTAGGCGGTGGTCCCGTTGCTTTTCTGTTTTAACGTTCGCTTTAGTTTTATTGCTTGATCAGTTTATACTGCTAGTGTTTCATCGTGAGTTTTAGTCTAGTTGATTAGTTCGTTTTTATTACAAAGTCAGTTCAGTTCAGTTCAGTAGAGTAGAACTTATCCCGCACCATTGCGTGACAGCAACCAGTCCAAATGTCCACAACACATGTTTAAACATCTTCATCTTTGTGGGATTCGACCCTTACTTCCCTTTACTAATTTATAGTATTGTGAGTTAAGGTCTTGAAAGTCCTCGTTTGTGTTCGCACGTTAGTAGCCTGCTTGATCATGTCTTCTTGACCAGTCTGCATGAATTTAAATTGCTATTGCGTCGTGTGTGCTTAGTTTGCGAATACGACAAGTCTTTCATTAGAAAATCTTGTTTGTCGATTGGTCGATATGCGCGCTTTATGAGAAATAAGAGATGGCCATTCTTGGAGCACTGGCAGGGCATTTTTGGGAAGGATCAGACTCTTTGGAACAATAATTGAAAATGCTATAAAGGTTGTGAATGAGTTATGTTACTGCCAATTATGTGCATTTGTATGATGTGCCCGTGGAGATCTACTGAATGACAACGACATCTCAAGGGACTTATTGAGGTTTGCAACATAAGACTTAGCGAATAAAATAATTTCACAAAACATT
This sequence comes from Salvia splendens, assembly GCF_004379255.2. Taxonomy (NCBI): domain Eukaryota; kingdom Viridiplantae; phylum Streptophyta; class Magnoliopsida; order Lamiales; family Lamiaceae; genus Salvia; species Salvia splendens. Next base: position 32,421,048 of record NC_056047.1, read on the forward strand.
CAATTAACAAACATGTTGAGAAGTTCGCAAGCAAATTAGGTTTGGTTACCCTCAATGTTTTCAATGGAATAACATTAAAATAGGTAGATAGCGTAGCAAACATTAAGCGTGCACACTTTTAAAAATGGGTGCTCCAAATTTTCTCTCCAATTTATAATCTATATCTATATCTATATTTATATTTATACATATATAAAACACGAGTTCTGGTATATTTTGAATAATCATTTTATACTCCTACTAGGGAAGTAAATGCAATTAAATTTTTTTACTAAATTACCTTCTACTTTATTTATAACAGTCATAATTATATCAATACTATTATTCGTGTAGTAGGAATTATTTAACTAATGTATGAAACTGCCGCATCTATTCAAATCATATAAATTTATTTTAATTAAATGTCATTTAATCTTCTTTTTACACTCAATCTGATATCAGGAAATTAATGTTCATCATTCTTTTCCTTTACCTTATTTACTATCATGAATTCTCTATGGGAGCAGAATTTTTTTTTTCAAGATATTAAATTCATCCTATGAGAAAAACGTGTCCCTATATAGTTTCCACCATCAATCAATTTTTAAATTAATTATTCAGTTTTCGAACTTATTATTCATATTTAAACGTGAAAATTTATAGACTTAAATTTGGAGAAGTTAAATCATTTCATGATTATTTTTGACCTATAAATATGACATTTGAAGGCTCGCTATCCACAGATTCCTACTTATCTTACAAAACTTAAGTTTGATATTTTAGTTCATACCGTAGGAAGAAAGGTCGACATCATGGAACCATTCCATAGTCCACACTTTGTTCAATGATCTAGAGCCTTCCACAATTAATTCGAGAATCAACGTTCGTTGTATTCACGTTTATGAAGCTACCGCTCATAAAGCGAAACACTATCCTGAGTTTATAGGGTGTATTTTATTACGTGTGGTATGTTGTTTAACGCATTGTTTTATGTTTGTATAAAAGTTATATAAAATCATTAATTATAGACTTTTTTTTCTTTAAGATGTTAGTATTCAAGCAACTTTTCCGTGAAGTTTACGCACAAGATTTGGTGCAATGCTCAAGGAGGTGAGGATTATTAGTACAATTTTAGGTTTATTACTTGTTGTATTTTCATTGCGGTGTTTTGTTTTGTTTTGTTTTGTTTTGTTTTGTTTTGTTATTATTTCACTTTTCTCGATGATAAATTGTATCATAGGATAGGATGAGGTAGAGAGGGGCATGCCGTGGCCTGATTTGATTTCTGTGTAGCGTCACCGCTGACATACTCATGTCCAAACATATCTGAGTTTAATCTTTTTTAATATTAATATTAATATTAGTCTGATTTATTGTAAATTAGATTTATTCACGGGAATGAACTACTACTCATATAAGGATCAGCTATTAGGCCATGCAATAAGTTTAAGCTTTCCCATATTATTGGTCCGTTATATATTTGGTTATGCGGTAGCCCTCACTAGTTTGTATGACCATTGTTTTGAATCACTTAAATAAGATAGTACAACTATATTCTACTATATTACTCTAATATATTACCAGCAATTTCTGTATTTTGTATTATCATAATTATAACTTTTATTTTCAATAGTAATAATTAGAATCTTAATATTCTTTTTATTAGAATAATGGCCATTAGTAAATTTTTAACATATCAATATAGGTTGATTTATGGAAGTATCAATGATCTTGGTAAATTAAATATATTATAATTTAATTTGTTTTCAATTTTTATTTATTTTTTTATTTTAATATTATTGGAATCATTTAGCTAATTATTTTTATTATTCACTACACATCAATTTTTTAAATTTTTGGTTATTACATTTATTGAATTATAACAAAATAGTACTCCACCCGTTTCATAGTAGTGGAGGCGTTTCTTTCCACAAGCGATTTAAGAAAATTGTATTAAGTGGGTTAAATGGAAAAAGAAAAAAGTAGGAAATGAAAAAGGGTAGAGAGATGATGAGAGAATAAAGTAAGTGAGAAGAAATGTGTTGACTTTTACTAAAAGGGAAAATGATTCCACTAATATGGAATGTACCAAAATGACAAAATGACTCTGTTACTATGGAACGGAGGGAGTAATAAGTTAAATCAGAATTATTTATTCAAGATTATAAATTTTGTACAGAAAGTAGTTTGTGAATGTAATAGTTTCGATTGATTCTAATATAGGAGTGGTATTTTTAATTAATACTCCATCCGTTTCTTCAAAGTTGAGTTATTTTTCCATTTTCGGAAATTTCCTTATAGTTGAGTCATTTCCCTATATAGTAACTTTTTTCTCTTTCTTACTTTACTCTCTCTTACTTTATTCACTTTCTACTTTATTCACCTTCTACTTTATTCTCTCTACTTTTTTTCCTCTCTTACTTTTTTATCTATTTATTTAATACATTCAACATCCCTTTATTAAACTCCGTGCTTTAAGTTTTGCCTCAACTATGAAGAAACGGAGAGAGTATGAAATTTGGATTCATTTTATTCTTCTTAGAACTTAATGAAATGATGTTATTTCACATGATCCCCATTCATAAATTGTTTATCAAAGCTCTCCAAATTTTTATAATTTCTTATTAAATATTTCAAATTTAATTAATTAATGATCTAAAATTAATATTTTAAAATATTTTAATTTGTGTATCACATAGGAGGTGTAATACTAGTAATAATAATCTATCTATGAATGTATAAAGACAGTTTCGTGGACTCATTTTTGCCGCCCAACTTCATGAAATTTAAGCAGACCATATTGTGTACATTCTGGAACATAGTCTCCACCGCCATTCTGCATAAAAAGTGTTCCTAGGCTAAAAACTAGCTTTCTGCCACCGAATAATTAGCTTTCTGGCACTAAATATATCGGCCCAATAATTAAATTGTTGGATTCTATTTTGCTTCATTTGTTGACCAAATGGTAAATATGTTGATTCATATTCCCTATGAAGCCGTTTCTTTTGGAAATTAAGAAAATTTGTGTTAAGTGAGTTAAGTAAAAGGAGAATAAAATGAAAATGAAAAAGGTAGAGAGATGAAGAGAGAGAAAAGTAAGAGAGAGAAAAGTAGGTGTGGAAAAGTATGTTGACTTTTACTAAAAAGGGAAATGACTCTATTACTATGGAACGTACCAAAATAGCAAAATAACTCTATTACTATAGAACGGAGGAAGTAGGTTTTTAATGTGTAGTGGTTACATTTTATTTTGACTAATTAATTAATATTTTTATGTAGCACTCTGTCAGAGTTTTAGAGCATCCGCAGCGGTGCTCGCTGGGACGGACGCCGTCCGTGCCGCTGGCGGGCAACGCGCTGTCCGCCGCTGGCATGACGCTGCTCGATGCATCGAGCTCATCCGTGCCGCTGAGCAGTCGACGTGACGCGTTTCTATTCGCCAACGGACTATCCGTTGGATTTTTTTAAAAAAAAATTGAAAATAATACCAAAAATTAAAAAAAAAATTCAGATTCCCAAAAATATAGCCATTTTATTACAGTTTTTTTTTAAATTTTTTTTATAATTTTTTAAAATCCCAAAATCATCTATAAATACACACATTCATCATCCATTTTTCACATCAAATCATCTCTCATTCATATTTTTTCATACAACTCATCTACATCTTCCACTCTCACTGAAACCCTCTCTAAAAAATTCAAAAATGGATTTCACCGATATCATTGCGGAAGTGGAGCGTGAAGAACAAGAGTACTATGAACAATATCGTGCCGCCTACGAAGCCTATGTCACCGCCACTACCCCCGCACCTCCTCCTCGACCAACTAGATCAATTCGCCGCTACATCCCTCGTGACCGGAAGGGAGCCAACGAAAGGCTCGTTGCCGACTATTTTTCAGACCAGCCGCAGTTTCAGGAAGATTACTTTCGACTCCGTTTTCGCATGTCAAAACGGTTGTTTATGCGTATTATCATCACATTGTCCGCCCGTGTTGAATACTTTCAATCACGTAGAGACGCAACCGGTCGGCAAAGTCTCTCGGCGTTGCAGACACGTACTTGTGCCATCCGACAACTTGCTACTGGGCAAACAACTGACCTCTTCAACTAGTATTTGCATGTGGGTGAGTTAACTGGAATCCTATGCCTCAGAAATTTGTGCGACGACGTTCGTTCTGCTTTCGGTGAGGAATTCCTTCGGGCACCCACCACCGAAGATTGTAAACGGTTGCTTCATCTTCATGAAATAGTCCACGGTTTTCCTGGTATGCTTGGCAGCATTGACTGCATGCATTGGAAGTGGAAGAATTGCCCGACTGCTTGGAGGGGGCAATACTTAAGCGGCCACAAAGGCGGCAGCCCAACGCTTATCCTTGAAGCGGTCGCCGACTACCGCCTATGGATTTGGCATGCATATTTCGGTATTGCCAGATCCAACAACGATTTGAACGTGCTCTATTCTTCACCACTCTTCAATGATGTTTTGAATGGTGTAGCACCGGTGATCGACTTCACCGTCAATGGAAATGCATACCACATGTGTTACTATCTCGCCGATGGTATCTACCCAAGGTGGTCGACTTTCGTGAAGAAGTTCAACAATCCGCAAGACCCGAGACGGGTTCTTTTTTGCGCAGCGTCAAGAGTCTGCTCGGAAAGATGTCGAAATCCTTCAAGGCCGATTCAACATTGTGAAGGCCCCGTCTCGGCTGTGGTACGTTAAGAATATCGCCGACATCATGTACACGTGTATTATCTTTCACAACATTATTATAGCTGACGAAGGACCGAGTGCGGCTAACTTTTACGACGAGGATGAAGCCGAAAGCTCAACCACGAGGTCTCCCCCACGCCGAGGTGTGCATACGACGGTGGGCGAGATGATCGAAACAAGACACACAATGCGCGATATCAGAACCCACATTGAGCTACATGAAGACCTAATCAAACACATTTGGGCGAAATTCGGTCACGAGTAATGGGTTTTTTTAATTTTAGGATTTTAATTATGTAATTTTTAATTTTTAGGATTTTAATTATGTAATTTTTAATATTTTTGGAATAGTATTCCGGGTATTTTTAATGCATTTTAATATTGTGAAAATGTTTTTATTTAAATTGAATAATAGAATGGTAAGACCCTTAAGCATGTCCTTCCAGAAGAGCATGAATGTGAATGTTGTGCTCTTGGGGAAGAGCAGTGAGTGAAAAATTAATAAAAGTGGATCCGGACCTACATCATGGATGTGGATACTCTTTTTCTGCCACACGAAATTGTAATACATAGTACGATCTAAATTGTAATACATAGTACGATCTTTGATTTGGGTTTAAATCTATTGTGTAGGAGTAAATAAATACTATGCTATTATACGGTACCAACAATCTATCTATAGGAATTCAAAATTTGAAATTGTGGAGCCAAAAACCACCAAATTCTTCTATAAATATCATCCTCAAGCAAGAGATGCACAAGCATTCTTAAAACCTTCACTCATGTTATGGATTTGTATCATTTCTAGTTCTTGATTTTTTTCTTATACAATGTCTTATTGATTTTCATATAGAGCATTTGTTTTGATTTAGCATTTGATCAGTCACTATTTCTTTCCCTTTTTGTTTGCTTCAATTACATGTATTATTTTATTTTTTGATTTTTTTCTTATTTGTCTTATTGTTTTCATATAGAGCTTTTGTTAAGCATTTGATTAGTTACTACTTTTTGTTTGCTCTTATTACATTTTTTCCATCTCTTTTCACTCCTATCTGTTACACATTAATATTCAACAGAAAACATACACATATACATTATCTTTCTATCTTTAAATTACTTTAAAATTTTATAATTAATGGTTGCTTTCTTCAATATTCAAGATATTCGTCCAACACATTTGTTAATAAAGTTCGGTGAATAAGATCATATGAAGTATCTATTGCAGGCATCAAAGCAAACATCCAATCATTTGATCGTGTTTTGCAAGTACTATGTCATTTCGTAGAAATACAATTTTGCTTTTATTTCATTGCACTTAGAGCATCCGCAACGGTGGGCGTCCCGGCGGACGTCCGACCGGCGTGCCAGAAGTCCGCGCGGGTCGTCCGCCATTAGGTAGCAGGGAGGCGGACGCGGACGTGCGTTGTAACACCCCAAAGAAATGACCTTAGTCGAAAATTGATTTTCCGATTAGGAAACCGGAGAATCAGGACTCTTGTTGAATAATTCGACATTGAAAATAGTGGTATTTAATAATATGTTTAAAATGTTATGAGAGTGAAGGTTTTGAAATAGTACATGAATTATAAAGAACGGAAATGATATTAGAAACTAGTATAAATTATGTGTAAGATGTTTTCGCATATTAATTCGAAATCGAGAACGAACTAAATTGAAATATAAAAGTTTATGATTAGAAAGTGATTAAATGAAAATTAAGTGTTAAGAAAATAATATAAGGTTGGAAATGGAAAGATTAGCAGAAATATATTAAGAAGTGTAAAACTTGTATATCAGGTTTTCGGCCAGATTAATTAAGAATTATTCTTGAAAATTAATTAGAGATATTGTACCATTATAATTAGGTATTGTAATTATAATTTGAGTAAGATTGAGAAAGAAATTAGAATATATACGATGTTCGTATTGAGAATTCGGTGGAAGGGAATTTTGGTCTCTTCACATGAAAATGATCAAAATTTTCAAGAAAAATTATAGGAACGTTTTTTCAGTTAAGTAGGTGATACTATGGTTCTCAAACATGTGTTAGAATGATAAAAAATTGTAGATCAAATTAAAGGATATAAATGAGTGCCATTTGTCTCTTTACTATTTAAACAAATAAAATAATGTTAGTGGCGGTTGTAAAAGAAGATCACATTAAATATGCTGCCCACATTCATTGTGTAGAGTTCCTAAGTGTTGTATGGTTCCAATCCCATTTATTGGTGTACTAGAACTTTCTTATTCACCCTATAAATACTAGGGTAATGAACATTTGGAGAACAACAACAAAAAAAAACATTGGAATATTTCTCTATACACTTTACTATCAAATGTCTACCCAATCTTTCTCTACCTCTTTCGATTACCATCTTTAAGATGGTATCAGAGCAGGAAATTTCAGTTTTGGGGACTCAGAACAATGTCATCATAGTCCCATACCCTTCTCGGCCTTTCCTTTGTTAACCCTGCAAAACCAAAACCAAACATGTCAAATTCCGACACCGAAAATACCAAACCAATATCAACCGAAACCATGGCAGATTTTGCGGCACAATTCGCCGAATTCATGAAATTCATGAATAAATCTGGAAACAAATCAGAAAGCTCTCCAAAACAGTCACAACAACACCTGGAGTCTTTGGGAGAGATTCGCCTAGAAGACAAACTCAATGGGGATAATTATCCCCTTTGGATAAATCTGATGGAGCGTGCTATAGGTGGAAAGGGGCTGATTTCTCACATTACTGGAGGATCAGAACCTCCTCCTACCAACGATCCCGGCTATGCGATATGGCAGCAACGGGATCACTGTTGCTTCAACTGGATCATCAACAACATTGAATCCAGTTTGAGGAATGAAGTATCACAGTATAAAACAGCCAGAGACCTATGGGAAGGTCTGGCGATCACATATGGAAGTGGAGCTGATCCTTTTCAAGTGCATGATTTACACAGACATGCAATGACAATGAAGCAAGGAGAGATGAGCTTGGAATCCCTCTGGAACAAATTCCAGGACTTATGGATCTCAATCGATGCAAGAGATCCCAATCCAATGGAAAGCCCCAAAAGCATCGACAAATACAACAAACATACACAGAGGCACCGACTCTACCAATTCATATGGGCATTAGACGACAAATACGACAAGATCAGACGGGAAATCCTAAATACAGATCCGTTACCGTCCGTCCGCAAAGCATATGGAATGGTGAGGAGAGAAGCTGTCAACGAGAAGGTTCTCAAGCCCGAGCCAGACCAATCTGGAATCGCTACCGGCCTGGGAGCTATCCATCGAAACCGGCCAACCCCTTCGTCAATAAATCAATTCTCATCAATTCGGAAACAAGACGAAGAAAAGAACAAGTTGGTTTGCTCGCACTGTGGAGGGAAGAAACATACCCGTGAAACGTGTTTCCACCTCCACGGTTACCCCGAATGGTGGCAAGAGATGAAGAAAAATCGCCAAAACGGGAAACGTGGCGGCAGCGGCGGTGGAAATGGAAGGAGAATGGCCGCTGTTGTGGTAGGAGGAGACCGAGCCGCCTACACCGGAGGATCGGTGGGCGGCTTCGGCAACTCCACAGGAAACGACGGCGGCAGCTTCGGCAGCTCCACAGGCAGCAGCGGCGGTGGCTTCGGCAGCTCCACAGGCAGCGGCGGAAACGGCTTCACTCCGTCACCACATTACCCTAACAGCGGCGGCACCGGTAACCCCACAGGCGGTGGCGGCGGCGCAATTTCAGCAAATGTGGCCAAGGCCTCAATCGCCTCCACCAAGAACTGGACGGAAGGTAAAATAGGTACAGGGACTTGGATTACAGTGGAGGGGGAAGGATGCTCCGGTGACCACCGGCCTCCGATCAAGGCTGCCGCCTTGGATGATGGAGCGGCAGAACCTGAGAGGGAGGAGACGGAAGGGGTCGAAATTGAAAGGGGAGGGTGGCTAGGGTTTGGTAAAAAATCATTTGCATCTTTGCTAATTAGTCCCCCACATTCCTTATTATCCTATAGAAAACACCCCACCCCACAAATTCATTCGAAAACCACCCCCCAGGAAACCTAAATTTCGAAAATCACCCCCCAGGAAACCTGAATTTCGAAAACCCACCCCAGCATACCACAAATATCCCATATATTTCCCCAACCTTCGAAAAATTCGAAAAAAACACCCCCAAGTTCGATTTCCTACCCCCCGAACCATACACAAACTCGTTCCAAGCCCTGGCATATTCTTCATCCTCAAACATAGGACCAAAAGACTACCACTGGATTTTTGATTGTGGGGCAACTGACACAATGACATTCGATAAATCCGATTTTCTTGATATATCCCAATAAAAAAAAAACTTATGTCCAAACGGCCAGTGGGGAATTAGCACAGGTTGAAGGGGCGGGAACTATATCTATATCACCAACCCTTCGCCTCCCAAATTGTCTTTATGTTCCGTCTTTGTCCCACAAATTGTTGTCAGTGAGTCACGTCACAAAAGAACTTAATTGCAAAATCCTAATGCAACCTCGTTTTTGCATGTTACAGGATATCAAGACGGGGACGATAGTTGGGCGTGGCACTGAGCGACATGGACTGTACTACGTAGATGAGATTGCTCAACACAGTACTGCGCTGCTAACTCATGGACTAAATGAAAGACAGATATGGCTCTTACACCGTCGGTTAGGGCGCCCATCTATAGGATATCTCCGTTTACTCTTTCCCAAATTAGTTTCTTCTTCACTTGTTTTGAATTGTGAAACGTGTGTTTTGGCTAAAAGTCATAGACATTCCTTCAAGTTAAACAAAACTAGAGAAAAATCTCCGTTTGCTTTAGTTCACTCTGATGTTTGGGGTCCTGCCCGGTTACCGGGGGTCAAGGATTTCGGTATTTTTTGCTATTTGTTGATGATTTTTCTCGTATGACTTGGATTTATTTTTTAAAATCAAAATCAGAAGTCTTTGAAAAAATCACTGTGTTCTATAGCCTTGTCCAAACCCAGTACAACACCAAAATCCAAGTCCTTAGATCTGATAATGGGAGAGAATATGTGAACTCTAGAATGAAAACCTTCTTCACCGAAAAAGGTCTCCTTCACCAAACGACATGTGCATACACACCTGAACAAAACGGGGTGGCTGAGCGAAAAAACCGGTATATCCTTGAGATCACCCGTGCACTTCTAATAGAATCCCACATCCCTAAATCTTTCTGGCCTGAAGCCATAGCCACATCTGTTTACCTTCTAAATCGTCTTCCCACTGGAATCCTAAACTTCAAAACCCCGTTAGAAATATTATCTTCAAAACACTCAATTCCCTCTTCTCTCAATCTTGAACCCAAAGTTTTTGGCTGCACTGTCTTTGCTCACATACCCAAACATGATCGCGATAAATTCTCACCATGTGCAGTCAAATGTGTTTTCTTGGGGTACGGGAAAAATCAGAAAGGGTATAGATGTTATGACCCGTCAACAGATCGCATGTATGTTACTATGAATTGTGACTTTGTTGAAAGCGAATTTTTCTATAGCCAATCTAGTGGTCAGGGGGAGAGTGAGACGGGTAATCCGAATAGTGACGCACTTAATTGGCTACCTCTATGGGGAGAAACCATTCAGGGGGAGAGAAATCTAAGGGAAACCGACCAAAATCCTATCACAAGTGTGAGTCCAACGACGCCAATTCCCCAGGAACAGAATATGTCGCCTCAGGTCACCGCCGAGCTATCTGACCAGTCTTTGACTCCTGAGGTAAAAACTTTTGAGCCCAATATTCCTATCCTACCCGAAACTGCTAACAGTGACAGGAAAAATACAAGTGATACAGAAGAGCCACCTATAGAACAAGAGACTGGACATGACAGATTACCTCATAGGAGTACGAGGGGCGTTCCTCCTCGGTGATATTCTCCAGACTGGAAAGGACGGAAATCAAGGTACTCAGTTGCGAACTTCACCCAGGGACACCTTACTGAAATGGCTAGAGCATTCGAAGCTGCTCTTTATGAAGAAGAAGAGATTCCGCAATCTTTCGAGATGGCAATAAAACACAAGCACTGGAGGGAAGCCATGAAGAAGGAAATTGATGCCCTGATAAAAAATGAAACATGGGTGAAGTGTACTCTACCTCCGGGAAAGAAACCAGTAGCATGTCGTTGGATCTTCACCATAAAACGACGTGCAGATAGTTCAATCGAGAGATATAAGGCAAGATTGGTTGCTAAGGGATACACTCAAGTGTATGGAGTTGACTGTGAGGAAACTTTCTCCCCGGTGGCTAAACTAAATACAGTAAGAACCCTTCTGTCTGTAGCTGCATGCAAAGAATGACCATTATACCAGTTGGATGTTACAAATGCCTTTCTTCATGGTGAACTTGAGAAAAACAAGGAAGTCTACATGGAGGTCCCACCAGGCCTAGACGAAGAATTTGGAGAAGGGCAGGTATGCAGATTGAGAAAGACCCTCTATGGGTTAAAGCAATCACCCAGAGTTTGGTTTGGAAGATTCTATCAGGCAATGTTCAAACATGGCTTTAAACAGAGCCACTCAGATCACACACTATTTCTGAAAGAAAGGAATGGAAAAATGACATGCTTGATTATTTATGTGGATGACATGATCATAACAGGAGATGATGCTGAAGAAATCCAGAAGCTAAAGGAGAATCTTTTCAAAGAATTTGAAATGAAGGACTTAGGAGCTTTGAAGTACTTCCTAGGGATTGAAGTGTTGAGATCCAAGCACGGAATCTTTTTAAGGCAGAAGAAGTATATACTTGACATGCTCACCGAGACAGGCATGCTTGGCTGCAAGCCGGCTAAAACTCCAATGATACCCAACCATGGATTAAAAATTGTGATTGAAGCTAAACCTACAGATCGTGAAAGATACCAACGACTAGTGGGAAAACTTATCTACCTCTCCCATACGAGGCCCGACATCGCATATGCCGTTGGAGTGGTTAGTCAATTCATGCATCAGCCGCAAGAAGATCACATGGATGCTGTCATGAGAATTGTAAGATATTTAAAAGGAACCTCCAGTTATGGGATATTCCTAGAGAAAAAAGAAGATTTGGAAATTGATGGGTATACCGATGCAGATTGGGCAAGCAATCCAGTTGATAGGATATCAACTGGAGGATATTTTACCTTTGTTGGGGGCAATTTAGTCACTTGGAGAAGCAAGAAGCAGAAAGTGGTTGCCTTATCAAGTGCAGAAGCTTAATTCCGAGGGATCAGAAGCGGTCTTATGGAGATACTCTGGCTTCGAAGATTATTAACAGAAATTGGATTCCCACCGACAAGGAGAAGTCAGCTTTTCTGTGACAATAAAGCTGCAATTAGCATTTCAGAAAATCCTGTACAGCATGATAGGACCAAACATGTTGAGGTCGATCGTCACTTTATCAAAGAAAAACTTGAAAGCGGGATTATCGAGTTCCCATTTGTACGATCCGAGGAACAACAGGCGGACATTCTCACCAAGGCATTGAGTCCTACAAGATTCAAAGAATTACTTGTCAAGTTAAGTATCGGGGATACCGTTACTCAACTTGAGGAGGAGTGTTGGAAAAGAAGATCACATTAAATATGCCGCCCACATTCATTGTGTAGAGTTCCTAAGTGTTGTATGGTTCCAATCCCATTTATTGGTGTACTAGAACTTTCTTATTCACCCTATAAATACTAGGGTAATGAACATTTGGAGAACAACAACAAAAAAAAACATTGGAATATTTCTCTATACACTTTAGTATCAAATGTCTACCCAATCTTTCTCTACCTCTCTCTATTACCATCTTTAAGAGTGGCTTACAATAAATATCATCCCAAGCTACTATTCATCTTCTTTCTCAAGAAGAAAAAAATCGTGCTCCACCATAGGAGGAGAGGAAGCCCAATCTCTTTTCTTCCATTTTCACTCTTTTTTGTCAAATCGTTGAAGTAAACGAGAAATTTGGAGGTTATCAAGGTAGCTCCTCATCTTCCTATCCTATTTTTTATATCATATAAACGGATGAATATTGAGTTTTTAGGCTGCCACATTTCGTTCTTTTTGAGAGGAGGTAGGAAGTGATTTATTTTTCGAATTTGATGATTTATAGGGGGGACGTAAATGTCAATTGACTAGAATTTTTCCCTTAGAATGGTTTAATTAAAATCTATGCTTGAAGCTCCTTAGAGCATCCACTACGCGTCGCGCCGGCGTCCCGCGACCCGTTCCGGAGAGATGGGTCAGTCGCGCGACGCGTTGTTGCTTGCCGTCCCGTCCCGCGCCCCGTCCCGCGTCCCGTGTCGCCGAGACAAGCGACGGGCCGTCTCGCCACGCGCCTAGACGATGTGGCGCGACCCGGCGTCGTGCGTGACGCCCACTCGCCGGCCCGCGAGTGGGCGTCGTCACGTGCTGACCCAATAAATATTTTTTTTTACAAAATTCGAATTAAAAAAAAAATGGGAAAAAAATTTTAACGGTAATAATACCGTTTTTTTTATTTTTTTTTAAATTTTTTAATTAATTTTTTTACTCTATAAATACTCCTAAACTCATCCTCATTTCACACACAACTACACATCTATTCTTCCTATCATCTCAATTTCCTCTCAAATTTTCATATAACAACTCAAGATGTCCGGCGACGGCAACTACGGCGGTTCCGGCTCTGGCGGGTGGGATCTCAACGCCTTCGGCGATTGGGAGACCATGATCAACACACTGGGAGGTTCCGGTTCGTCAACGCCGGGGACCCAGGGTTCGGCGATGCCGGGTGGGTACCAACCACCCAATTTTGACGTTGATGCATATGCCCGTCCCTCCGCCCCGCGGTATTCGCAGGGATTATCCCAGATCCGGGAGGATTTTCCCGTTGATCCCACGCCGAGAGGTGGGCGAGGCGGTGGAGGTGGGCGAGGCGGTGGCCGAGGCCGTGTACAACCCCAGGCGGGCGAGGACGAGGAAGAGGAAGAGGAAGAGGATCTAGGCCGGCATCCTTACAGCAACCTCGAAACGCTGGCGGTGTACAACGCCTGGATCACCGTCTCGTACGATCCCATCATCGGGAATCAACAACCCCGGAAGTGTTTCTGGGAAAAGGTCTGCGAGGTCTACCACTAGATAAACCGAAGGCTCCCGCAAGCGCAAATATAAAATGCTCCGCTCTCACTTTGACCGAGTCGACCGACAGGTCAAAAAATTCTGCGGCATCTACTCGGCCGAAGCGGCGCGCTACCAAAGCGGCGCCACGGCAACCGACATTTTGACGTCCGCTTTGCTCGCCTACTACCAGGACACCCGTCAACAATTCAGATTTGTTGATGTTTGGCAGGCCGTGAAGGACGAGGAATTGTGGGCCGGCGGTTTCCGCTCCAGCTCGGGCTCAAACTCGAAGCGCACCAAGCATACAGAGAGTGGCCAATACTCGTTTGGTGGTGACACCGCTGAGGGCATCAACCCACATGAGGCTGAATCGCAGGAGTTTGCGGGTACGGTCGGCGATGCTGGAGGATCTGGAGGTGGCGCCGTCGGCCGCAAGGGACGAAGGCGGCGAAAGCGGCTAGAGCGAGGAAGGGGCGAGGCAAATCAAGCCAGGCGGCCTCGGGATCGAGCTTGCAGGGAGGCTCGGACACACTTATGGCGGTGTACATGACCGCCACAATGGCGGACGTTTCCCGCTACTCGCCCTCCCAATACGCGGCCTGGTGGAACAGAGTTGTGCATATGGCAGCACGACTTGGCCTTCCAACTCCCCCTTCACCTCGACCGCCTCCGGAGGATGATTCGCCTGCGGAGTAGTTTTTTTTCTCCAGATTTGTATTTTAAATTATGTTGTGTGTTTTTTTTATGTTGTGTGTTTTTTTAATAAAATGTATTTTTTAATAAAGTGTGTTTGTTTTAATTGAATTGGGTTGGAAAAAAAATAAAAAATGAAATTGAATGAATAGTAATTTAAGGGACGGAATAAGGGACGGTTAAGGGACGGAGCGTTGCAGGTTCCGTCCCTTAGTTAAGGGATGGAGGAATAAAGTACAGTGGAGCCCTCAAATAGTAGTTTAAGTGACGGTTAAGGGATGGTGGGGGGACAACGTAGTGGATGCTCTTACGGGATAGAAACCCTAGCTTGTGGATCCTTATATTGGTGTTGTTAAATGGTAAAATTTATGAAATGGATACTAGGGAAGATGTAGTAAAGTCAATTTATAATATTCTTTTGGTATATTTCAGAAAATCAATTGGAATATTGAAGCTCAATGATTGAATATGATGATGACTAATGAATGCGATTATATGAGTGGATTAAGTTTCGAAATGAGACTAAAAATATTGATGATTGAAGCATAATCTAATATTTGATAAAATGAAGAAGATTAAGGGGAAATTGAGTTGTTGAGGTTAGTGAGTTTATTCAGATGACTTGATCATGGAAATATGATTTAGAAGGAATATGGATGTTAATGTGAATTATTGAGAATTTACTAAATAAGATTAGTATTGATAAGATATTAATTAAAGGTACATACTTTCTGTGAATAGTAACAGGGAGTTTAACAAATATTTCTGGATAATTAAATGATATGAAAAGGTATGAAATTGATATATGTTGTAAATTATGGTATATAGAATATGTATAATTAATCTTAGAATTTATTATAGTCATTTGGTATTTTGCTGAATTTATAACATTGGTGGAAATAAGTGGTGGATGGTACTGTGTGAATAGTACTAGTTTCTACAAAGAGGGGAAAAAGATTTGATAAACACGGTTAAAGTGTGAATGCATACTTAAGGATGATAATGAGGTATAAAGAGAGTTATCTATTGATAATTAGAAAGGTAGAATCGAAAGTTGAAGATTATAAAAAAAATGAGACTAAAAAGAGAAATAAAGTTATTATAGAGTTTATAGAATAAATCAATGGTCATGAGATTAATATGAGTTGCATGTGATTAGTAAATAAAGCGAGACACTTCTCAGCGATGGCCGAAAGGGAAGAAAAGGACCGGAAGAGAAAAAGGGTGCGAGATGACTAAAACATAAATGTGATAAAAGAGCTTATGCTCATAAGCCTATCAGGTAGCATGCTCAGCACTTAAAAGGCCTAATTCTCTTGTGTGCTTTTACGTGATAATTAAATGTTCCTATGTGTTTTATGTTTTTATATGCGAATATGTAACTTGTGAACTCGATGAATTATGATTAATTATGGAATAGATGACTTATGAAGTTAACTATGAGGGTATAATGAGTTGTTGAATGGGTTGATAATGAAATATGGAAAGAGAAGAGTATGATGGTGATTGTAAAGATGGTTAGATAAATGTGGAGATGAGCATTAAGGTGAATGTGATACGTGATATATGTTGATGAGAGGTATACAAATATGATTACTTGTGACGATGTCTGATCTATCTGTGATGATATATAATTATCTGTGTTGATGTGTTATTTTGAAAATTGTACTTGACTGTGCTTACGCCCCGTGCTTGAGTGTGTTCTGTGGGTACAATTGGCATGCCATAGGACAGCAGCGCTGCATTATCTGTGATCTCTCGTCTTCTGGATAACTGAAGCGAAGATCGTCTGATTTCTGTCTGAAATCTGATCTGCCTGATATGCACCCTATGGGTGGTCTGTTCCCGGGATTATCTGTCTGCACCCTAATGGGTGGTTTGTGCGGCGTCCTCTCAAGGACCATGACCGCGTCTGTATCTGATTCTGCTTCTGATCTGGTCCGCGTACCCTAGTCTGTCACTAAGCACATGAAAGGGGCTATGCTTGTTATGGTATGCAATGATGTATTTGATGTGTAGGTGTGTTGGTATGTGGATAAAAATGCAGTATGTGTTTTGATATGTGAGAATATCAATGATTGGTATATGTGTTTCTATGCATGATATCGTGCGAACTAGCATATGTGATCAAAACGTATAATAATGCGTAAATATATGGAATATATATGGTAACTTTGATATGATGTGTTGATATCTGGTCTAAGTAATTGGATTTTGTTATGTGATTCTATTCAGTTCATATACTTGTGTTAAGAGTTTAAGATTTTATTATTGTGATTTAACGGCTAAATTGATCAAATATAAGTGATGCTATATGTGACAATACGTGTGTGATAATATATGAATTTATATGAAACTTCTGTTATAATTTGATAAGCTAATATTTTATACATTAAATGGATTTTGTTACATGATTATGATGATTTATGATATAAATATGGAAAACCTAAGAACTTGCAGACAATATTTATGGCGTATGCAAAGAATCGTATTACTATACACTTTTGTTGACATAGTTTGGAAATTTGACGTCGTGGATGATTGATTTGACTTTTAGTACAAGTATATTGATATGATCAGGTAATGGATAAGTAAAATACTAATGATTTAAAGGTAATTCAAAATATTTGTCTATATATATGTGTTTGATTATGTGAAAATGTTGGTGATCTATATACGTGTTAATGTGTGAATAATAATTGGTGATGTGCATTTTACTTTGTATTCTACAATATTGGTTTACAAAGTGATGTATGATTATATATCTGTTAAAATTCTATGAGATGGAAGATGATGACTGTTGATATGTACTGGGATTGATATTACTCATTGTTGGTTTCTAGGCATGTGATGGTTCTAGGGGAGATGCTGCCTAAATTATGTTAGAAATCAATTAAATGATAATAATATGATAGAGGTGGTAATAATTGGTAAATAAAACAATGATAGGAATTTTTAGAATTTTAAGTTGTATGATTATTACTTGAAGAGAATTTTGGCTAAAGTGCTGAGTGGGCTACAGGTTAGTTGGCATTGGAGAGTACCCGTCGAAGTTTGTTCATGTCAGTCTCAGCGCTGCATCCTTGGTGGGTCACTGAGCTCTATTAGAGATAGATCTTTCAAATTGTTAGTTGTGGCATGTTAGCACTAAAATTTATATTATGTTATTTTCGCTGTAATTGTAAATATTAAATAATAATTTAAATATTTGCTTTTGACTAGCTCAGAAAATGAAAATTTTAAATTGCCATACTTTATGGTACTAGAATTGTGACATCACCTATTCGGCCTACAGACGTCGGGTAGGGGTGTTACATGTGTTGCGGACACCGGAGTTCCGCGGCATTCCGGGGACGTCCGTCGTGACGTCCGCCATTGCAGTGCCACGATGGACGTCCCGGCGGACGTCTCGATTTTTAAATTTTTTTTAAAAAAAACTCTATATATACGGCTCGTTGAACTTCATTTCATTCGCACCACTTGTTTTAACGAGTTTCTCTCTCTTTACTTTCATTTCTTTTGAAGATAAATGAAGCACCGCAATAGTGATTCCCCCGCCACGAGCTAGTCGCAGACACAGAATTTTCCCGTTAGAGTTGGGGGCCGCATTTGTCGAAGCTTGAGGTTATTTTTTTAACTATGTATTTTTTAATAATTATGTATGTTTTTTATTTTAAATAAATTGGTTGCATTTTCTCCGTATTAGTGTCGAAATTTTAATTCCGTATATTGTTTAATTCCGTAAATTGTTTAATTTCGTAAATTGTTTAATTTGGTGAATTTGTGAATTTTTATTATTGTGGATGTCCGTCGGGATATCCTTGGGGATGTCCGTCATTGTGCAGTGAAATGCCCTTATGACGTGGCAGAAGGTGTTTTTGGGAAGTCCGTCGCGATGTCCGCCGGGACATCCGTCCCACTGTGGATGCTCTTATGAGACAAAATAATGCAATTTTCGATCCAACCGAAACATGGCCAACGACTCAGATCAGTTTTATCATATGTAGGAGAGGATGTCATGTTTGAGTCTTGAAAGTGAGTTTATATTTGTTTTGTTTAGTGAGCATATCTTGCAAATGTAACACTACTGCTAAAGTACTACTACCGCTCATTAACTTAAAGCTACTAGTGAGTTTATGATTGTATAGGTTAACCGTTGAATTTTTTGAATATATGTCGTCTAGTTGGCAAGATATTTTAATTTATGGCCGATATAGAGGTATGGATGTTGAACTAGCTTTGGTTTTAGCATTTGTTTTTAAATTGAGGTGTTGTTCGTTATATTAGATTGTCGAATTCGATAGTCGATTTTTTAAAATGATTAACTATAGTTTATAGTCTAAATTTTGAAGCTATTTATAAGAATGACATGAATTTCATTATATACAAAAAGCATTCCAGACTTTTATAAAGATTGTAAATAAAATTGTTAACTAGGAACCATCCATAATATTAAAAATATTGAGCTAAGATTGTGGAGTACTATTATTAAAGAAAAAAAGTTGAATTAAATAAAAAAATTGAAAAGGGTTTATTGTGTTTTTAAAATACACCTGAGCACTGCAGCACTGCGCTGCCGAAGGGTTTAGTCTTGTTTGAAAATTGCTCCGAAAATCCTCAAGCACTTGTGCGAATCCAACTCCAAAATCCTCAAGCGCGAACGCCCTACGCGCTGATTGATCCGTGCATCATCCCAATCCTGCTCCACCGCTTCTTCGCTGACGGTGAATTGGTCAATTGCGCGCCGTTCTGAGCGGCGAAGGAAAGAATTGAAATAGGTAAACATTCATTTATCTATACATGATTTCAGTTCCATGATTATGATTAAATGAAAAGTATTGAAAGAGGTAAGCATTTATTTATCTAAACATGATTTCAGTTCCATGATTATGATTAAAAGGAAAGTATTGAAAGAGGTAAACACCCATTTATCTAAACATGATGATTTCAGTTCCATGATTATGATTAAATGGAAAGAATTGCAAGATTCAAAATATTGGCACTAAACCTCTGTGTTTGCGTGAATACCAGAAAGAGAAAGAGATCTCTGTGTGCGAATGTGATGGATATCTCCACCAAGCAACGAGCACGACGGGTTAGCGCATGCCCCTCTCTCTAAATCCCTCGTTTTGAAAAGCAACAACAAAAATTGCATGTTTCTGGATGATTCCGCTTAGTAAGTTCAAACTCTTTACATTCCCAACAAATTAGAAATATATATCCCGCATTAAGTATATTTTTTCATTGAAATGTAGGGCATACCAAATGAGTTTTGTGAAGCACATCTACCCAATGAAAATAGCCCAGTATTATTGATAAATGAAAATGACGTTGAGTGCCAAGTGAACTACACGCTGGATACTAGATCTCTAAGTGGAACAAGATGGAGATTCTTCTTTACTGCACATGCATTGCAGGAACAAGATTACTTAGTTTCTCAACTCGTTGATTTGTGGAAGTTTAAGGTTTGTTTCCATTTATTGTTTCATGAATCGCACGAACTCAAATCTAACTCTTTGTTTTTTTCTCAAGGTGTACATCGTGAGAGACAATCCATGTCTAATCAGTAACCTAAATTCCACCTTACTCTTACTATTTCAGTGAGTTTCATCCCAAAACTACAGTTTAATTGTTAGTATTTTGTTTGTTTCAAAGATTACAACATCCTCGTTGCAGGTGAATCGATCAACGAAGATGTACCTCTTGATCGCCGAGTGAAGTACTACGAGCTGTGTAACAGCCAAGGCATATTTCTACATGGAAGTGTTTTAGAGGACATTGGGGTCAAGCTTATAGCCGGCATGATCATCGACACCGTGCGTATAGCTGATTGCATCAGGGCTATCACGGGCACAAGTTGCATTGTTGACAACTTGAAAGCGTGGGACTTGATTTTGACCAATTTTGAGGGGCTAGGCATGATGGTTGGATTTATACAAGGTAAAATTTTGGGTTGTTACAGTCTCTTCTACAGGATATCCATTGTGACTCCTCAGCAAAGCTACCTACTGATAGAAACCTTTTGTGATGCCACTTTTCTTGGATATTAAGCAAAACATGAAAATAATTGGCGGGTCATATCGATATAAGTTGTAAAGAATTTCTTGTGCATCTGAAATGACACGAGAATTAATGTACAAATGGTAAAGTAAGAGAGAGAAAAAGAATGATAGATAAATTAGTGTTAGTGGATAGTGAAACCCACATTATTATTAGTGTTTTTTTAGTGAGTTGTAATGTAGGTCAAATCGGTATAAGTTGTAAATGAATTGATGTATATGAGTAATGAGGGACCCATATTAATCATTTTTATTTACAACTTATACCGATATGACCACATTGTATACATATTTGTTTCTACTAACATTTTTATTTTTATTTGTTTCAGTCCATGCGTCATGTTATGCAGTTTTGAGAGTGATCCATTCGAGAACACATACCTAATTAGAGAAGGTTCCAACACATAATCTAAATATGACGTTGTATTTATATTTGGTTAAGATTTATTTTGTTTATTAATTTCATTTTTTTTCTAAAAGTTGAGAGATATTGTGTAGACATTTTGAAAATTTTAATTTGTATTTATGTGGTTAATGACACTTATGATTTCACTAATAATATTGCTTATATAATAGTTTTTCAAAACATATGAACCAATATATTATTGCCATCATATAAACTTATTTATGTCCTACATACTTAGTTCCTCTATCTATATATTTTAATATTCTTTAGTATTGATAACTATTGCTGTGTATTGATTTTTTAATGTGAGTGGTTTGAATTGTTTGTGTTTTTCATTAATACAATATAAAATTATGATTGTTATTTTTTCATAGAAATAGAAAGTGGTTATCCGAAGCTTTGAATAATTTTGTAAATAATGCAACTTTCTTACAACTATCTTAAATATGTGTATGCACTTAGTTGATTTCTAAAGTTGTTTAATTTTAAGTTTTTGCATTGTACATATAAATTATTTTACATGAATGCGATTTTTAACCTTTAGTTGTATTCAATTTTAAGTAATTAATTCAAAATATAAATTTAATGTGATGAAATTAAATCAATCCGTACATCGTACGGGTGTGAAACTAGTAACTATAAAGGGAGAATATTTGATCAAACATTATAATATTAATGTTTATATATAAGACTGAACTGCCTTATTAGTCCCTAATGTTTTAGGTTATGACACCACAAACCCCTAACAAAAAAATAGCGTTAGATGACCTTAACGTTTAATATAATAACGAATGCAATGATTTTAGCCACTTTTGGCAATCCCTAAATTCGATGACATATGAATTCTGTCACATTTTCTGTCAGCAACTTCTATATGATTTTTTAATAAGTTCTGGTTTGTACAGAAAAAAAACTTCTAGTATCCCTCTATTTCTAGTTAGTGGTAATAATATACTAGTTATATCATGTAGGAATTCATTGAGAAACAACAAAAATATGAAAAAGTGAATTCATTGAAAAATATTTCATATTTAATTAAATGATACAATAATTATTTTCTTGAAAAGCAGACATTCAAAATATTATTTCATTATATATAATCGAACTAATTTATTTCTCTAAGACAAACTGAATTTTTTAACATCATATGAACATTCATATCTTTAGATATAATTTTGCATAGTTTATTGTCATTCATGATAAAATTGAAACATTAGTAATATTTAGAAAAGATTCAAGCATGTGATATTTAGCTATTTAGTCGTTGGAGAATTTTTTTATTCATAATAGTATTTGAAATTAAGAGAATGTAAATTTATAATTTAGTACCGCAAAATTATGATATTTTCATAATAAATAAAATTGATCCGTAAATCAAGGTAAAAAACAAAGAAAATTAGGGGAAATGGAAACACAGAAAAATACTAGAAAATGAGTTTTATAAGAAAGAAAGAGTCTCATTTTATTATTTTCATATTAGTTAATGCATATAATGATAAATCTATATATTAAAAAAAATTAGAAAATGTAAATAATGACAAAATTTAATTACGTATGAAGTACCATAACTTATTAGTAAATTACATAAGAAGTTGCTGACAGAAATGTTGCAGAAATCACATGTCAGCAATATAATAGAGTGACAAAAATATCTGATAAGGCTCGTTTCATGCATCTATTTTATATATAAATTATGTATTTTCCACGGCGCTAACATGCATTTATAAGTTCAGGTGCGTGAATTATCTGCCAAGCCCAAGAACGAAGAACAATTACCATGGCAGGGAATTAGAAGAGAAAAAAGTGAAGAAAAAGAGCGAAATCCTCGAGGTCACAATCGTCAAATCAAGAAGACCGTTGCCCTAGGGATTTGAGCCACGCCTATAAATACCAGGAAGCTTGGCATAAGAAAGAAGACGGAGTTAGAAAATTTCCTTGGCATTTCTGGCCCGCTCTCTAAAAACTCACTTAGCTCACGCACTTGGTTCAATGGGAGATCTGGGGTAGTTAGTGTGGTGTTTTGTTTAGTTGGAAGGGTACACCACTCCGAGAAGGAGTGAAGAAATAATTTACTTTTCGCACGTACTTTTTATCTCGCCGATTTCCTTGCCAAGAATCCGACGACTTCTTTGTGACTCGTTTACAGTTTATGGTTAATCTAGTTTCGATTCTGTTTTCATTTGATTCTGATGCTTACTACTCTGAATTACTGTGTTGGATGCTTTTCGCAATTGATTTGTTGATCGGAGTTGAGATCGGTGTTGATCGGAGTTGATCTACTGAATTGAGATTGAATCGGAGTTGGAAAGATGTTGAAAGTTGTGGATCTGGCCTAGTTGGTGATGAATCTGATAAATCTAGTTTAGATTTCTTTTAATTGTTCGAATCTGAATACGTAAGTTTAGATCTGCATGGGAACCTTTGTTATTGCTGATTACTTGGCTCAGTAGATTAGATCTGATAGTTCTTAGTTTAATCTTAGCATTCGTTGTTTGATTTGAAGCATGCTCTGTTTTCATGTTCTGTTCTGTTTGTTTTGTATTTGATTGTTGAAGAAGATGAAGTCGATCAGTAGTTATAGTCGAGTTTGCTTTAGTTTGTTAATTGTAGCTTTCTGTCAGTGGCCAATTAGGGAAATCTGTTTTACCGTTTACTTTTGCATGTCTTGTGTTTGGTTATTTTAGGAAACTCTTTTACTTGACCCATGAATTTAGTGAATACTCTCAAGTTTCATTTGGATACGAATCATGCATGCATTTACATTTTACGTACTTTCAATTCTCCAGATCTGGTAGTTAGAATAGACTAGATTTCAATTCTCAGGCCTAGTAGTTAAAACTCAATCCTCATGTTGCGTGGCAGCAGCCAACCCTCCAAAGGTTCTCTCAATGCATTCTACCTCTTCCATCCTCGAGGATTCGATCCCGACTTCCCTATACTAGCCAATAGTGTAGAGGGTTGAGGTTTTGAAGCGGGATTTGTTGTGAAAACGACTGCATTATGAAAGTTCATGATCTTCTAGACCCTATGCTCTAGCGAATCCTCTGGACCTAAGAATTTGCATTTAAAGAAGAGCCATCAAAAAAACACACACCACATCCGCCCAGCTTCAAATGGCGCCGTTGTCGGGGATGGATGGCGTTGTTTATGTTTGCATCTAGAGATTTTTGGCATAAATAGTTTTAAAATTGTTGTTTTTCATTTTCTTTTCAGTTTATGAGCAGAGGCTTAAGGTCTGGACACTGGAATAATTCATTTGGTTGGAGAGACGCTCAGACTAGTTGGCAGATAAAGAAAATAGTCTCCCCTGTTACCACCCGATATGGGTTGACAACAGGAGATCCAGTCCAGCTGAGTTCGGAAAGTGACAACGACCTAATCCTACCCATCTAGGAGGAAGTTGAGTCGACTGCAGACTCAGAAGATGAAGAAGCAGTCAGAATGGCAGCTGAACTAGACAACGATCCAGAGATTGAACGATGAGCCGGCACAAGCAATAGTGATCACCCCAGCTCAGAGGTTGATAGACATCAAGACCAATGTAATGGCGGTCATGCCACACTTCTACGGCCGCAAGATAGAATGTCCCTACGAGTTCTTACACTAGTTTTGCAAACTCTGCAGCATTCAAAAGAGGCCACCTAACTCGACCGAGGAAGATTATAGGCTACGTGCTCTACCTTTCGCACTAAAGGGAGAGGTGAACACCTGGCTACTGAGGCTGCTAGCAAACTCTACAAGCTCATGGGTGGATTTCAGGATACTATTCCTGGACTACTTTTTTCCGTCGAATAAGACGAATGCAATCAGAAAGGAGATTCTGGCGTGCCAACAAGATTATGATGAGGCGTTGAGTCAGTATTGGTCGCGTTTCAAGGGATTGCTCGATTCATGCCTTAACAACTGAATATGCGAAGACGAGGTTTACAACATCTTTTATGAAAGGGCGAATCCAGAATCTAAGGATTTATTAAACTCCTCAAGGATGGGAAATTTTACCAAGAAACGGGTAAGTGAGGCCCAAGAGATTTTGGGTAGGCTAATCGATGCTAAGAAGGCGTACGACTCTCCTCGCACCATCCTTAAGAGGGAGAGTGTAGAAGCAGTGAACGTGCAGAGTGAAGACCGGATAGATGCAAGGATAGAAAAGCTGGAGAAAGCAATTCTGATTGCCTTGGGGAAGAACAATTCCCCAGACCCAGGAGAGAAGAACAAGCAAACACCGGGTCCAGAGGAAGTATACCAGTGCTATGGTCAGCAAGGTGAGGGAAATATCCAAGGTCAGGCGAATGCCATGGGGAGCTGGAATCCTAACGGAAGTTGGAACCCAGACAGGCAAAGGGATGCTCCCTGGAGGGATCACCAAAATTTCAGATGGTCTGACAATGATCCGAATCTGCCACCCCAACAACAGAACAACAACTATCCAAACCCTCAGGAGCAACAACCGAATTGGGTGAACAGAAATCAGGAGGGGAATAATTGGGGCAACCGGCAGCAAAATGACCATCCCAATTGGGCAAACAGGAATCAGAACAACCCAGCAAGTTCATATGTGCCGCCACACCAGAGGAATTACCAAGGCAACACTCAGAACTCTCAGCCCAACCATCAAGGTCAACAATGGCAGAATCAACAATATCACAACACAGGAGGTCCAGGGAACTTCCGGTCGAATCAAGGGCATGGCTCAAACCACCCTCAAGGACCAAACACTAGCCAGCAGAGTGCCAGACAGCCGAAAAGCATTGACGAATTGGTGAGTGATCTGGTGAACTCACAACAGCACATTCAGAACAATATGCACTCCAACAATGACGTGGTGCATAAGCTTCAAGATGTGCAAACTGAACAGAAGGTAACGATGGACATGTTAGCAAAACAGCTCTCTCAGATCGCGACTTCTTTGAGTGAGATACGAGGGAACGAAGGAAGGATTCCTACCTCGGTTAAACCACTAGATAGGGCTAACATCAGCCAGATAACCCTGAGATCGGGGCGAGAATATGACAGTCCAAGTGTGAAGAAAGGAGCAGAGCCCATTCCAACTCGATTGCAGAAGGAACTGAAATAGGGGAAGTTGAAACAAGGGAGGTCAGAACAGAGGACGACGACCAGAGTAGAAAAGTTGATAAACCAGTACCCCAAGCAGCTGACCAACATTTCCCAGGTCCAGGAGTTGAGGCGGAGGTGGAAGAAATCAGGAGAGAAAACGGAGAATCTTCCAAGGGAAATGTCAAAAACAATGAAAGGCAAGTGAAACCTTTTCCCCACAGAGGGGAACTTAGGAAGAAAAAGGAGGATCCAGCGGACTTTATGGAAATTTTTGGGAAGCTGGAAATTAACCTACCGTTTCTCCAAGCTTTAAAGCTGCCTATCTTCAGTAAGTTTATCAAGGAGTTTATCGCTGGGAAGACCAAACCCAGCGGCAAAATAGTGATTGGAGAAACCGTGTTGGCAGTGATTCAGAAGAGAATAATGCCCTCCAAGCGTACTGATCTAGGTATGTTCACTCTCCCTATT
This sequence comes from Salvia splendens, assembly GCF_004379255.2. Classification (NCBI taxonomy): domain Eukaryota; kingdom Viridiplantae; phylum Streptophyta; class Magnoliopsida; order Lamiales; family Lamiaceae; genus Salvia; species Salvia splendens. Next base: position 32,447,527 of record NC_056047.1, read on the forward strand.
TCAATTGGGAACATTAAGGTCGAGCATGCTATGTGTGATCTAGGTGCGTTAATAAATGTTTTGCCGCTTTCGCTTTATAAGAAACTGGAAGGAGTAAGAATGGTTGATACGAATGTGGTAATTCAATTAGCTGATAGGTCATGCATCAGCCCTGAGGGCATGTTAGAAAATGTAATAGTTAAGGTGCATGATTTTCTATACCCTGCTGATTTCCATGTTATCAAGATGGGTGAGTACCAGTCTGCTGAGTGTAGCGGAGTGCTTTTAGGAAGACCATTTTTACGCACCGCTAAGACAATCATTGATGTGTTTGATGAAACCATTTGTTTAGATTATCATGGAGAGAAGTTTATTTTTAACATTGATGAGGCTATGAAGAAGCCACTGGACATAGAAAATATGCATGCTATAGATGTGATTAACCCCCTGGTCCAAGAGTTTCTTGAGACAGAGTTGATGCAGGAACAGGTGGAAAATTCAGAATTCAGTCACTACATTGACAAGGAAGTGGCCAATTGGTGTGAGGCAGTTAACACATTAGGAATGATAGATGAAGAGTTAGCTGAAGCAATTCTGGAATTATGTAAAGATCCTGAATCTGCCAGGTCTAAGGAATCAGCTTGTGTAGCTAAGGTGGATAATTTGTCTGAACCTGAAGGATTAATCACCAAGGAGGTAAAGAAGAATCCATTACCTCAGGAGACAAGCTCGGTGAAGAAGGAATTGAAGACACTGCCCCCAGGCCTCAGATATGCTTATTTGGAAGAGAACGAAATGTTCCTGGTGATCGTCAACAGCAATCTGACCAGGGAGCAAGAAGAGGAACTACTAGAAGTGTTCAGAAAGAATAAGACAGCCATAGGATGGACTCTGTCAGACTTAGTGGGAATCAGTCATGACCTCTGCATGCATCATATTTGCTTGGAGGAAGGAGCGAAACCCCACTGAGACCCGCAGAGGAAGTTGAACCCAAATTTGAGAGAAGAAGTCCTTAAGGAAGTGCTTAAGCTGTTGTCATTGGGGAACATATACTCCATTCCCGACAGTAAATGGGTAAGCCCAGTCCATATGGTACCAAAAAGTCGGGAATCCAAGTGGTTACGAATGAGAAAAATGAGTTGGTACCTACAAGATTAGTAACCGGTTGGCGGATGTGCATAGATTACCGGAAATTGAATGAGGCCACGCAGAAAGACCATTTTCCGTTTCCATTCATAGATAAAATGTTGGAAAGATTGGCAGGCAAGAAGTTTTTCTGTTTTCTAGACGGATACAGTGGATATTTTCAAATTTACGTTGATCCGGAAGATCAGGAAAAGACGACCTTCACGTGCCCGTTTGGGACATACGCATATAGAAGGATGCCATTTGGGTTGTGTAATGCGCCAGACACTTTTCAGAGGTGCATGATGAGTATTTTCTCAGACCTGTTGGAGGAATGTATCGAAATCTTTATGGATGACTTCACGGTCTACGGGAATTCTTTCGAAGTCTGCCTTGCCAATTTGGATCTGGTATTACAAAGATGCAGAGAAAAAAATCTGGTTCTGAATTTTAAATAGTGCCACTTTATGGTGCAGGAGGAAATTGTTATGGGACACGTTGTCTCGGAAAAGGGTATTCAAGTGGATAAGGCGAAGGTAAACATAATCTCAAGGCTTCCATACCCTACGAATCAGAAGGAAATAAGGGGATTTTTGGGCCATGCTGGATTCTACCGGAGGTTCATTAAAAACTTTGCAAAAGTCGCACAGCCACTTACCCGCCTCCTGCAGAACGACGTAGACTTCTACTTTGACGAAGCATGTCAAGGGGCCTTCCAACTTCTGAAAGAGAGGCTTGTATCAGCCCCTATCATCAGAGCTCTAGACTGAAATTACCCCTTCGAGGTAATGTGTGATGCCAGTGACTTTGCAGTCGGAGCAGTCCTAGGTCAAAGAATTGAAGGGAGGAACTATGTGATTTTCTACGCATCGAAAACCCTGAACCAAGCCCCGAAAAATTATGGCACCACGGAAAAAGAGATGCTAGCTGTCGTGTATTCTTTTGAGAAGCTTCGACCATACTTGTTGGGGTCAAAGGTAATAGTCTTCACTGATCACGCAGCGATCAAGTATCAACTGGCAAAGAAGGAGTCCAAGCCACGACTGATCCAATGGGTGTTGTTACTTCAAGAGTTCGACTAGGAAGTTAAGGACAAGAAAGGTACTGAGAACAAGGTAGTTGATCATCTTAGCATAATTTTCCAAGGGGATACTGAAGAAGCTATATCAGATGCGTTCCCGGAGGAACATCTATACTTTACAGGGGAGCCTTCAAGCCTTATTCGTTGGGATAAGGTGATGGCTGCAACTGGAGCGGGAGTTTCTGACAAAGAAAAATACCCGCTTATTGAAGAACCATGGTTCGCTGACCTAGCAAACTATTTAGTCACAGGGGAACTGCCCAATGCTCCAAAGATTTCCCGGGCCCAAAGGATGAAAATCAGAAGTGAGGCCAAGTACTATTTCTGAGATGATCCGTATCTATGGAGAATGGGATCCGACTAGGCTTGCACATGGTTCAGGAACCGCCGGTTCCGGTTCATGAACCGAAGGTTCACGGTTCATGAAATGCATGAACCGGAACCGGCCCGCCTAGGGTCCCAGCGGTTCCGGTTCAAAAACCGGTGGTTAAAGCGGTGATTCAAAACCGCCGGTTTTCCGGTTCCGGGCCGGTTCGGCAGTTCGGCAGTTTGGCCATTTTTTTTTACATTTTTCAATTAAATTACGAATCTAGTGTGTAATATGTATTCAACTTAAAATTAACTACTGTAGGGTTTTGGTGGTGAGACAACTATTTTGTTTTCACGCTTCGTTCGAAAATGTCTTTCCATTTGAATTTAACTACTGTAGCTTCAACACCTTTCAATAGTTTGATTGTTGGCGTAGGCCGTATGGTTATGATATTTTGTATACGATGCAGAATTGAGTGGTACTGTTTCAAAAAAGTATGATGAAAGTTGCAATTTTATTGAAATTACACGTTTACAAGTTACAACAATTACAAATCGAAAAATTTAAATATAAGTTACAACAATTACAAAAATGAAAAATTTAAATACAAGTTACAATAATTACAAGTTACAACAATTACAAGTCGAAAAATTTAAATACAAGTTACAACAATTACAAGTTACAATAATTACAACTTACAAGTGTTGACAAAAAAAGACTTAGAAGTTCTTATTAAAAAAAATTATAAGTATATATACTCTTAATCGGCGAAGGAGATCTTTCTACATAACTAAATTAAGGACACCTTTAGCAATTCAATTTAAATGTTGAGTTTAGTCTAACAAACAACAATTATAGTAGAATTGTCAAAAGTTTCCCGAATTTAGCCGTATAGAGAAATCTACTTCATCGACTAGAGTATATACAAATACAATTATGTAATTGTATTTGCATATTTTTAAAATAGGAACAAATGGGAAAAAAAGAAATAAAGGAAAAAGGACTTGAACTCAACTTAAATTTAAAATTTAAGTTGAGATGCCTACATATCCCCAATGCTCAAGCCCACGTAGTTCTCTTACCTTACTTACCTATTTGGCCTGGCCGGCGGCGGTTTACGGTTGGCCTACGATTCATCCCCGGTGAATTCATCTTGTGATCCCTCCTGACGATCATCCCAATCATTTTCTTGTTCTCTGACGTCGGCTTTGGCCCAATCATCAAGTAACATCATAACTTCCATATTTTTCGCCGAGAGCTTACTACTTTATTCATCCAACACACGCGAGCCAACACTAAAAGCGGACTCGACGGCTACAGTGGAAGCCGGAACAGAGAAAATCTCCTTGGCCATTGACGCAAGGATGTGAAATTCTTTCTCGTGGGTTCCCCACCAATCGAGGACGTCGATTTGGGCGGGATGAGTAGGACCTTCATCACCAAATGAAAAGAGTGAATCGAAATATAAATCCAATTCACTTACCATACCTGAGGACCTTCCACCGGTGCAGTAGCTGTATAGGTCGGCTAGTTGGGATTGCGCTTCGGGGTCATCATAATCGGCTTGAAATGCAAAGCCATAGTTATGCTATGGAGGAGGGGGGTCTTCTGACTTGGTGGGTGTTGTTATACTTGGTTTCATATTCGGTGTAGAGAGCGCGCAAGTTAAACTCGAAGGTTTATTGGATAATGGACCGGTCCGGGAGGGTTATTTGAAAGGTTTCTGAGAGGTTTACTCCAAATTCGTTACTGGTATCGGATTGGATTGCTTGAAGGGGGCCAAGATCAATTGAACTCAAATTGTTATAATAAAAATCCAAAATCCTAGAGGTACCGGCTAATTTCCACTTTGGGTCCAATACCTTTGCAATCAAAAACACGGTTGGAATTTCACTGAAATACTTGAGCCATTTTTCAATCATGTAATATAAGACACACATTAGCTCAGCGGAAGAGGAAACATTTTTCATTGCAGTTTTAAAATCAAGGGATATGTACATGCAATGCTCTAAAACACGAACAATAGTGCAGTAATAAACACCCGACAATTCAATAGTGTCATTTTTAAAATATTTAAACAATTTAAATAAAGCCACACTGTGTTCCCAATAACTATGCGAAAGATATAAATCATGAACGGGATAGGTTCTATAAAAATCACATAAAGCATCTTTATGTGTTAAAGTAGAATTCAGACAATCATATGTCGAATTCCATCTATGAGACACATCCATAGTAAAGTTCGTATACCTGACATTCTTTTGATGGCAATATTTCTTCCATGCTTTGCCAATATGTGGCTTTTGATGGATTAATCTAACTACAGTTATAATAGGATAAACATGCTTTTGCCATAATTCAAGCGCATCTTGTACACATAAATTTAAAATATGACAAATGCATCTTTGATGAAAATACTCCAATTACCGGTGCACAAGCCGCAATCTACATTTAAACCTTGTATAATCAAGGAAGCAATTTTGGGTGCATTGTGTGGACTATTAAACGGTTGTTTAAAGTCCAACTATTGTCCATAAAGTGAACCGTAATGCCCATGTATGAATGGCGGTTAAAACAATCCGTCCACACATTTGAGCAAATGTTCACTATGTGGCCCAAGTTAACTAAATAACGTGATAATTCTACCTTTTTCTCCAAACATTGTCGAACGGTAGATCGTTGCACAGTCATTCTACCAATTCTCTTGATTGCTACGTTCAAACCACTTTGCATAATAACCTCAAATTTTTTATCATCATAAACATTAAAAGGAAAATGCTTCATTGCCGTTCATCTAGTCATAACATCAGAAATTGTTTTTTGATCATATTTAAACAGAGGCGTACCTGACGAACCCGAGCCGCCGGGTTGGAAGTTGAGTTGGGTTTGGGTAGAGGTAGTGCCACATTCTACCGGATGCTTCGTCACCAAATGGCGACGGAGGGTGCCATATCCTCCACCACTCGCAAATTTGTACACTTTATCGCAATAGTTGCAGTAAGCATGAAACGCCGATGTCTCTTCTTGAGAGGTCGGATCATGAGGACTTGGAATCACCACCGGGACCTTCTTGTAGTGTTTGACAAAAATGTCAGATTTCAAAGCTTTTGCCGTGTTAGTGGGTAGAGGGGGAGACATCTCCTCATTTTCGTCGGTACTAGACGGAATACGAGAATGAGATCTATCCTCGTTGGTGTCCGAGTCCGTCGATATAGCAACGTCGAACTCGTCAGCTTGTTGGGAACCACCTCCCCTACCCCCACCTTGTTGCATTTCAGCGAGTAGCAAGGCGGTCCTATGATCTTTTTCTATCTACAAATATTATATAAGTTGAAGTTATAAGTATGAACGCAAAAAAAATTATGAACTCAATTTTATGAAATTATGAAATATGAATTGGAAAAATAATTTTTCATTACTTACTTGCATGCGTTCAGCCTGCACTCGGGAAACCTCTTCCATAATTTCTCGACGACTAGGTCGCCTTGATTTTGAGGGACGACTAGTACTTTGATCTTGGGCAATACCCTTTCCCCGATCACCACGGCCCGATCCACCACGAGAAGAAGACATATTGAATTATTGATGAATGAAAGTCAAGTAGTATGGATGAAATATGTATGGAGTATGAAATAGGTGGTAAATTACGAGCACAATAACAAATATAGTAGTGAGAGTGAGTAGTAGAATGTAGAAACTAGTAAACAACTTGAGCAATTAGAGAGAATGAGGAGAGAATAGAGAAATGGAGATTGAGAGAAGGAAATCCTTGTTAACACAAGAATGTGGTGAGTATAAATGAGGGGGAAGTAGGGTATTTATAGGAGTAAAACTGGAAGAAATAAAAAAAAATTCAGATTTCGAATTCTGCATAAACCGGGGGTTTACCGCCTAAACCGGCGGTTCAACCCCAAACCGGCGGTTCAGTCCACGGTTTTGGGCTGAAACCGCCGGTTACTGACCGGTTTTGCAGGCCTACGCCCTGCACCCTATGCCCTACGCCCGAAAGTTTCCGGAACCGGCGGAAACCGGCTAAAACCAGCGGTTTTCATCAGAAACGCCGGTTTTTCTGAACTGTGCCTGAAACCCTACAACCCTATGCCGGAAAATAGCCGTTTGAACTGTTGAATCGATGAATTAAACCGACAAACCGCCGGTTCACGGTTCACGAAACCTTCGACCCTGAACTGGTAAGTTGGAACCGGCAAACCGCCGGACGGTTCAAACCGCCGGTTCCGGTTCATGAACCGGCGGTTTGAACCGTCCGGCGGTTAACTGCCGGGCCAGTTCGGTTTGTGCACGCCTAGATCCGACCAAGTAATCAGGAGATGCATTCCAGAATGAGAGCAAAGAGACGTACTGGACCACTGTCATGCATTGGCATGCGGTGGGCATTTTGGTCCGAGGAAGACTGCTCGTAAGGTTCTAGATAGTGGATTCTATTGGCCGACATTGAACAAGGATGCCTATGAGTACTGCCAGAGTTGTAACCGATGCCAGGAGACCGGGGGAATTTCCACTCGAGATGAGATGCCCCAGATTCCAGTGATCGTCTGCGAGGTGTTCGATGTTTGGAAGATGGACTTCATGGGTCCATTCCCATCTTCCTATGGTAACTTTTACATATTGCTGGCTGTAGATTACATATCAAAATGGATAGAAGCCAAGGCAACTGCCACATGTGAGGCGAAGGAGGTTACGAGGTTCCTCAAGGCAAATATTTTCAATAGATATGGGATACCAAGGGCGGTCATTTCTGACCAAGGAACGCATTTCTGTAATCAGACGATGGAAGCTCTTATGAAGAAATACGGGGTACATCACAGACTCTCCACCCCGTATCACCCGCAGAGCAACGTTCATGCAGAAATTTCCAACAGAGAGATCAAAGGGATTTTAGAAAAGACCGTTAACCCGTCTCGGAAGGATTGGAGCAAAAGCCTAGATGATGCGCTCTGGGCCTATCGAACTGCGTTCAAGAACCCCATTGGTATGTCACCTTATAGACTTGTGTTTGGTAAGATGTGTCATCTTCCGGTTGGGATAGAGCTCAAGGCTTTTTGGGTAGTCAGAGAGATGAACATGAAGCCTCAGACTTGTGAAGAGGAAAGGAAGCTGCAACTGCAAGAATTGGAGGAGCTGAGACTAGAATCATATGATGCGGCAATGTGGTACAACGAAAAAACCAAGCTGTGGCACGATAAAAACCTCCGAGTGAAGGAACTGCAGGTTGGACAGAAAGTACTCCTTTTCTAGTCAAGGATGAAGCTGATGCCCAGGATACTGAAGTCTATGTAAACCGGACCATACACCATTGTGAGCCTCAGAGCTAATGGAGCCGTGGAAATTCAGGGATGTATTCCTAACTCTATCCCTTTTCTAGTTAATGGTCATAGAGTCAAGAGGTTTAGGGATAGTTCGGAGTTGTGTGTGGTGGAATAAGTTCCACTGCGCATGCTTCCTTCCCACTATCGCCTAGTTGGTTGAAGGGTTTAAGTATTCTTCGGGAGTTCTTGGGTCAAAGAAATGACAGGAAGTTTGAAAATTTTTAAGGCAAAACCATATTCCCAAGAATACTTAGACAGTTTTGTAAATATTGCAAATATTTCTTTTATGTTCTCTCAAGAAAACCCCAACAAAGAAAAAATCTTTTAACCCAAAAATATTTTTGAAATATCGAACAACCCTTGGAAGGTCAGTTGAACTTTGAAATGTTTTTCTATCTATTTCCTTTGACCTGTTAGTTCGGTGTTTCATTCTTTGGTTTAATGTTTTTTTTTAAGTTGTGTGGATGAGAGGATGTGCAGGAACGCGACAGTTAGAGTTAGAGGAGAGCTGAGGAAAAAGGGCGGGAGTTTGTATTTTTGAAATTTAAAATTCAAAAGAGAAAAGGAAACGAACAGTCACTGATGTCATCGCGCAACCTTCCATTTCCCTCAATATTTCCTTAATCTTTCTTTACCCAAAATAAACTCCCTTCTAATTGTTAATCCTCTACCGTAACTCCAAAAATCTCTCTCATAAGCTACGAATCTTCTTTATAGGAACGACGGAAACCCTCGCCGTAGATACATACAATTGCGATGAAGAATCAAAATATTCCTACCCAATCTCGCCAGAAGTGTGACAAATCGCAGAAGAAGACGACAGGGGAACCATCAGGAACAACTGTCAGAAGGATCCAAGATGAATCGGAAGCCGCAACAACTCAAAATTCAGGCCGACCCGCTTCTCCAACCACCCCTATTGCGGCTGCGACGGCCGATAAACTCAGTTCGGAGGAGATTATGAGGGAATTTCTTGACAGATTCGGCCATGATGTAAATGCAAGCGAACTCTTTGCTCGTATGGCTGCGGCTTGTCACGAAGATGAGGAAACCGAAACCCTAGCCCCCCTAGCAATTCCCCCAATACCCCAATCTTTCGTTGAGAGTTCCACAACCCGAGCACTGAACTCGCTTCAAAATAATCCTAATGTGTTGGGAGTAGAAGGTGTGGGAGTCAATGTAAAGGGTACATCTGGTGCGGGGGCAAGAGATAGAGGCAATAAAGAGCCAGCGGAGGTAGGTGTGTCGGAGAAGAACGGTTTGGAGGATGAAGAAGAAGTGCAAATCGATGAACTACAAGTTCTGCTAGAAAGGATGTTGGGAAACCCCGAGGACGCAGAGTCATTAACTGGTTCAGGTGGGGTTGAACCTATTGAGAAAGAGAAAGCAGAGACGATGATCGAAGCCGAGATCGTTGTTCTTGATGATGCGACTTCAGATGAAGAGGAAATCTTAACGGATGAGAGACTGGTCAGAAGGCGGCTGCGACATCTCAAGCGTGTGGAAGAGACAGCTGCAGAGGCAGGGGTGGAGCCTAGTGCCGTAAGAGAAGATTATCCCAAAAACAGGGAGGCACCCACAGAGGAGGACTTGGATGAACACTACGCTTCGAAAAGAAAACGGAAAGGGAAGCAGGTGGTTGAACCCACTCCCAAGAAATCCCGCCAAACACCTATTAGTTTGGGAGTCCAAGCGGCTGATCTATAAACAGACATCGTGCCTTTCGACCAGTTACCTGAACCAGATGTGTCATGGACTGATGATGATAATGAAGCGGAGATGGATAACCCCCAGGAAGAGGAGGGGGCAGTTGAGAGAATAGAAATTCTGGTGACTAAAAGATTGCCGAATGAGATGACGAAGTTTGAGGATCCCAAGCAAAGGGCGGCATATGCAGAGCGAGAGTCTAGCGGCAAGATGGCCAAGTCAGGAAGAAAGTTGTGTGTTGAAGACCTAAGGGATTTGGGTATGGATAAGAGGTTTGTCAAATATTTCGAGGATATATGATTTCAATGGCTCTTGAGCGACTTTACTGAGGAGGTTCCGGTGACATTAGCCAAAGAATTCTATACAACTTTCATGTTCAAACCCACCACAGACCCAGACGCGGATTCAATTTCTTTCCAGCTATTCAACCAGGAATTCATGTTCAGTATCCAGGAGCTGTCCTTGCGGTTGGGCCTATTTACAGTGGAGGAGGACGAACAGGGTGCATGGAATGAAAGAGCCACTGGCCCACCTAAGACGACAAAAGGGTTTAATGTGGATGAAGCTTAGAAGGTGGTGGCCCACAATAGAGGGGGGAAATTCAAGATAAGCCATTCGAAGGGTGCATACATCGCTGACCCTGCCCTCAGATTAGCCCAGGTCTACATGGAATATAACCTTTTGGGGCAAATCGGGACCACTCTCACCACACCGAAGCTATACCTTATGTGGTGTATGGTCAATGGAATCAAGGTGCATTTAGGATATTGGATAGCCCATGCGTGCCATATGGTTCGTACTCGCCCTGATCACCACCTGTTCACTTGTAACTTGTTGGGAGCATTCCTCAGGCGAAATATAGTTATGAAGATCTCTGAATCAATTAACGAGCTGCCTATGTGTGACACCGCAGGGAGCTTTGATCTCCCCTTCCTTTTTAACAAGGGACTCACTATGTTTAAGGATGGTGAGGTTAAATTTTACGAATGGGGAATGCAGAAAGTGGTGGCTACACAACCGATTCAGGCAGAAGAGGCATTGCCAGCGACTGAGACAGAGGATGACTGGAGGAAATGAGAGGAAGCAATGTTGTTTAAGCTAAATGAGGCTGCGGAGTCACAGAGGAGAATTAGTGAAGCTCAAACGAAGAAAATGACTCAAGCAATTGACGTCATGCTATCAATGATTGATGTGGTTGAACGGAGAATCCTCTTAGCACAACCACCCACTACCTCTGCTCAGCAAATACTGATTCCGCCAGTCAGCCCACCAGAACTAAGGAAGGAGATCCCGAGGCCAAGCCAGCCCAAGACCAGGGAGGATGCACCAACACCACCACCACCACCCAGAGGAGTAGCCCAGAAGCCTGGTCCCTGCAGGGCCAGGGACAGAATTGATCCGACACCCCCGAGTAACCAAGTAATTTTAAATTTCTGTTTTTTTAGTTTTAGTCTAGTTTTCTTTGTAGTATGCATGCTAGGAAGTTGTTTTGTGCTTTCTTCCACTTAGGTCATGGCTTGGCCTAAGTGTGAGAAGTTTGAGTACCTAGTATGTGTTATTTTCTTGTATTCTTGTGTATCTGCTCACACTTAGTCCATGGCTTGGCCTAAGTGTGAGAAGATTATTTTGTACATGTTTTGTTGTGTTTTTTCCATTCTTACACTTAGCCCAATGCTTGGTCTAAGTGTGAGAAGTTTGTGCCTTGTCGTTTTCCTGTTTTCTTATTTTTGTCGCCACTAACAGCCCTGCTTTCCACTTCATGAGGATTGCTTGGGGACAAGCATAAATGAAGTGGGAGGGGGGAAGCAGTTAGTGCAGTTAGTGTCTTGTATATATTCTGTTAGGTCTAAGAGTCAGAAGAAAGTTTTTTTTTAGGATCTGTGTTTGCATAACTGGTATAATAAATAGCAAAAGCCCCTTATGGAGAGTAATTGAAGAGAGGGTACATGCTAATTTGTGAATCCCTTTTCCTTAATAAATCTAAGTCAGTTGGAAGAAGTAAGAACGATAGAAAATGCCTGAATTTAAGCTTACTGTGAAGCCCTCTTAAAGGTGAGTTATAAGCCTAGAGTAGAATACTTTCTACTAAACACTTAAAAATTAAGAGTGGCTGCCATTGATACTAAGGGAAAAATGACACAGATAGTAAGGACTAAAGACAATAGGGATAACCATTTTGAGCTTAATTCTTTCGAACTTACTGAACTTGCCTCATTGGAAAGGCACCCCTTAGTGAACTCTTTGGGCCTACACTAAACTGAATCCATTTATTGGATTCTGTAGCCTTCATGCCATGTGAACAAAGGGGCAGGGATGGAGTAGCTCGATGGTAGGGGTAGAAGATAGATTGAGAAACAAGGGAAAAATGAGAAAAAGTTAGAAATAATAAACGGGCAAGGAAAGTCGTAACTTGACCCGAGAAAAAGTGGTTAGAATTTGGGCAGGAACAGTTGTAACCTGACCTAAGAAAAAATACAGATAAAAAGAGATAGAGAGAGAAGGGCAGAAAAATTTTATGGCCCAATGAAAATAAAGTAGGGAAAATAAGGCTAATTAGCCAGGGGAACATCTCCAATATGCTGGGAAAGATAAAATCGTACACGGGAGGTTGTTACCAAGTTGTCCCTAAGTTCACATGTCCGCGTCATGTTTCTCCTATACTGTTCAACTTAGATCCTTTAGGATTCTCACCGATAAACACTGTAATCCCCTAGCCCCGTTACAACCCAGTGAAAGACTTTAAGGAACTATTCTGTGGCATCAATCTTAAGGCATCAATGGTATGACAAAATGAAGAGCGAATGATCCTCACGTCCGTGGTGAGGAACGAGTGATCGTGTGAATCTAACAGAAGGTAAAATGTTAGGCTATTTTGACGAACTGATAGCTTGACTAGATAGAAGAAGGGAGGGGGAAGAATCTGAGGCTGTAAATGCTTGGATTGACCTTAAACTTGTGGGGATGGCTGCTAGAAAAATACTAGCTTATGCGCTTATGTGTTTCCTTTTCTTTGTCTTGTGATTTCCGTGTGTTTTTTTCTTTTTCTGTTTCTCGGTCTAGGAATTTTTGTTATTTTTTGGATGGTTAAAAGGGTAGGATGCATTGAAACTTGCCTTATTTCTTTTTTCTTGTCTTTCATACTTGAGGACAAGTATGGTTTTAAGTATGAGCAGTTTGATAAGACTCGTTTCATGCATCTGTTTTATATATAAATTCTGTGTTTTCTACGGTGTTAACATGCATTTATAAGTCCAGGTGCGTGAATTATCTGCCAAGCCCAAGAACGAAGAACAATTACCAGGGTAGGGAATTAGAAGAGAAAAAAGTGAAGAAAAAGAGCGAAATCCTCGAGGGCACAATTGTCAAATCAAGAAGACCGTTGCCCTAGGGATTTGAGCCACGCCTATAAATACCAGGAAGCTTGCGATAAGAAAGAGGACGGAGTTAGAAAATTTCCTTGGCATTTTCGGCCCGCTCTCTAAAAACTCACTTAGCTCACGGACTTGGTTCAATGGGAGATCTGGGGTAGTTAGTGTGGTGTTTTGTTTAGTTGGAAGGGTACACCACTCCGAGAAGGAGTGAAGAAACAATTTACTTTTCGCACGTACTTTTTATCTCGCCGATTTCCTTGCCGGGAATCCAGCGACTGCTTTGTGACTCGTTTATAGTTTATGGTTAATCTAGTTTCGATTATGTTTTTGTTTGATTCTTATGCTTACTGCTCTGAATTACTGTGTTGGATGTTTTTCGCAATTGATTTGTTGATCGAAGTTGAGATCAGTGTTGATAGGAGTTGATCTACTGAATTGAGATTGAATCAGAGTTGGAAAGATGTTAAAAGTTGTGGATCTGGCCTAGTTGGTGATGAATCTGATAGATCTAGTTTAGATTTCTTTTAATTGTTCGAATCTGAGTACGTAAGTTTGGTTCTGCATGGGAACCTTTGTTATTGCTGATTACTTGGTTCAGTAGATTAGATCTGATAGTTCTTAGTTTAATCTTAGCGTCCGTTGTTTGATTTGAAGCATACTCTGTTTTCATGTTCTGTTATGTTTGTTTCGTATTTGATTGTTGAAGAAGATGAAGTCGATCAGTAGTTATAGTCGAGTTTGCTTTAGTTTGTTAATTGCAGCTTTCTGTCAGTGGCCAATTAGGGAAATCTGTTTTGCCGTTTACTTTTGCATGCCTTGTGTTTGGTTACTTTAGGAAACTCTTTTACTTGACTCAAGAATTTAGTGAATACTCTCAAGTTGCATTTGATACGAATCATGCATGCATTTACGATTTACGTACTTTCAATTCTCCAGATCTAGTAGTTAGAATAGACTAGATTTCAATTCCCAGGCCTAGTAGTTAAAACTCAATCCTCATGTTGCGTGGCAGCAGCCAACCCTCTAAAGGTTCTCTCAATGCATTCTAACGCTTCCATCCTCGTAGATTCGATCCCGACTTCCCTATACTTGCCAATAGTGTTGAGGTTTTGATGCGGGATTTATTGTGACAACGACTGAATTATGAAAGTTCACGATCTCCTAGACCATGTGCTCTAGCGAATCCTCTGGACCTAAGAATTTGCATTTAAACAAGAGCTATTAAAAAACCACACACCACATCCGCCCAGCTTCAATATCCTTATAGGGTCTGAGGGTGTTTTAGTACGAAAAACTTCATTCATGATTATATGAAATATTAGGGTCCTCTGGCGCTATTTTTTTAGGGATCTGTAGTGTCACAAACCAAAAAGTTATGGACTGATGAGGTAGTTCACTCTATATATAAAAGACATCTTAATTTTATTACTCCCTGCGTGCAATTCTAAGCGACATATTTTCCTTTTTGGGATCTCCCCTTGTAAATGACACATTTCTAAATATAGAAACATCACTCTCTATACTTTTTCCCCATCTCTTACTTTATTCTCTTCACTTACTCGCAAAACAACACTCCGTGTCGAATTAGAAATGCTCCACTTAGAGTGAGACGAAGGGAGATATTTTATATCTATAATTTGTAGTTATATTTTTCTATTTTAAAACTTTTATTCTCTATCTATTTGCTTTTTCTTCTATTTTTATCACTCTCTTTTACTCATTCCGTCCCAAAAGAATATGGACTTTGGGTTCGGCACGGGTTTTAATGCAAAATTAGTAAAGTAAGAGAGAGGTAGAGAGAAAAAGTAATTAAAGTATTGTTAGTGGAGAATGAGTCCCACTACATTAGAAAGAAAATAGTTTCCAAAATTAAAAAGTGCATTGATAAGGCTCGTTTCATGCATCTATTTTGGGTATAAATTCTGTGTTTTCTACGGTGCTAACACGTATTTATAAGTCCAGGTGCGTGAATAATCTGCCAGACCTATGAACGGAGATCAATCACTAGGGCAGAGAAAAAGAAGAGAAAAAGTGAAGAAAATGAGCGAAATCCTCAGGGGCACAAACGTCAAATCGCAAAGACCATTGTCCCAGGGATTGGAGCCACGTCTATAAATACGAGGAAAAATATTGAAGAAGGAGGAGGCTTTTAGTTAGAAAATTCCTTAGGTGTTCCGGCTCACTTTTCATCTTCGCTCACTTAGCTCACGCATTTGGTTTTATATGGGGAATCTTGGGTAGTGTAGCGTGGTGTGTTTGCTCAGCGATTGTTTTGTGACTCACTTCGACATTTTATGGTTAATCTAGTTCCATTTCTCGCTTTCACTCTGATTTGAGATGTTCTGTGTTTACTTTACTGATTTGGATGCTTTTCGCAATTGAATGTTCGTTTGAAGTTGAGATCGAAGTGAATGTTCGTTTGAAGTTGAGATCGAAGTGATCTGAGTGGATTTGTCGGTTGTTGGTTTGAATCGGAGTTGGAGGTTATGGATCTGAGTTTTGTTGGTGTTGAATCTGATGGATTTAGTGTAGATTTACTTTGTAAATGCTTAAATCTGAGTACGTACTTTTGGATCTGCATGGAATTGTTGTGTGTTATTATTGATTTGCTTGACCTGGTAGATTAGATCTGGTGATATTTAGCTTAATCATTTTGTTTAACGTTCGATTTGAAGTATGCTCTGTTCCTATGCTCTGTTTTCGTTCTAGTTCGTGTTTGCATGCTGAAGAAGATGAAGTCGATCGATAGTTATAGTCGAATTTACTTTAGTTTGTTAGTTATAGCTTTCAGTCAGTAGCCAGCTAGGGAAATCTGTTCTGTTGCTTTTCTTACGCTCTGTTGTTTGGCTGTTTTAGGAAACTTATTTGTTTGACCCAGGAAATTTGGAGAATGATATAAAGTTAAATTTACTTTCGAACCATGCATGCATTTATATTTCACGCATTTTCTAGACCCAGTAGATAGAATAGATTAGGTTTAATTTCCCAGGTCTAGTAGTTAAAACTCAACCCTCTTGTTGCGTGGCAGCAGCCAAACCCTCCCAAAGTTCTCTTAATGCATTCTAACCCTTCCGTCCTCGTGGATTCGATCCTGACTTCCCTATACTAGCCAATAGTATAGAGGGTTGAGGTTTTGAAGCGGGGTTGTTGTGACAACGACTGAATTATGAAAGTTCATGATCTCCTAGACCATGTGCTCTAGTGAATCCTCTGGACCTAAGAGTTTACTTTGCAAATACGTACCATTCTTACGCCGACACACGCATCTCCTTGCCCGCTCCATGCATATTCTCGTGGGACGAATAAAAAATGAAAGAGTGCATATTTTTGTGGGACAGAGGAAGTACTCCCTCCATCCCATTAATGACGACCCACTTTCTTTTTTGGTTTGTCCCATCCAAGATGACTCATTACTATAAATGGAAACACCTTTATCTCTATTTTATTCTCTCTCTTACTTTACTATCTCCACTTAACACACAAAATAAAATTACATAAAACTTCATGCCGCCTAAGGAAGGGGTCATCTTCCTTGGGACGTAGGGAGTATATCTTTATATTCAACTAACAATACGTTAACATTCTTATAATTCTTACTTGATTTTATGCAAAAAAAATCATATAATCTATTATCAAGACTCACATAATATATCAAGATTATTGATAATAGATAATAAATAATGCTCTCATTGTTGTCAATTTACGTGTCTCAGTTTGATTGGCATTTTTAAGAAATGTAAAGAAAAGTCATGTAAAAAATTAGTGGAATGAGAATATTACCGTGAGATATGAAATTTGTAATTTATTTATAAAAGAGTAAATGTCAAAATTGGTCATAATATATAGTCATGATACGGATTTGGTGCAAAACATTTCCTTTTTGAATATCAGGTCCTAAACATTTGAAATCGTTATTGAGGTGGTCCTAATTTGATGGAACCGTTAATTTCTGACGGTCAACAGCCAATTAACGATTTTTTTTACTTAATTAGTATGATGATGCATAATAATTTAATAAAGTAGATAATAAAGATAATTTAATGAAGATTTAATAAATTTCGTATGTTTTGGATTCGATTTTCAAAAAGTGAATGTTTTGGACCAAAATCATAAATCTGTCATATGTTTAGGACTAAAATAGTACTATATCCTTATTTTTATTTCCTTATTTCTTTAAAGTCCATTACAATTATCTTTTTGAAAAGGTAAATGAGAAATATACATTCTCAATTTACTTTTTCCTCTTGGTGATGCTCTCTAACCATTTAACTTAAAACTCAAACTCAATTTAGTGTAATGTTACATAAAACAGTGATTTTAGTCCAACCAATTAATATCACTTCAAAGAGATTTTAGTCCAACCATTTACACAACATTCATACTTAAAATAATATTATTTATCCACTACCTTTTTCTATTCACAAAATTTGAATAAGTGGTTTAAGTTTATTTTAGTGTAAACTCAAATGTGCTTAGATTTTTGGCAGGCCTAACGATCACGACTTTTTCTCTTGGATTCAAGTTATATGGAAGAGATAACTGAACCGGATGGATCAGTTAGCAAATGTCGTTGCCACTTGATCAAGTTGATCTCGCTATCGCACGCCACCAATGTAATTTATAAACTCCCAATTTTGCACTACTTTAACAGTAAAGCGGCAAGTTCGGGGTCGATCCCACAGAGAAGCTAGTGTATCAAGTGTGTGAGTAGTGAACAGGGGGGCTGCTGCCACGCTTTAACTTGGGAGTTTTTAACTACTGATTTTTACTATAGACAGAATTTAAGTCACTAACTTGATCAAGGAAATTTTAACTACTGGGTCAAGTGAATTTCAGACTGGAATGAAAATTAACTACGTGAAAGAGTAAACACCATGATAAAACGAAAACAACTTTGATTAAAACTAAAACTCAGAACAGTACAACGTGAAATTTAAACTAACCTAACACTTCGGAAATACGAAAGCAAGTAAAACCGGGGAGATCCTCAGCGGGAAACTTAAGAATATGCCGACAGATATCAAGTATTCTGCAGCGCTCCTTCGATCGCCCTTTCTAACTAAGCGTTACTTTATCTAAGCTATCTAGAGAACTGAACTAGACTAGAGAGCTAAACTAAACTAAACTAAAGACGGAAAGTAAAGGATCGGATCTGCTTTGTGTGGTGGCACATCCACTATTTATAGGCTTGGCATGACTTCCAGCTGGATAACGATCTTGGCAGGGAATATTCGCTCATGCTGAGAGTGAGCGACTCATTGATTGCTACGTGCTTTCCTTCTAGAATGACGACGCTTTTCTGTAACAGATTCGTGACTCAGCTCCGTCCTTGCGTTTCATATATCAGCACGTGTCCCCTTCTAGAACGTTGTCCTTGATAACAGAATGCTGCGCACTATCCATCTCATAGCCTCATGTGTCCTTCTTCTGGAAGCCAGGGTTCCCCTCCTTGATGCTTGATTACTCCCCTTGATCAACTCCCCTGCTTTCTGGCCTTTTTCACCTATTGTACTTGCTTGATCAGTCTGGCCTTGTTGCCTTGGTCAAGTGGCATTTCTGCACATTTAACACTTGTTTTGCACGATAAAACCGATCAAGTAGCGTACATTTTACCCCCAAACCGATGCATGAAATGAGCCTTATCAATTTTACTCAAACTAAAAACGAGATTGATATTATAGTACCATTGGAGCAAATTCCCTACTTCAATTTGAAGGGTTTGGCAGCGGAAGCACATGTTAATAAATCACATAATAATTTCGATCTATTTAGCGGATTATTAAAACAAATTCTATTCGCGCAGTTATCACATGTATCATGCTCATAACTTGAATTAAAACATGCTTTAAGATTAATTGAAACCTAAAACATGCTTTTCTACGGAGTAGGATTATACCTTAATGATTTTCCAAAGAATTGAATATTGTTCGCTACTTCTCTTCATGAAGATGTCGAGTACTAGACCACGGATCTTCTGACTGGTTCCCGAACTCTATGCTGATATCAGTGTGGGCTGATCTCACCAGGATACTAGGACTTAAATAAAGAAGACAGAAATCCCTCACGGAAGAGGAGAAGGGAGAAAATTGCATCCCTTATGTGAGATAGGAGAGAGGGACGAAAATTTGAGGAAAAATAAATTGTATTTTCTATCTTCTTTATTCTTCTATTTATATTAAGTTACATATTGAGCCCAGTCAGGAATATATGAAAGGTTTTGGATATGACCTCCCCCAATTAGCTTTTTACTAATTAAATTGAACCCACAATTTAATACACGCTTATATTGGAATATTATTAGCTGCCAAAACAGAAATAATATTGCAATGCACAACCAAATATGAAATTAAAAGTAATTTGGGTTTCCGTTGTTTGTTGTTCATTTCTCACCCTTAAGATAGAAATGTCCATTAATTAATTAATGTCTGCAATGGACTTAATTAATTAACATCTTATTAATTCCACGAGTGGACTTAGCAAGAAACGCTTATTTATTATTCATAGAGTAATTAAACTCCAACTAGTTAGGTTCCGAATAATAAAACATTTTTTCAAGCTCCTCTTGTGGACTTTATCAAATGAGACTCACCTCGTGCACGATTAAATATAATAGCAATTCTAGCACCGCTAGATATTAATCACCACTACCCAATATATCAGGATTATTGGGTTGCGAAAAACCCGCACCATTTGATAAGTCAAAGTAATGCATAATCAATATGATTAAGAAATAAATAATTATCAAGACCTCGTCTTTCAGTAGATAGCATAAAGACTCGTCTCGCTGTTAGATCCGTTCAGTGATGTACCATATGATGCACTTTTTATTAGCACTATAAATACCTGCAAGTATACAGAGTATGAATAATATAGCTAAAGGCTAGTACCAGATATCGATCACAGGGAAAACAAACACAAACTGTCTAACTTCTACTAAAACTCAATTACTATCTAGAAGAACCGACTAATTGCCTGCAAGTTTTGGAGATTTTGGAAAACAAAGAACAATTAAAAGCAAAGAAACAACTAATTGCAAATAAACACGGAGATAAAAGTATAGAGATAAGAGAATTCCGGAGATGTGCGTTCACAGTTATGGTTATACAAATTCCAACTAAACACCCTAGCACAGTTCTTACTTTGATAGAACGAGTCACCTAGGTTATGCTCATGCGATGCAAACGTTGATTACAAACATTGGGGTTGTCAATCCTAAATACGTAACTCCTAAAAGTCTCCACTCTCAATTAACAATGCCATTTTAAGGGAAGCTAATTGCAGTGTCTATTAAGTGGATCTAACTCGCCAACCTCCTCTCACGATTATGTAGCAAGTTATATTAATTCATCACAGAATGTGTCACTCAAACGTGAAGCATTATCCATTAACTTAAGGAAGAAACAATGTAAGAACAAAACGAATGTTAAATAGAAAAATGAATTGTATAACCAAAGTCATTACTAACACATCCCTAGAATCCTATGAGTTTAGTTACACATGATAGAATAAACTAAAAACATAGATTGAAGGGAAGATAATGAAAACATAAGACTAAAGCAAATAAAACCCAAAGGTTGAATCCTTGTAGCCTTGATGATCTTGAAACCTTCTCCAACCCTTGCACAATGAAGCACTCTAACTTTTAAGCTCTGAAAAATATTTGGCAAAGAGAAGATCTATTTTTGATGAAGCTTGAGGGGGTATTTATAGGGGAAATTTCGTCCCTCTTCAAACAAGGAAAAAGATTACAAAGTATGGTAAGTCTTGGAGAGAAAGTAGGGCAATTTCTGCTCGCTGCTATTTCCCAGTGGGCCGCTGCACCTTGACCAGTGGTCGCTGTGGGTTAGTCCGAGGCTTCTGTCTCTTGGCTGGAGGGCCGCTGCACTGGTTTCAGCGGTCGCTGGCCATCATCCCGTAACTCTCTAAACTCTCTGTAGCGGTCGCCACGCATTTCCCAGCGGTCGCTGGGCGTGTCCTTTTCTTCACGCACAACTTTCCTGGAGCTGGTAGCTACTTGCTTAGCGGTCGTTGGGCGCCAACGGTCGCTGGTCGCCGGTTGTGTTGCAGCGGACCGCTAGACATACAGAACAGGTCCAAATTTCCAACTTCGCGTTTTGACTCCCTTTTTAGGCTCAAATATGCACATTTCTCACAAAACATGTCAAAATACCAAAATAGATAAAAATATGCAATTAATGGACATGTAATGCAACTTTGACATTAAAAATGGACCAAAAATGGCCTTAGAACAGTGCAAAATCCGAGTGTATCACCACACCAATGTCATCTTATTTTTGTAAGGCTTAGAAATATGCGGACTGACATTGCAACCATTCACGATAGGTAATCTAGGCCTATATGGTTGTGAAATTCTTATTTTTCTTTATTTAAAACTGACTTTTAGAACTGACTGTGTTGCCTTAAAGTGAACGTCTCCCACAACCGGTCTTCTAAAACAAAGACTTAGACTTTGTTAAGTTTCTTATACATTTAAATATGCAATAAACATTCATTAAATATAAAACATAACAACATTATGACAAAAATAATCTGTTTTATTCCTTGGAAAATAAAGCAAGAGTTTTTACAGTATTCAATCACTCGAAAGGTGATTTCTAGTATACAAACTCTAACACAATTTAGGTTTTAGAGTAACATATGAAAACATTATTATATCTACTTTATTTTTCATACTACTTTATTCTCTTTTCATTCAATTTACATAACAAATTGCATAAAATCACGTGCTAAATAAGAAGTGTTCACTTAGAATAGGACGAGGAAGTATGAAAAATGAAAGACACCGTGAGGAGAAAAAACCTTTAGGCCATATTTGGTTGACGGAAAAGTAAAGGTAACAAGGAAATGATTCTTGTGATATAAAAAATATCAAGATTAAAAAATATAAAAACTATTTTTATAAACAAAATAATAATAATAATAATATTTAAAGATTTTCTTAATAAATTATTAATTAATATTTATAATTATAATTATTACTCCATATTAGTATATTTATTATTATAATGGATAATTAAAATAAAGATTATCCATCAAAATAATAAATATAATAATATAATTATATATTATAATCATAAATAATATATTGATGAATATAATTATTGTTATTTACAAAATTTTTTATTAATTATTAATTTATAAAATAATAATTATTATTACTTGTTATTATATGATTCATAATTTCAAAAATTATATTACTGGCTTTTAATAAATTATAATTACTGTTATGATAATTAAATTTATAAATAATACTCCACCAGTCTTTGAAAATTATGAATATTTAGTTAGGCATGAGTTTTAATGTATAATTGGTAAAGTAAGAGAGAGATAAAGGTAGTGTAAATAGTGTTGATGGAGAGTGGACTACACATCATTAATAGTGTAGTGTAATTGTATAAGTTGTAAAAATGATATGTAGGGGTAATGTGTTTACCAATTCCAAATTAGAACCAAAATTAGAAAGTTTATAGTAGTTTTCAGGGAATGACTAATAAGAAAAATACTAGTAGCTCATATTTTTCAATGACAACGAGAGTATAATAATAAAATAATTATTACTATTATTATGGTAATGTAATTATAGTTCTTTATTATACTGAAATAAAGTAAGATTAATAATTTTAAATTATTAATAAAAACTAAATAATTAATTAATTAATAATAATAATAATGATAGTTATAAGAATCCTAAAATGGAAAAAAGATTACTTAAAAAAAGGTAATTTAAAATTCTAGAAAGTTAATTTCTTAGGTTTCTTATTTTCAGCATCCTGATTACTTTTCCAATTCTCTGATAATCAAAATAAACACAAAAATTTAAAAGTTTAAGAATGAGGTAATCCTGGTCTTAACAAAAAAATAGGTGGCAAAAATGGGATATCAATAAATAAGGACACAAGTTAAACGAGACAAAAGGGACTCACAGCTAGGGATGTCAATCGGGCCAGCCCACCGGGTTTCGGGCCAACCCTATTCGGGTTGCGGGTCAATCGGGTGCGGGCTAATCGGGTTGTTATTTTTTCGGGTTATAAAAGTTCAGCCCTAACCCTAAAAGCTCGGGTTTCGGGCTAGCCCATCGGGTTAATCGGGTTGATACCGATAAAATTAACATGCGATCAATCCAATAAATAATGGTGAAAATTAGTTATATTTATAAAATGTAAAATATTTAATTATGATAAATTTGAGATATATGCGTAAACTCAAATATTAACATGATCAAATACTAATATTTGAGATTTATGCAACATAAAACATAAACATCAAGAAATTTTAAAGCATGTTTAGAAATTTAAATATATTTTTTTAGTGAATTTGAAGTTTCTAATTCATTTATCTATTATTATATTAATAAAAACTTAATATATAATTTATATATTTAATATATAAAATGGAAAGTTATTTTTTCAGTAATCTGTATTATAAAATAATCAATGAAGTGTCGAATTATAGTCAAATAAATAGAACAATATAAATTTTATCGGGTTTCCGGGCCAGCCCATCGGGTTTTCGGGTCTGGCCCTAACGGGTTGCGGGTTAATCGGGTGCGGGCAAATCGGGCTGTAATTTTATCGGGCTGGAAATTTTCAGCCCTAACCCTATAAATTTGGCGGGCTATTCGGGTCAGCCCACGGGTTGCGGGCTAAATTGACATCCCTACTCACAGCAGACACAACAAGTGGGACCCACAGGTAGGAGAAGTTGTGAGCGCTGAAATGGCAACCGAATCCCCAACCGATTTATTTGTTCCGATTGTATGTAATTTCTCATTTTCCTTAATTGTGTTGCACCTGAACTTAATGCTCCCTTTAATTCTCTTTTAATTTTCTCAATCTCCTTTATTTTTCTTTTCCTCTGTCCAGTTGTAAGAGGTAAGTAAAACTCTTTTTCCCTTTGTTTGTGATTTCTTGAAATGAATGTATGTTCATTGTTCATAGTGCATAGTTAACTTTTTTTTATCTCTTTTGTGCAACTTTTCTGGATTATGAATGATCTTTGATAACAACAGAAACTTGTTTTAGCTCATGTTTCAACAATAGATCCACTTGTTCTTATGCGTTGTTTGCTTAAATAATCATCTTTTCATTTTCTTTTTGCTAGGTGCAAAAACTAATTTTTTTAGTGTTCATTTATCTTCTTTATATTTAATACTACTACAAGTTTGCTTCAATATGGTATCTCTGTTTCAAGTGATATGTGTCAACTCCAATATGACATTCCTCTCTAATTGGACTAGTTACATATTTCTACATACTTGTGCGTCTACATACTTGTGCGGCTTGTGGTCTATGCAAAATTCTATTTAATACAAAACGCAAAACCCAACATACTGATGTCATTTTAAGTCATTTTAACCTAAAACTGATTAATAATGACATTCCGTGTTTTTAGTAAATTACTGACCATCAGATTGGAAAATCTCATGATCAGGATTTGACCTCCGCTTTGTATTGTTCACTTTCCCACTTGTGCCATACAGGTGTGTGTTGTAATGCTACGCACTTAATCTCTTTACTTAGTTATTCTGTCAACTTTCCTAAGAATCTGTTTGGTTTCTTTTTGGTAAATGTGTGTGTAGTTATGGAAGAAAAACAACACCCCACTCCTCTAGATGTAGCAGATGCCTTCGTCAAGCAATTTTATGTCATACTCAACAAATGTCCTCAAAATCTCCATAAGTTTTACCAAGAGCAGAGCCTACAGAGCTGGCCCGAGACTGATGGTTTCGTGACGACCTTAAGTGTAACTATCTTGTTACTTGAACTATGCATCTTCGTCGCTGTCCTTCAACTGTTCATTACAAAAACCAATGCTAGTAACATGCATCTCTAACTTTTTAATTTTTGATTTGTGAAGAGAGGGTTTTGCACGTGTGTCGTGTGCATGTATCCCTTCTTTCAACAAGATTTATAAATTTCCCACTAATGCAACTAATATTACGAAGTATAGCGGCAAGAGCGGGGTCGAACCACAGAGACT
Source organism: Salvia splendens (assembly GCF_004379255.2). Lineage (NCBI taxonomy): Eukaryota > Viridiplantae > Streptophyta > Magnoliopsida > Lamiales > Lamiaceae > Salvia > Salvia splendens. The sequence goes on from NC_056047.1 coordinate 32,472,427, forward strand.
AGGGACCTACTCGAGATTGTTTTCGAGATATGATAGGTGTTGGCTGCTGCCACGCTTTACTAATGTGGGTTAAATTACTACTGAGGTCTGGATTGCTCAAGTCACAGAATTAACTTGATCAACTAAACTAGGCATGATAAGGACATCACATCACAAACGGATCAACTCAAGTAGAAAAATAGTACGACTGCTTAAAGTAATCGGGACCACTGAAAAGCATGCAAACATCATGGATCTAAACATCTAAGCTACCAATTGCGAAAAACATCTAAGAAACATGAGTAAATAGCATCATCAACATAAAAATAAACCAAAGTTTCATAAAACTGGACATAAATGGAGATCCAACGTCGGAGTCGTCAATTCCTCTGCCGAAACCATTAAATCTAACTAGAAAGCGAGGTGTGAAGGAGCTTCTAAGATGGAGGTGTCAATTCCATCATTGAAACGGCCAACACACTGTAAATCTACACTAAAGTCTTGAAAACATGAAATAAAACGTAATCCCAACGTCGGAGTTGTCAATTCCTCCGTCGAAACCACGAAACTAAGCTAAGAAAATGGTAGCGTTAAGCGCCTATGAGAGCTTCCGACCTAAACTACGATAGTGTTAAGGATTTGACCATTTTATAGAGTGGCTTCATCTTCAACCCTAAGGCAACTTCTCGTCCAATTTGACCGTTTTACCCTTGTAGTAATTGAGGATCTTCATGTCAGCACGCCATTCTGTCTCCTTGACCAGTTAAGCAACTTTTTTTAGCAATTTTGCTCCATTTCTGCTTAATCTGAATCTGTTCGGTCAGTTTGCACCATCTACTTGATCCAGCAGATACGTCTTCAAGTGGTGAGCTCCTCCTGATCAACTTAGTCATCTCATGTCTTCATGCGGTGAGCTCCTCTTGATCAACTCAGTCATCTCATGTCTTAATGTGGTGAGCTCCTCTTAATCAACTCAGTCATCTCATGTCTTCATGTGGTGAGATCATCTTGATCAACTTGCTAGCTAGCCAGGCTCCATTGCTCCGCTTGTCTCCAACTGATTCTCCAGCTCTAGCCATTTTTCGCTCCTTTTCCGAGTTGATCAAGTTGTTCCTACACTCTGTCGCTTCAACACTTTTTAGCTCTTGCGCACTTAAATTCACCACTTTTTCGCACATTACCAATCTAATTAGTGTAATAAAACCTATAAAACCATGCTTGGAACGATCCCTATCAATTTTCTTTGAATGATCTTTGTATAGGGAATAAGTGAAAACCTTATGTCATCTAAATACAAATATTGCTCTATGGACAACAAAACCACGGATGCACAAGTATCTATGGAGGAAGGGATTGTTGTTGCTGTAACTGGTTGCTTGACCGCAAAGGATAATGTCCGAAGGAATTTCAGTCAGGGTTTAGGGTTTAGGGAAAAAGGATTCTTCGTCTTGAACGACATTCTTCAGTTTTGTTGCGTTTGTGATACGCTCGGATTTTGCACTGTTTTAATGCCATTATTTGGTCCGTTTTGAATGTCAAAGTTGCATTACATGTCCATTATTTGCATATTTTATCTATTTTGGTATTTTGACATGTTTTGCGATAAATGTGCATATTTGAGCCTAAAAAGGGAGTCAAAACGCAAAGATGGAAATATGGAGCTGTTTTGCAAGTCCAGTGGTCCGCTGCAATACAGCCGGCGACCGTTGGCGCCCAACTACTGCTAAGCTAGTAGCGGTCCGCTCCGGGAAAGTTGTGCATGAAGAAAGGACACGCCCAGCGACCGCTGGGAAATTAAAGGAGTAATTTTACCAAGTTACAAATTCTTTCGTGTGGTATTAAGGAGTTAAAAGAGAATGATTTCAAAACTATTATAGAATATTCAAGGGAGTTCAATCCAATTTATTCCTATTTTCTAGTGACCTAATTATGTTGAATAAATATGCTCCCAAATCTGCAGTTGCCATGAAATATATTTGAGCTTGGCAGTGAAGGTAATTTTATCTCCACGGTCATGAAGGGATGGAATACTCTGGATCTAAATAAATAAATATGTTAATTTCTAATGGTGCCACATATTAAAGAAAGAATATTAAAATAAATAGATATTAGTAATATTGATGGAATAATCTAGAATAGTTTAGAAAAGTAATTAACCAATAATTTAATATATCTAGAATCTATGATCCCCTATTTATTCCTTTTTTGGACAACAATTTAATTTAATATTTCACCTTAACCAAATATCTTTAGGCTTTAAACAAATTTATATGTCAAATAGTTGATCCAATCACCTAATTTTCGATGATTTCCGGCGAACACTGTCAGCTCCGCTTCTTATTCCGCTGCCATATCTTTATTTACATGTTCGGTCAGCCCTTCTTCCTCCTGCACATTCGGAACACATTTATGCTAAATTTCTTTGTGTTAGAAAATACAATGCGGAAAAAAAAACTATTGCAGAAAGTAAAAGGCGGGGAGAACTTCAAAGACTACATTGTGAATGATTTGTATTCTATTCTCTCCATGGTTACACAACTATACATAGACTCTAATTCTAGCTAAACATGGAAAATATATTCTAATTAAACTAATATCCTTTTTATTTGATTTTCCATAATCTTTATTGATTTCCTTCTTTATTCTTGCCATATCTTCATCACTTGCCTTCTTGTTCTCCAATTAATTAATTTCCTTATTCCAACACTCCCCCTCAAGTTAAGTATCGAGTTTTTCGACCCTTAACTTGCACGATCTTTAGTTTGATAAATAGTTTATACTCGTATTTAAGAGTTCTTCAATTTCCATTGATAGTTTATGCTCGTATCATAGAGCTTCATTGAAAGTTTAGGCTCTTATCAAGGAGCTCTTCATTCATCATTGAAAGTTTAAACTCGTTTCAAGGAGTTCTTCATTCATCACTGAAAGTTTAAACTCGTTTCAAGGAGTTCTTCAATTTTCTGTTGGCAGTTTTAACTCGTGTCAAAGAGCTTGTCTAAACAGTTTTTACTCATATTTAGGAGCTATCTTAGATAGTTTTTACTCGTATCTAGGAGCCATCATAGATAGTTTTAACTTATATCTAGGAGCCATTTTAGACAGTTTTGACTCTTGTCGAGTAGCTAATTCTGACAGTTTTGACTCTTGTCGAGGAGCTAATCTGACAGTTTTGACTCTTGCCGAGGAGCTTATCTAGACAGTTTTTACTCTTGTCTAGGAGCCAATCTAGACCATTCTCGGTCTATTCTAAACTCAAACTATGAGTCTATTATTTTCATTTCTTTTTTTCCTTTTTGAGCCTAATAACCATTGGGCCCAACTTTACTTCTGTAAAAATGAAGACGTGAAACCATTAGTCTCCATTATGTTTCTTCATGGGTCTTTTCTCGGTGACAGACTGCTATTTTCGTTTCATCGTCTACACGCTGCAATGCCTTCTTCCATTCTTTTTCCACTGTCACATCTCCATCTCAACATTATTTCCAGTATATCTTTAACTCTCACTCTCAAGCGGATGCATTCTTGGTATCCAATTTCCGGTGACAGCCTCTCCCCCTGTGACGGACTCCGCTTTAGAAGCCGACACAAGCTGTTTCCGCCAAGTTTATCACGGTGCTTCTCGCGGTGATCAATTACCTTACTTCATTCTATGTGGCCATCTTCTCGGCATCCTTCAGGGCACCCATTTTTGGTCCAATAAGAATTATCTTGAAGTCTGCCATCAACAAATTCCACCTCATCAATCTTCACTCTTTGGAATGCTTTCACTGATGTTGGCTCAGAACTTTTGGGTTGTTTGCTTGCAGATTTTTTTGACTTGATTTGTCCATTTTGGCAAATCCTCTTCAGTAGCTTCACTTTTTACTTGTTCATCTTTGCCTTCTTCAAGACCTTTGGACCATTGATGTCTTTCCACTTTCTTCCTCAGTGCCATTCTCATGTGATTCATTTATCTTTTCTGTCATGACTTTATCTTTAAGTGTTTTTCCACTTCTATTGACTGAAGTACCGTCCTTGCTCTTCTTCTTCTTCTTCTTCTTGCCTTTAACTTCCTCAGCAGTTGTACCATTTGCAGTCTTTTCTTCCGCATCAACTACATGCTCTTGCTTCGCCTCAAACTTAAAGACTTTGCAGGCATTATTGCTAATCTCCAGATATTTGGAGAAAACATCATTCAAATTAAGCACCATTGTAGCTTTCTCGCCCTTTCGTCATCTTTGGCCTTCACGACCACCATAGATTTGGAGAGGAGTTGTTCGGTTGCATTCTTCCTCTCCTCCTCGGCCGGACAAACCGTGAACTTCTCCTTATCTTGACACCAGCCTTCTTCTCTGGGCGTGGTTTCTCGAGGTTGGCCTCTGGCCTTTCATCTTCTCACCATAACGGTGGATGGCATGCGGCTCCTCTGGCCTTCCCTTACGCGCAATCTTCTTTCTTGGTTGGAATCATCCGGCTGTGGCAGTTCTCTCCCCCTCGGCTGGATGATTCCTCACTAAATTTTCTTCTGATATATTCAAACCCTTCCTCAGTAGGAATCAAGAGCTCGTTGAGTTTTACGTATCTTAGCTTTCTGGTCATCGATGATCTTGTGAAGTCTTGCGAGTTTAGCATTCAACTTGGGAACCTTTCTCTCTGCTTCAGTCAACCGATATACCAACACACCTTTCTCACTTATTTTAAGATGAAGATCGTTTGTGAGTTTCTCCACCTGTTTTTCCAGCTCTTCAGCTCTTGCATGTGCCTTTCCCACTTCTTCTACAACATCCAGTTTGCCCTTTTTATGTAACGAGGCAATTTCACTTTTCAATGATGCAACAGTTATCTGATTTTTCCTTGATTATCTTTTCCTTAGCTGCAACCGCATGTTCCTTTTCTTTTTGTGCTCGAATTTTCTCCTCAATCTGGGATTCGAGACTGTGGATCGTGGACTTAAGTTGCTCAAGGACGGGAGAATCTGGACCATCCTATCCGACGTGTTTGACTTCCTCGACGACATCTGAGACTGAGGCATTAGCTTCAGCTCCGACGTGCGCGAGAATTATAGAGAGATATAAAGTCAGCAGGAACACTCTAAACGCCGTCATGATGCCGCTGGCGATTATCCGGCGCTCCGGCGATCGAATTTTGAGCTGCTTATGAGGTTTGAGTTTTTTTTTTTTTGCTTGCTATAGAGACAGATCGATCCATGTGATCGAACCTGCTCTGATACCATATTAGAAAATACAATGCGGAAAATAAAAGACTATTGCAGAAAGTAAAAGGCGGGGAGAACTTCAAAGACTACATTGTGAATGACTTGTATTCTATTCTCTCCATGGTTACACAACTATATATAGACTCTAATTCTAGCTAAACATGGAAAATATATTCTAATTATACTAATATCCTTTTTATTTAATTTTCCATAATCTTTATTGATTTCCTTCTTTATTCTTGCCATATCTTCATCACTTGTCTTCTTATTCTCCAATTAATTAATTTCCTTATTCCAACACTTTGAAGTTTTTGTTGACACCTAAATTGGGATTATGATTTGATAGGAATTGATGAAAGAAAAATCATAGCTATAACGAAGGTGTTAACCGAATATTTAGGAATGTGAAATTGGGGATTTTTGATGTTATACTTGAGATCATGAATATGAGTAATTAAGTATGTTAGGATAGGATAGGTGAAGTTGGAACCGTGAATCATCTGAAACCATTCTTTTTTTTTCTATTATATTTATGAAAGATTCAATCTTATTAATTTTGGAATAAACATAGTTGGTTATATTTAATCTGAATAGTGGAGTAGGAACTGTTGGAATGCCCGTATCCATGGTAACAAATTCAATGCTATATATAGTTGAAGATATTTTAAATGGAATTATAAAATCATATTGACTGCCTTGTATATAGAAAGCATGTAAAATATCAAGTGAATAGCTGATGAATCGAGAACTATGATTATGGTAGTATTGCTAGCTAAATGATTAATGGACCGGTATGTATTGAAGATTATTTTTAAAAAAAATGGAATTATTTAATAATAATTAGAGATGAGATCATGGGTGTTAAATTGCAAATAAATATATGAGTATAAGTGAAAGAAATGCTTAATTATTATATTTATAATGTGAAAGACATGAACTGCTATGATATTCATTTATTTAATATAAAGTCGTCTGAAGAAATAGTATATATATATATGTGTTTATGATGAGATTACAAATATTATATTCTGAAGAGTAATAATATATGTGTTTGGCGTAAAATGATTATATGAATTTGATAAGGAAATGAATATGATTACGCATATAAAGTTGGGGGTGAATGTGGAAATGTGCGTTAAGATAAATGTAATAAACGATACATGCTGATGAGTAGTATATAAATATGATTACATGTGATGACGTGCGATATATATGTGATGATGTTCAATCTGTCTATGCTGATGTGTTATGTTGAGAATTATCAGAAATAAAGTATATGTGAATGTGCATACGCCCCGTACTTTAGTGTGTTCTGCGGGTACAATTGGTAGACCATAGGACAACAGTTCTGCATTTTCTGTAATCACTCGTCTTCTGGTGAACCGGAGCGAGGATCATCTGATCTATCTGATTATCTATCTGTCAGCATAACGCCCACCTTTTTTTCCTTTCTTTTTGGGGTATTTTTTTTTCAATATCTATAAGTTTTGTCTATATATATATATATATATATATATATATATATATATATATATAGCGTTATTCTCCTATTCATCCCTTAGATCCTTTATTCTTCTTAATATGGGCCGTTAGATCTCATTCATCAACGGTCTAGATGATCTGCATTATTACACTATAATGGTGCATTATTAGTCGGTGTGCATTATTCAACTGAAAATCTGCATTATTAAATGACACATGGCACCAATCTAACCGTCGGATGACAAAATAGTGGGGCTGAGATTATAAAGAACAAATAACAAAAGATACAAAAAGGAAATGAATACATCCCTATATATATATATACATTTTCCTATATAGAGTTTTGATCCATGCAAAACCATTCTTAATACAAAAATGCAGAACCAAGTATACAAAAGTCATTTTTAGGTCATAGTAAGCTTATTTTTACGTCATTATAGTAAGGATGACATGAAATGATCTTAACATGACCTCAAATCCAAAGTTTATAATATGACCTAAAACTGCTTTACAATGACCCTCCGTGTTTTTATTTAATTATTGACCATTGGATTGTCAAATCTCATGGTCAGGATTTGGTCTGGATTTTGTATTGAGATCAAGTTTTGTATTGATCATTTTCCTATATATATATATATATATATATATATATATATATAGGGTAGTGTTAATATCCTTTTCCTCCCTTAGATTTAAGTTCCTTCTTAATGAGGGTCGTTGGATTTGGTAGGTGGAGGGACAGGATGAAATCCCATTTTTTAATCCCGTGTTGCATTATATGGTGGATTTTGTGCATTATATGGTGGATTGTGTGCATTATAAGGGTAAACTAGTAAAACAACCAAATTGAAAACCGCCCAAAACGGAAGGAGCGAATTTTCAGCGAGATTTTGATACAACCTTCCATCTACTCACTCTCTCTCTCACTCCAAACGTCTATCCCTCTCTCTACGTCTCTGCAATTCGCCTTCCCATTTTCCACCACTCTTCAAACCCTAGCCGCCAATGTTTTTCGTCGGGTATCTCCAGAAAGTGATCGTTTTCGTCGGTTTCACTCTCCAACTCTCACTCCGGTAGCGCGCGAACAAATTGTTGAAGGCGTCGACAAGGTAGGGTTGCAGAAGGTTTATATGGTGTTCGATGTTAATTTGAAGAAAATGGGGTGTGATGAATTGTTGATGGTAAATTGATGTGATTTCCTTTTGAAATTATGTATAGGAATCCCACCGGATCAGAAGCAATTGATTTTCGCCGAAAAGCAGCTTGAGATGGCCTAACAATTGCTGATTACAACATACAGAAAGGTAATTCTCTCTCTCCATTTCTAGATTTAGTTATGTTGTTACGCTCTGTATTATGATTAGCGGAGTGATGAATAATTCTGTAGAGCCGACTCTGCATTTGGTATTGAGGCTTAGGGGAGGTATCATTGAGCCTTCGCTTATGGCATTGGCCAGGATCTACATCAAGTAGTCTTCGTTGGCGCATTCGTCGACAAATTTTGTAAATGGGTGGAAGGGTGAATGTAAAATTCTTTTGTGCATTATTTGATTGTTTGAGTACATTATTAATTAATGATTACACATTATTTATCATGTATTATCCATTATTTGACTGCTTGTGTATATGAGTGATTGGGTGAATGCAATATTCATGTGCGCATTATTTGATTGAATATGTGCATTATTTATCTAGTAGTATACATTATTCATCATGTATTAGGCATTATTTGACTGCTTGTGTACATGGGTGATTGGATGAATGCAATATTCCTGTGCGCATTATTGGATTGAATCTGCCCATTGTTTATGTAGTAAGTATACATTATTTATCAATTATTAGGCATTATTTGACTGCTTGCTGAGGGACGTGGGTGAATGGGTGAATGCAATATTCCTATGTGCATTATTTGATTGAAGCTGTACATTATATAGCTAGAACGTTACATTATTCATCAAGTAATAAGCATTATGTGACTGCTTGTGTACATAGGTGCATGAGTGAAAACCAGAATTCCCAAATCTGCTTGTATAATATTCCTTTGTGCATATCTGATTGAATTTGTACATTATTTACCTAATAGTATAAATTATGTATCAAATATTATGCATTATTTGACTGCTTGTGTACATATGTGAATGGGTGAAAGTCATTTTCCTTTGTGCATTATTTGATTGTTTATGTACACTATTTATCAATTATTATACATTATTTACCAAGTATTATGCATTAATTGACTGCTTGTGTACATGTGTGAATGGTGCATTATATGTACATTATGTGTATAGGTAAAAACTACTCCCTAGCCGAGATGATATCTGAACCCTAGATGAATAAGTGAAACTCGTGCATTCAATTGGTCATCCGCGTTCGACTTCTTCTTGCCTTCTCTATTGCATACAACATAATACGAGGTTGTAACGTCGTCCATCTCTAGGGATTGAAATTTCTGACCGTTGTACATTATTTAGCTATTTCTATGCATTATTTATCTTGATTTATGCATCATTAGACTGCTGTTGTACATGCTTCTAAGAATGAATGCAATATTTGTATGTTCATTACTTGAGTGATTCTGTACATTATTTGACTATTTGAATCCATTATTTATCATGTTTTATGCATCACGTGGTTGCTGTCGTACATACTAGACCCTAGCCCCTAGGCTTGTTAAACCCTTAGGGAAAACAAGAAATGTGCGCCAAACATCGAAACACGACACAACTTAAATTAAACGGGTCAGGATAAATATTCATTTCATATTACAAATAATGCATGACAGAAACTAAACTACGCATTATACTACACTAAAATGTTCTTTATGTATGTCTGTTTTAAAAAATACCTACGCGCTATGCATGTGCAACCCGAGATGAATTACTGCAGCTCATGTATTTGGACAACGTTTTTAAGACTTAAAACATACTACACCCTAGCCCCTGGGCTTGTTAAACCCTTAGGGAAAACAAGAAACGTGCGCCAACCATCGAAACACGGCACAACTTAAATGAAACGGGGCAGGATTTACCTTTTTGTAAATTATTTACCTTTTTTTATGCCTTATTTATCATGTGTTAGGCATTATAAACCTGCTGTTTTACATGGGTCAATGGGTCAATGCAATAATTGCATGTTCATTATTAGATTGAATCTGTACATAATGTTGATATTTCGATGCATTATTTATCATGGTTTAGCCATTATGTGACTGTTGTTCTACATGGTGCAAAGAGTGAATGCATTATTTGTATGTTCATTACTTAATTGAATCTGTACATTATTTACCTTTTTCTATGCATTATTTATTAGTACATCATGTATTAGTTTTTAGACATAATGTTGTATCGCTATTACATACAACATAATACCATGTTGTAACATTGTCCACCTTCCGCATCCTTTGTTTGCTTATATAAAAAACAACAGCGACGCCATATAATCAAAACCAGACAAAACGGCTAAGAAGATCAATACATGGCAGTTAACATATCATGCATTATATATTCAATACCATGCATTATCTATAAACAGTTGGTGCATTATGTGTTGCTTACAATATGTAAACCCTTAAGGACGGACTAATACTCGCGGTCTTTCGTAGAGGTTGTGTTGCTTACAATATACTACACCCTAGCCCCCGAAATCGGGCAACCCTAGGGGAATGAATGAACCCTAAACCCCAAATAATCAAAACCAGACTAAACGACTAAAAGATCAATACATTGCAGTTAACATATCATGCATTATATATTCAATAACATGCATTATCTATAAATAATTGGTGCATTATGTGTGTCGGCTTAAACTACTACCCTAGCCACGCCAAAATATAAACCCTTAAGGACGGACTAATACTCGCGGCCTTTCGTAGAGGTTGTGTTGCTTACACTATACTACACCCTAGCCCCCGGAATTGGGCAACCCTAGGGGAGTGAATGAACCCTAAACCCTTAACGACTGACCTATTCATGAAATTCTATAACATATACAAACAAACCCGCTCATAAAACCTAAACATTGCCGTTCGCATATCATGCATTATATAATCAATACCATCCATTATCTAATTACATTTGACGCATTACTTGTAGCGGTTTAAACTACTAACCTAGCCATACCGAAAATTAAATCATAAAGGAATGCCTCATACTCGCGGTCCTTCGTAGAGGTTGTGTTTCTCACAGTATACTACACACCTAGCCCCCGTAATTGGGCAACCCTAGGGGAATGAATGAACCATAAACCCCACATTCAAAAATTGGCCATCATGTTGCAATATAAAGCTACGCGCTATTAATGTGCAACCCCAGATGAATTACTGCAGCTCGTGTATTTGGACAACGTTAATTAGACTTAGAACATATTACACCCTAGCCCCTAGGCTTGTTAAACCCCTAGAGAAAACAAGACACGTGCGCCAAACATCAAAACACGACATAAGTTAAATTAAACGGGTCAAGATAAATGTTCATTGCATATCACATATAATGCATTACAGAAACTACACTCTGCATTATACTATACAATATGTAGATTATGTATATCACATATAATGCATCGTCGTCTTTGTCTTCATCGAAATTTCGATCGACAACCTCGTGTTTGACGTGAGGATTTTGATTTTCCTCTGATAATTCCTCAGCAGATCTCTCGCCACCTCCTCGACGCGACTGTTTTGTTCCATAACGGGAGCCATGAGCTCTTCGTTGATCACGCTTCTGATGTTGTTCATGTTGTTGTGATTCTTCGTGGAAACGTCGCGATTTGGTGATGATTTGTTGCTGATTTCTAATTGTAGTGATTTGTGGCGGTGATCGTCGTCGACAATCACGCTGACCGGAGATAATCTCACGGATCTCTTTGCGCCGGCGGAGTGGTTGCCTCTAGACGACGGCGTTTTGCTGAGGCAGGATCGGGAGAACGACGAAGCGGAGGAGCACGTCGATGTGTTTGTGGATTTCAGCGACGGCGACACGTCACCGCCGATTTTGCTCTTCTTCATGTTTTCACCGGCGAAGAGCGAGTTCAGGAATTCGGCGAGTTTGCCGCCGGGGGAAATCGGTTGCTTCACCTTCTTCAATTAAACCCGGACGAATGGAGTAACAATTCAACGAAATCTGCATAAATATTTTGCTAAACTGTTGGAATACTCTACCGCTGAAATCATGGAGCATTCCATAACTAACTCCAATTGCTAATGTCTATTAAGCCCTTTACACGTTAAATATTAAGAGAATTAACTAATTTCAGCCAAATATTTTAACCATCCGATCACTACAAATCCATGGATGAGATTAAGAAGGAGATTGGATTAATAAGGGGAAAAGGATTTGAATACAATCCTGTATATATATATATATATATATATATATATATATATATATATATATATATATATATATATATAGGGTAGTGTTAATCTCCTTTTCCTCCCTTAGATTTAAGTTCCTTCTTAATTAGAACCGTTAGATTTGAGGGATGGACGATCCGAATGAGAAGCTTACTAATGATCCCGTGTTGCATTATTAGGCTCATTCTGTGCATTATATGGGTATAATTGTAAAACAACAATGAATTAAAATGGAATGAGCGAGATTTCAGCGGGATTTTCATTGACCTTCCATCTACTCACTCCCCCTCTCACTCCAACCGTCACTCTCCTCAACCCAGAATCAAAATTTCGTCTCCCTCAACTCCCCCCTTTTCCAAACCCTAACCGCTGGCGAATCACAGCCGAAACCACACTCCCCTCGCCCGTGACCATCAAGTTCAAATCGACAACAAGGTAGGGTTTAAATGCTTCAGTTTTTCGTAATACACAGTGTTAATCGATGATTTTCACCGCCGGATCGACGATTCAATGTTTTCTCCCAAACAATATCACGTTTTTCAAACTCGTTTTTGCCGAGAATTTTCGTAAATCTTAGAATCATTTTTGATTTTGTTAGGGTTATGTACATTATTGAAGTTTGTAGTTAATGACTGGTTTACTATTGTCTATTGAGCTATTCGGTAGTGAAAATCGTATCCGATTTTGATTTGTGGTTCGTCTCACAGATCTGCAATGACGAAGAGAGGCATGCCTATCAAAATCCAACCAACCCAGGCTGCAGGCGAGCAATTACTTGCATTTGCTTGTATATTTTTTGGATTATTTGTACATTATTGTACGTCGTGGTGTACAGTATGGTTCTTGGTGTTTACTTGAATGGATCTGTACATTATGTAATGTTTGTGTGGTAATTACTTGAATGCAATGTTTGTGTGGTCATTACTTGAATGGATCTGTACATTATGTAACTATTTTTATGCATTATATATCGTGAATCATGCATCATGTGACTGTTGTTGTATATGATCAAAGAGTGAATGGAATAGTTGTATGTTTATTACTTGATTTACTCAGTGCATTATTTGCCTGTTTGAATGCATTATTTACCATGTTTTGTACTTAATGTGACTGCTTTTGTAAAGCCTTCGAAGAGCGAAGGCAATATTTATATGTGAATTGTTTTAATGAATTTGTACATTATTTAACTATTTCTATGCATTATATACATGTTTCATGCATCAAGTGGTTGCTGTTGTACATGAGTTAAAGAGTGAATGGAATATTTTTATGTTCATAACTAGCCTGAATCTGTCCATTATGTAGCTATTTCTATACATTGTTTTTCATGTTTTATGCATCATTTGACTGCTGTTGTACATGAGTCTAAGAGTGAATGGAATATTTTTATATGTTCATTACTTAAGTGATTCTGTTAATTATTTGGCTATTTGAATGCATTATTTATCCTGTTTTATGCATCATGTGACTATTGTTGTACATGTGTCAAAGAGTGAATGGAATATTTGTTTGTTTATTACTTGACCGGATCTGTACATTATATAGTTATTTTAGTGCATTATTTATCATGGTTTATGTTTTATGTGACTGTAGTTGGACATGTGACAATGGGTGATTGCAATATTCATGGTACATTTGTTGATTTATTCTGAACATTATTTGATTATTAAAATGCATTATGTATCAGTTTTTAGGCATTATTTTGATGCTTCTGTACAAGGGTGTATAAGTGAATGCAATATAACTGTCCACATTATTTTATTCAGTCTGTACATTATGTAACTAATTGTATGTTATTATTCTGTATGTTGTACAACATCAAAGCAGCTAAGATTGGACATCAACGAGGCGGTCGATGATATACTGCCAGTAGAAATTGCCCAGAAATTCCGGGAGCGATTAGCAGAGGCCGGGACTAGTACAGCTCTGGAAGAGACGGAGGATAGGAAACTAAGGGGTAGGAACGTCGACCATCTGTATTGTCGACGAACCCCTACAGAGTTTCTTAATTGTATAAAGAGTTTAACTCCATGGCAGAAGGAAGTCGTACGGAACTTGTACATGAGTCTAAGAGTAAATGCAATATTTGTACATTATTTAGCTATTTTTCTATGCATTATTTATCCTGTATTATGCATCATTAGACTGCTGTTGTACATGAGTCTAAGAATGAATGCAATATTTGTATGTTAATTACTTGAGTGATTCTGTACATTATTTGGCTATTTGAATGCATTATTTATCCTGTTTTAGGTATCACGTGGTTGCTGTTGTACATACTACACCCTAGCCCCTAGGCTTGTTAAACCCTTAGGAAAAACAAGAAACGTGCGCCAAACATCGAAACACGACACAACTTAAATTAAACGGGTCAGGATAAATGTTCATTATATATCACAAATAATGCATTACAGAAACTAAAACCACGCATTACACTACATAATATGTACATTTTGTATATCTGTTTTAAAAAATACCTACGCGCTATGCATGTGCAACCCGAGACGAATTACTGCAGCTCGTGTATTTGGACAACGTTTTTTAGACTTAGAACATACTACACCCTAGCCCTAGACTTGTTAAACCCTTAGGGAAAACAAGAAAAGTGCGTAAAACATCGAAACACGACACAACCTAAATAAAACGGGGCACGATAAATGTTCATTACATACCACAAATAATGCATTACAGAAACTAAAACTACGCATTACACTACATAATATGTATATTATGTATATTTGTTTTAAAAAAATGCCTAAGCGCTATGCATGTGCAACCCCAGACGAATTACTGCAGCTCGTGTATTTGGACAACGTTTTTTAGACTTAGAACATACTACACCCTAGCCCCTAGGCTTGTTAAACCCTTAGGGAAAACAAGAAACGTGCGTAAAACATCGAAACACGACACAACCTAAATTAAACGGGTAAGGGTAAATGTTCATTACATACCACAAATAATGCATTACAGAAACTAAACTATGCATTATACTACACAATATGTACATTATGTATATCTGTTTTAAAATATACCTACGCGTTATGCATGTGGAAACCCAGACGAATTACTACAGCTCGTGTATTTGGACAACGTTTTTTAGACTTAGAACATACTACACCCTAGCCCCTAGGCTTGTTAAACCCTTAGGGAAAACAAGAAACGTGCGCCAAACATCGAAACACGACAAAACTTAAATTAAACGCGTCAGTATAAATGTTCATTACATATCACAAATAATGCATTACAGAAACTAAACTACGCATTATACTATATAATATGTACATTATGTGTACGTTTTGCGAGGCTTCCTCCTTGTCAAACCGCACGAAGCCATAGCCCATCGAGTTCTCGTTGTGATCGACTGCGATCTTACAAGAGAGCACAGTTCCGAAGGCAGAGAAGGTCTCGAAGAGCGCCTTCGTGTCGATTGCTTGATCCAGATTCTTGATGAAGAGATTAGCATATCCACTTTTCCGGAGGCTAGGATCTCTGTGAGAGAACATGATCCGGATTTGCTTTCCATTGACATGAGTGAAATTCAAAGCATCTTTTGCATTAGAAGCTGCACATTATCACAATTTTAAGCCATCAAACATAAAACATTTCACTCAGGAATTGTATCTATCATCACTTATAAGCTGCTAAATGAGAATCATAATTCATAAGGAAATACGAATTGGAAAATTGTACACACACAGTTCATTCAGATTGGGGATCTGAATAATCAAATCACACCATCATCACTATTAATTCAATGATATTCCAACAAAAAAAATATGTGGAGTAATGAATTGGAGATGCATGCTAATGAAAAAACAGAATGAATTACGATCACCGTCGATCGGAGAATTGAAATTGACGTAGGCATATCCGAGCGACGATCGGCGTGTCACATCTCTGCAAATCCTGACGGAGGCGACAGGCGTAACGTGGCTGAATAGATCGTAGAGCTTGCTCTCGTCGATGGAGAAAGAATGAAACGAAATCAATAAACATGGGCGAAAAGCGGGTGAATTACCTTCTTCCATTGATAATCGAACAATCGTGGAAAATCTAAAACTGTATGCGTTTGATACAGAGACAACGAATCTCTGAAATACCAATTTCTCGCAGTGTGATCAAATCAAAATTAAACCCGGACTAATTGAGAAAGAAATCAGCGAAATTTGGGAAGAAAATAGGTTGAGAAACTGCACAAAGCCTTAACGGAGTAATTCATGGATGGCTCCAATTCGTGGACATACGTACATGTTTTGAAACTCATATTATACAACACTCCTGGGCCCATAAATCGGCAGCCCTAGGGGAATGATTGAAAGCCTATGTCACATGAAATAACAAAACCTACAAGCGTGAATGAACCGTAGCAACAACAAAACCATTAAACGTAAAAAATGTTTCAATAAACAAATACAGAAGCACACCAACATGAAACACGAATTTGCTGATCTAAGAAGATTGGGTCATTCGACTGAATTACAAATAAAAATTGACAGCAACCAAATCAATACACATAGGCGACAATTGCAGTATTACCTTATTCCATTGTTAATCGAAATGCCGGGGAGGAACCGTATGCATAAGATTTAGATACAATAAAGCTGTTAAACACCAATTAATTGTCGATTTGCTGTATGCTGATAAAACAAGGGATTAAGGAGAAAGAATTAAACTAAATCAGGAACAAATTTGCTGAGAAACTGCAATAATCCTCGACGGAGGATATCACGCCTCATTCCATAACTAACTACAATAGAGAATCTCTATTTTAACCTTCTCACGTTAACAAAGCATGCAATCTGATAATTATAATAAATTATTTAGTCCATTGGATCAGCTTAAATACACAGTGGAGATTAAGAAAGAGATTGGATTAAATAGGTGAAAAGGATTTGAATACAATCCTATATATATATATCCCACATTCACACCATCATAAACAGTTTTTACCCACTTTCTTTCAAAACCCTAAAGAAAACCGAGAGAGTTAGAAAGGAGAGAAGGGGTGGTGTCGTGTTGAGAAGAAGGCTGCACAAGCTCCAACAACGGGGCTGGACGGCGATGACTCCTACTCTGATCAGCAGCAACGCGCTGATGAAACTCTGAGGAGGCAGCGGCGGCGGTGTCGCAGCGAGAGGCTGGCAGATCAAAGAGAGAGGGCTCGAGGCGGAGCGCGATATAACGGATGACGAAGATGGAGAGAGAGTTTGCATAAGAGCTGGGGCGGCCGAGTTCCGACAAGGACGACGGTGGTAACAGCCCCGTCTAGAGAAGTTGCTCGATGGCGAGCTCACCGTCGATGGACTGCGGTGAGCTAGTAGAGAGAAATAGAGATCATGGTAATTATTCGTTTTTATTTTGAATTTGGGAATAATGTAGGAGAAAGAGACGTGAGATTTGGATAGATGAGAATAAGGGGGCTGTTGGGTTGAGTTTTCAAAAATATGAGTGGACCCATTCTGGTATTTGGGCTGCACTACAAATTTTTATTGGAGTCTGGAGTTATTTAATTGGTTGGGATAAGACAATTAATTTTAGTTGAGCCAACGAAATTATCAATGGCAGTTTTTAGTTGGAATATTAATTAGTTGGGCTGCCTGTTTAATTATTAGGATTGGACTATGAATACAAGAATGATGGGGACATGAATGGCCGACCGGCGTCGCTCGGGCGGCCACAAAAATTTTGAAAGAGAAAAAGGACTAGCTCTGCGATACATTAAGGTCGAAGTACGGAAATCGGAGTTAAGCAAACTCTTAAGCGAATGAGGTGGGCTTTCGAACTAAAGTTTTACTGTGGGCTTTCTATCCTACATTATTGTGTAGGCTTACTTTTAAATTTACGCAATAACTTTCAAGTATGAGTTATGAGCTTAAATTTCAAATATATTGTGGCATGCCGTATTTTGTTTTTGAGGATGTGCCTATCTGATCGCCTAGTGGGGAGTAAGTCCCTACTAGAAGTTATGAGTTTAATCGAATTCGGGTTTGTCTAGGGAGTGAGTCCCTATTCAAGCTAGTGTACACAGATGTGATCGTGCGCTATCATTCGAGTTGGCCGGTCCAGTGATCGAGAATGTGGCCACGTTCTCGTTTCACATATGAGGTTCAGATATGGTACGAGGAGAGAGAAAAATGGGCTGCAGCCATACTTTTGAGCGAGAAAATGTTTTGGTGACTTGGTCTTTATAAAACCCTGAGTTCACTTTTAAATGCTGACACAATATTTTATGAAAAATTATTTTGGCATGTGTCCACTGAGTGCATCAAGTACATAGTCCTGCATTTCTTTTTAAAAATGTGCAGGTTGAGCGTGACGGGTGCGGTGGGAGTTGAGCAAGACCGTTGAAGAAATTTAAGTGTTTAGAATGTGTCATGTCTTCACACGTGGCATATTCCTTCTCTCAAATGCTTCTGTCTTCACACGTGGCATATTCCTTCTCTCAAATGCTTCCGCTAAGTAATTGTCCTTCTTTTGAGTTCTTGTATCGCTGAGATAATATTCATTTTTTAGTTGTTGATTGTTGAGATACTCTGATTTTATTCGAGCTATTCCCGTTTATTTCGAGCTATGGTCGAGTTGTGTTGTTTTCCCCTTTCTTCCCCGCTTCTTTAATCCTCCCCTAGTTGCGATCAACCGTGTTTTCTATCCTTAGAAAATGCGGGCGTGATAGGACAGTTGTTCTGTATTTTTTGTAATCACTCGTCTTCTGGATAACCGAAGCGAGGATCATCTGATCTATCTGATTATCTGTCTGCACCCTAAATGGGCAGTCTGATATATGATCTTCCTGATTATCTGTCTGCACCCTAAATGGGCGGTCTGATATATGATCTATCTGATTATCTGTCTGCACCCTAAGTGGGTGGTCTGATATCTGATCTGTCTGATTATCTGTTTGCACCCTAAATGGGTGATCTGATATTTGATCTGTCTGATTATCTGTCTGCACCCTAAATGTGTGGTCTGATTATCTGACTGCACCCTAAATGGGTGGTCTATGGAGAGTCCTCTCGAGGACAAAAATCTGCGTCTGATTTTGTTTTAATCTGGTCCGCGTATTCTAGTCTATCACTAAGCACTTAATGGGGCTATATCTGTTTTGATACGTGAGATTGTTGGTGGTTGTTATAGGCGCATTGAAATGTGATGATGTCTGATATTGTTTGTGTAGTTATGTGGGAACGAATGTGATAAAAGTTATAAATGATTGAATGCATGACTTTAGATATGGAAATAGGACGTAAGACAGGCTGTGGGAAGTATTATGCTGATTTGATAAAATAAAATGAGTGTGAATAAATTAAGTTACTATATAGAAATACGTATCTTGTGAGTAATTCAAAAGAATTATGATGTTTTGTGGTGTAACATATTAATAACATATCGGGATTATACATGTATAATGAAGATCATCTGATACACACGAATAATTATAAGGATACTATTAACTGTTGATATACATTATTCAAGATCTGCTATTGATATTTTGGCATAGTGTTGATCTTAACGACATGAGAAAATATTTTTAACTGGTTGCGATTTAACATATTTGGATTATGATAAAAAAATTTGGTCGGGCGATTAGGGGTGTTACAACTTCATTGTGCAAGGGGTTGGAGAAGGATTCAAGAAGATCATCAAGGTTACAAGGATTCAACCTTCGGGATTTATTTGTTTTAGTTCTTATGTTTTCATTGTCTTCCCTTCAATCTATGTTTTTAGTTTATTCTATCATGTGTAACTAAACTCATAGGATTCTAGGGATGTGTTAGTAACGACTTTGGTTATACAATTCCGTTTTCTGTTTAATATCCTTACTTTGTTTCTTCCTTAAGTTGTTCCATAATACGTAACGTTTGATTGACACATTCGGTGACGATTTAATATAACTTGCTACATAATCGTGAGTGGAGGTTGGCGAGTTAAATCCACTTAATAGACACTACAATCAGCTTCCTTTAAAAAGGGACTGTTAATTGAGAGTGAGGACTTTTCAAGGGTCTTAGGAGCTTTTAAGAGTTACGTATCAAGGATTGACGCCCCTAGTGTTTATAATCAACGTTTGCATCGCATGAGCATAAGCTAGGTGACTCGTTCTATCAAAGTAAGAACTGTGCTAGGGTGTTATAGTTGGAATTTGTATAACCATAACTGTGAATGCACATCCTTGGAATTCTCTTATCTCTTATCTTTTATCTTTGTGATTTGTTTGCAATTAGTTGGTTACTTACTTTTACTTGTTTTTTTTAAAAAAATCCTCAAAACTCTTGTTTCTCTAGATAGTATTTGACGCTTAGTACATGATAGACAGCTGCAATTATATTCCCTGTGTCCGATATCCCGGTACTGACCTTTAGCTATACTATTCCTACTCTGTATACTTGCAGGTATTTATAGTGCTAATAAAAAGTGCATCAGAAAATAACATGATAGTTGACGAATTCATTAAGGCTACATCTTTTCTATGTCCTAGTTTTATCAAACAGAAGACTAGCAATGGAAAGAGGGAATAGCTGAATTGTCATTTATGCCTGCTAGAAAGCAAGAAAGGCAAGAAAAATTTGGTGAAGAAGCAAAGAGAAGATGCATTGTAAGTCGGATTGACCTATTCAATAGGACAATGACTTAGATAGCAATGCAACTTCTAAAAGAGAGTAGGTGCATTGTAAGTCGGATTGACATCTTCTATAGAAGGACAATGGCTCAGGTAGCAATGCAACTTCTAAAAGAGAGTTCCAGATCCAGTTGGGCAGTTGTTGCAGTGGGAGCTATTTATTTATGCTCACTTTATTGTTTTGTTTTGATAAGTAAGATTTTGATTTATTGGTACAATTTTGTTTAGAAAGAATTCAGTTTCAATTTCTAAACTTGTATATGATTAAGCGATGTTCGATGTCATTTTATAATGCGTACATTATTAAGAAATGTGATTCAGATATCTATGATAGTACCATAGAAAAACATTATAGTATCTAATCTAAACAATATAAATGCAACAAGATTGAGCTTTACACAATCGTTCAACTTCTTAAACAATGAACGATAAAGTATTTATGGCACTTAGACATAAGGCCAAGAAAGTACTTAGAGATTGTTCAAACTGATTTTGTCTAACTCAAGTGACTATCGAGATTTTAATAACTTGTTTATTAAATATCTTGAAGTCAAGAAAGTCTGGTTGATGCACTATAAGTTAGAATCATTTGATGGTTCAAGGCATTCGAAATACTTATAGAGACGCAACATAGAAAGACTAGCAAGTCTAATTGGTTTGCACCATAGGAGACGAGCAATTAAGATACGTAGTGGGAGTTAAACCTAGTTGACTACTCCAAGCATTCTTCTAAAAGAATGAGAAAGTCATATAAGAAGATATCGATATCTCTCGTTGATAAGTTCGATATGTGAACAGTTTTACTCAATAACACCTTATCATAGATGGGATATACGTTGGAAACAACGAGTTATACCTTAAAGAAACTACCATAACATCAGTATCTTCTACAACACATGAGTTGTGGACTAGAGGTAAGTCTAGTCCAACATATCTTAGGGTGTGTAGTTATTCCAACACATGTTTTGGAAAAAGTATCCAAGTAATTGGAGTTGCGTACTGAGGTATGTTTTAAGGTTATCCCAAATGATAGAAATGGTATAAGTTCTAAATTCTTCAGAACTAAAAGGTATTTGTTTATACAGATACTAGGTTGAATGAAGATTATGAGAATAACTACAAGCCTAACAATGATTCTCAAGATAGTGAGAATATTTATTTTCCATCTTAACCAAGAAGTCATACCATTAGAAACTTGTGCACTAAGAAAAACAAAGTTTGTACCTATGATTGTAAGAGTCATGTCGTAATGGGAGCGTTCTTCACGAACATAATAAGTTCATGGTCCTAAGAGAGTCTTTAGACTCAGTCTTAGATCAACTTGAACCTAATCCCTGTAACTACAAGGACGCATTGGCTCATTCAGATAATCGTTTTTGTAAAGATGATAGATTATGAATAATAATACAATATAGACAAGAACTTGCGTTACTACCCATAGGCTATTTAAGCCAGTGGGAGCTAGTGGATCGACAAGTGTAAACATGGATCTTAAAAGGCTAGAATAATGGCTAATGGGTTATGCCCAGAAAGAATCATCTTCTCGACTGCCATTCTTCCTTGAGGAGAAGTCTTGAGGAGATCATCTGCATGGAACATCTTCATGGTTATGTAATAAAGGGAAAGAAACACGTGATTTGGAAGCTTATATAAATCATTTATGTTCTTAGGCAAGGATCTAAATCATAGAACATGTGTTTCATCCTCGTTGTCAAAACTCTTGAATTTGACCAGTGCCCTTAACATAGCTACAAGTACAAGAAAGTTAAAAGTGCACTATATATTTGGTATTTTTTGTACCTTACGATGATGACATCTATAAAAGTTGATAAACAACTAAGAGGGTTATCTAGTGTAGGAAACTGGTTATCTACCCAGTTTAACGATGAAGGATTTGAGATAAACTAGTTACATTCTAGGCATCTAAGTCTTTAGATTGCTAGAAAAGAATTTTATATTTTCTTAAAAATCCTACATCTACACAATACTTAGACACTTTGGCATTGAAAATTCCAAAGAAAAGTTTTACTTCTCTAGATGGAATTATCTTGTCTCTAGTCAAGCCTTTTTCGACCCTGAATGAATCAAGAAGAACGAGACAAGTTCTATAATTGGAAGTCTCATGTATGTTATGATGTGTATTAATTTAGATATTAACTTTGTCGTTGACATAGAAGTTTGATATCATATTAACCATGGTCAAGGATATTGGATTCAGTAAAGAATATACTATAGTACTTGAAGAAGATTAAATGGTATGTTCTAGTTTACCAGACATCCATGTTATGTCCTTTAGGTTATATCGACCAAATTTTATAATTGATCGATGATCGAGCAAGTCATCCTCTGACTATGTGTTCCGTTAGGAGTTGAAAACTGAGTCATGAAGGAGTGTGATTACATCACGGACTCTATCATGAAAATTACAAGTGTGGTTTCATCAGAAACTACTAAGGTAGTTATTCATCTCAGTAACTTCCTAATAGCTTTGACCGTGATTCCGAGTATGCAAATGAGTATTATATTTTGTTATGATTACTCTAGCCATGCATCTAACTCAAGGAAAACATGACCTGATAAAGCTAAACAAACACATAGAGAGGAAGTATAATATCATTCAGGAGATTGTACAGAAATGAGACATACAAGTAGTCAAGATTGCAATAGAAAACAACCTTGTTGATCCTTTCACTAAATTCCTATCGGGCGGAATATTTAATCGTCATATGAAAGGCATGGGTGTTAAGCGCATTAAAGACTCAGACCTGCTTTCTCTATAAGTGGGAGAAATTGAAGGAAATTGAGAGTAATATACTCGAAAGCATGTTTTGAGTATAAGTGGGAGATTGTTGGAACATACTCCCTCTGTCCCATTTTAAGTGATTGACTGCTTTTCGGCACGTGTTTGATGAAAATGATAATAAATAGTTAAAGTAGAGAGAAAATAAAATAAGTAAGATAATAATAATGTAGATACGACACTCTTCTATATTATTCTTTTTCTAACTTTACTTTCTCTTCACTTTAACTATTAATTATCATCTTCACAAAACAACGGCCAAAAATAAATCAATCACTTGAGCTGGGACGGAGGGAGTATATACTAAAAAGCATTTTTTGAGTTTATTATGAATTTGATAAATTGCTTGTATATTGTAAACTCTCCTCATTTAATGAGAATAATAAATGTTTTCTTCATGCGGTGTATTTTACTTTAATGGGTATTGACCGTCTTTAATTATATTCTTAATTATATAATTAAAATGCCGAAAGTAAAATCAGTCTAAGTCTTCTACATTGAAAGTTGGGTCATGGAACAGGTCATCACAGTAGGTGACCCAGCCGGAACCTTGTAGAAGTAAAACTTTTCACAACCTAGATAAGGTTTGGCTACCTATCGTGAAAGATTGCAGTGTCCATCTGAAAGTCGTCTTTACCTTGAGAATGACTAGTGACACTGGTGTGGTATAGCATTGAAATGATCTAAAGTATAGACACGTCTTTATTGCTATCTACTGAAAGACGATGTCTTAGAGATTTAATATTTCTTATTCTTTGTAATAAAATAGGACACACGTTATTTAATCATACACTGCTTTGACTTTTCAGTAGGTGCGGGTTTTTCGTAACCCAATATTCCTGATATCTTGGGTAGTAGTAATTAATAACTAGTATGGTGTCAGTTTTATTATTACATTGAATCGTGTGCCTGCGCGGTTTAATTACATACCCAAGAGGTGTTCGAGAGTAGTTCTATTGTTCAGAAACCCGACAGGTTTGGATTTAATCCAAGAATAAAAGAAAAATAAAGTATATTTTAATATACTTCTCGTACTAGAAAAACTCTTGGAAATAAAAGATATTGATTAATTTAAAGTCCATAGCTGACTACAAATTAATTAATGGATATAGAAAGTCTTAGACACGGGAAATAATATATTAAAGAGGTTAACCCGGATTGCTTGTAATCACGGATTGGATGAGCGATCAGTATTTCTTCGATAGTGGCACAAGAAATATTACATTGGCCTTATATTGAATTATGAGTTATAATTTAATTAGTAAAGAAGGTCCAATAAGGGAGGCCCAATCCAAGCCCCATAGATCCCTAACCTAACCCATCACAAACTCTATAATAAGGATGAAGGAGGTGTGACAAATGTACTTATTGTCTTCTCCTTCAAGATTCTTATTATTTCTAAGAGATTCCCCCCACAAGTAATTTAGATCTAGAGTTGGGTCATAGGTTGGAAGATCCTTGGTCTTGCAATCACAATCAAGCTTAAAGATCTACACGTGGAGAAGTAGCAAGCCACTTCAATTCTTTGGAGAATCATAATTGTAAGTATTCAACATCATAATTTAATTATAAATTATGTGATTAATTGCACAATAATATGTCTCTACATGTTTAAGCATGAAATTGAATCGATCCACATAATCTCCTAAATAGATTCTGTTGTGGATTTATTTAATTTGTAATTTCCGGTGAGATATCCCCAACAGTACTATGCAAATAATAGTGACCCTGGCCTTCCCTAGGCAACACTTGTGATGGCGCTACGGCCTTAAACTTCATAACAGCAATTTAAAATGGAAAAGTCATGGAGGAAAAAAACCCGGCCTCAACGCCATAAGGTGCAAAACCACAGCTAGTTGACACACCTGATGCACATGAAAAAGCAAGCTCATACCATCAGCTTCAAATGTAGCCACGAAAATCACCTATGCTTCTATGGTATGTTATATAATATTATCGTTATTCGAATTCCTATATCTGATAATGAGACTTGTCTAATAAGAATGTTTTTGAAATACGTGAAAGCTTGCAAAAGAGACTCCTGCTATTTCTCCTAGTGGCGGTGTGTCTTCCTCAAGCAAAGTCGCGCCTAAGTCTCCAACGGCGACCAAGGCATGCCTAGTACTAGTGCCTATTCAGAAGGTAAGCTTCGGTTTCCATAGCTATGACCAAATTGTGGCTTCTTATTTAATTGATTATCGTTGCAGCTAAAGCTAAATATATTGGTGGATTACCTTACGACATTACTAAACAAGGAGTTATCGATGTTGTAAAACAATTCGGGCAAGTTGAGAATGATTCAAGACTGTTCAGATCAGAAGACACAAGGTTCGATTCAACTTATTCTCAGTCCCACTCAAAGTTTCAATGAGTCAATTGTTAGTGTTTTGTATACTATAAATCACCTTTCGAGTGATTGCATACTGTAAAACTCTAATGATTATTTTCCAATAAATGCAACAGATTATTTTTGTCATAATGTTGTTATGTTTTACATTTAATGGTTGTTTATTGCATATTTAAATGTATAAGCAAACGTAACAAAGTCTAAGTCTTTGTTTTAGTAGACCGGTTGTGGGCGTCGTCCAATTTAAGGTAACACGGTCAGTTCTAAACTAGACTACCTATCGCGAAAGGTTGCAATGTCTGTCCGATTATTTCTAAGCCTTATTGAAATAAGATGACGTTGGTGTGGTATAGCACTAAATGGATCTAACAGCAAGACGAGTCTTTATGCTATCTACTGAAAGACGAGGTCTTGATAATTAATTTCTTAATCAATGTACGTTAGCATTGAGCACACGACATTGAGTATCCACTACTTTGACTTACCAAAGGTGCGGGTTTTTCGTAACCCAGCAATCCAGGTATATTGGGTAGTGGTGATCATTATCTAGTGGTGCTAGGATTGCTATTATATTGAAACGTGTGCGAGGAGAGTCTCGTTTGATAACATCCACAAGAGGAGCTCGAAACGAGGTTTTATTATTCGGAACCTAGCTAGGTGGAAGTTTGTTTACTCTATGAATAATAAATAAGAGTTTCTTGCTAAGTCCACTCTTGGAATTTGAAATATGTTAATTAATTAAGTCTATAGCAGACATTAATTAATTAATGGATGTTTCTATCTTAAGCGCGGGAAATAAATCAAGTGCAATTAAAGGAAACCCGGAATACTTGTAATTTCGGATTTGGAAGGCAGTGCAATATTACTTCTGTAGTGGCTGCTTGTAATATTCCAATATAAGCTTATATTAAATTGTGGGTTCAATTTAATTAGTAAAAAACTAATTGGGAGAGGCCTGTTCCAAATTCTTCCTTAGATCCCTGACTGGGCCCAATATGTGAGTTATATAAATAGGAGAATAAAGGAGACAGAAGATACACTTTTTAATATACAAAATTTTCGTCTCCCTCTAAAAAGAGAGAGCTCGAAATTTGTGCTCCCTCCGGGAGCAGTTTCTGTCTTCCATTATTCGAGTCCTAGTACGTTGGTGAGATTTACCCACACAAATATCAGCGTATAGTCCGGGACACCAGTCAGAA
Organism: Salvia splendens; assembly: GCF_004379255.2. Taxonomy (NCBI): domain Eukaryota; kingdom Viridiplantae; phylum Streptophyta; class Magnoliopsida; order Lamiales; family Lamiaceae; genus Salvia; species Salvia splendens. The sequence continues at coordinate 32,499,395 of NC_056047.1, forward strand.
GATCCGAGGTCTTGTATTGAAGATCTTGAGACGGAGCAAGCCATCATCGATTCTTGATTGAATCTACGAGGTAAATTGGCTAATTCCGTAGTAAGCATGCTTTAGGGATTTAATGTGCTAAAACATGTTTTTAATTCAAGTTATGAGCATGATACATGTGATAATTACGCGAATAGAATTTGTCTAAATAATCTGCTAAAGAGATCACGTTTATATGATCGGTAAATCACGCACGCTTCCGCTGCCAACCCCTTCAATTGGTATCAGAGCCAGTCTTTGGCTCTGATTATTTGGATTTAAATTTCGCGAAATTCATGTATGCATGTATTATTTGATTGCGAAGCATGTTATTGGTGTTTTGTTTAATAAATTATGCATGATGAACTCAAGAACTATCGAATCAAAGAACTTGAATTACTCGATCGTACGAGACGTGCGAACCGTCGGCGCTTGCGCCGAGACGGATTGCACCACGCGCGATCGTGAAATAGGGTTGTCGATTGAGTGGGAGCGGAGGGATCGCGATCACAAGGCAACGCGCAGTCGAGCGTGGGCTCGAGCGCGACGCTGGCTGAGATCGCAAAACCCCAGGCGCCGAGAGCTGGAACCCTAGGCTGAAGGAAGGGTGGTCGGAGCTGGCCGAGAGCGGGCGCGCCACCGTGCGCGTCGCTGGACGAGAGCTCGCGCCACCCGACGGCTCGGATGTCTGAGACGGGCGCAGAGACGCTGGCCGAGAGGTGCGCGCCGCCGCGTGCGCGCCTGGCCGAGAAGTGTCGGCAACCGACGGTCGCCACGCGCCGAGTTGCGCGCCGTGTGCCACTACGATGGGAGCATCGTCGCTCGGATAGGCCGAGACGGGTGACAACAACTGGCCGAGAGCAGCGCCACCGTCGTGCGCGCTGCTGTCCGAGGACCGCGTCACCCGACGTGCTCAGCTGGCCGAGACGCGTCGGCACCCGACGGTCGAGATGACCGAGACGGGCGCTCGCTAGTGTCTGAGACGCTGCGTGCGTCGTGATTCGACGACGAATTCATCAGATCTTCGTCGTTCATCGTTCGTTCGAACCTCGTACGATGAGATAACGATAAATGATTATTTTAATGATTATTTAATTATTTTATTAAAAGATATCATTAAAATATTATTATTTAATGGAAATAAAATCTTTTTGGAAGATTTGTCAAGATTTTAGGAATATTTTTATTATTATCTATATCTATGGAAATAAATAATATTATTTTATTCCTAGATGATATAGATGAGAATAATTTAATAGTTTCCTAATATTTGTCTAGATTTAAGGAATATTTTTATTATTTTCTATATCTATGGAAATAAATAATATTATTTTGATTCCTAGATGATATGGATAAAAATAATTTAATAGTTTCCTAATATTTATATATCTAAGATCCTAAAAAGGATAGATATGTATGAATACATTAAATAATGAAATATCTCTTCCTAATCTTGAACACGGAATTAATTTGAATTTAAATTTTCATGTCTTATTAAGAATTAAATAATTTATTTATTTTAGACATATCTTATAGTAGACATGGATAAGAATTATATTCTAGAACAATAATTTCCTAAAGGAAGATACCAATTAATAAAAGATTTAATTATCCAGCAAATTAAATACCAACAGAATTTAATGAAAGCCTTTCTCTTCCCTAAGGCTAAGGATAATTAAAGAAAAACCATAACCCAAAATATCTAAGCTATAATTACGAACTCAACGTTTGTATATGGTCTCCATCAATTGGTCTACAATTTATGAAGCATTTTTCTAATATTATCGCCACCTGCTCTGTGGGGACAATAATCCTAAGAAAATAGCAAGTTCATGAGGGTGTACTTCTCAAATATAAATAGTATGAACTAGAATGTAGTTTCCAATATTATCGCCGCCTGCTCTGTGGGGACAATAATCCTAAGAAACTGCGAGATTCAGAAGTTCACACAGGATTTATGAGATAGCTTGATCTTGATAGCAGCACATGAGCATTGTTATGTGAGTGTGTTGTAGAAATGAGACTCTGTAATGCTAAAGAGATGGTCTTGCTTAGGCAACATTAGGCGGTCATGCCACTATGTGGTCTCTGAACTATTCGTCGGTGTTGTGACCAGTAAAATTGTAAGATTTTAATGCGTATTGACTTCCTCTGGAGGGTACAAAATTTTAATTTTACAGTTGTAAGATTTTGATAAGTTTTATGGTTAATCTAATCAAACTTCTTACATAAGTTTATGACAATAGTAAAATACTCTGTTTTGCAGTGCAAATCAAATCGTCAATATGTTGTTCAATCCTCTTTCTGAAATTCTCAAAGAAAATAAACTCGAGGGCCAAAATTACATAGAATGGAAACAAAATTTGGACATCGTTCTCACAGCAGATGAGTACATCTTTGTGCTCACCACCCCGCGACCTCCAGTGTCGCCGGCTAACGCTGCTGCAGGAGTCAGAGATGCACACAAACGGTGGCATAAGGCGAATGAGATGGCTAAGTGCTACATGTTGGCATCTATTTCATCAGTACTCAAGCATCAGCATTCTGCTATGGAAACTGCCGCCAAGATTATGCAGAATCTCAAGAATCTTTTTGGTACTCAGAATCGAACGGCTAAGTCTCAAGCCTTTCGGAGTATCATGTCGAAGACAATGAAGGAAGGCTCGTCTGTGAGGGACCACGTCCTCGAGATGATGGCCACCTCAACCAAATTGAGGTCTTGGGAGGGACGATCGATCCCGAGTCCCAAGTGACTATCATCCTTCAAAGTCTTCCCCCTAGCTTCCAACAATTCAAGCTCAACTTCGAGATGAACAAAAGGAATTACACCTTGGCAGAGCTGTTGACTGAACTTCAGTCGGCAGAGGACCTTATGGTCCAGTCTAAGGCGGCCATGTTGATTTCGGTGCCTCGTTCCTCTGGCTTAAAGCCTAGCAGAGGAAAAAGGCAGGCACCGAACTCAGGACCGGCCAAGATAGCTAAGGGAAAGAAGAAGAAGAGGGCTAACAAGAAGCCCACGGGAAAGTGTTTCAAGTGTGGAGAGAAGGGGCATTGGAAGCCAGACTGTCCTAAACAGGGCAAGGATACAGGTATGCACCAGGCTCTAGTTGTCGAGTCTTGTGTGACTTCAACATCAATTTGCACTTGGGTTATTGACACAGGAGCCGCTGATCATATTTGTTTTGATCCTGACTTAATGCAGGTGACAAGACGGCTACATGATCGTGAGATCGAAGTCCAACTGGGCGACGCTACCAAAGTGGCAGCCGTTGCAGTGGGAGACATTTATTTGCGTTTTAGTAGTGATAGATTTTTTATTTTGAAGAATGTTTTGTTGATACCTTCTTTTAGAAGAAATTTAATTTCAGTTTCTAAATTGGTTTATGATGGATATTCGATTTCTTTTAATGACAACTGCGTTATTAAGAAAGATGGTTCTTATATCTGTCGTGGTATCATGGAAAACAATCTGTATACAATCACTTCTACACGGTTTAATAATCGCAAATCAGAACTCAATACAACATCGAAAATTTCAAAGAAACGAAAGTAACCTTCAAGTTCAATGAACGAAACGTACTTGTGGCACCTTAGACTTGGTCATGCCAATGAAAGGAGGATCCATTCTCTTGTTCAACAAGATCTTATCAAAGGTCTAGAGGAGGAACCTTTTCATAAGTGTGAGTCATGCTTAGAAGGCAAGATGACTAAGAGGCCTTTTAAGGCTAAGGGCAATAGGACCAAGGAAGTACTTGAGCTCGTTCATTCCGATGTATGTGGACCAATGTCTACTGAGGCAAGAGGTGGTTTTCGATACTTCCATCACTTTTATTGATGACTTCTCAAAATTTGGATATGTCTACTTGATGCGTCACAAGTCAGAGTCTTTTGACAAGTTTAAAGACTTTAAGACTCTTGTGGAGAAGTATCATGGGAAAAATATCAAATGCCTACGATCTGATCGTGGAGGCGAATACCTCAGTGCCGAATTTTTGGAATACTTATCGGAAGTGGGAATTGAATCCCAACTGACTGCGCCGGGCACGCCCCAGCAGAACTGCGTGGCTGAAAGAAGAAACAGGACCTTATTAAACATGGTTCGATCGATGATGAGTTATGCACGTCTGCCTATTTCGTTTTGGGGACATGCCTTGCTTTCTGCAAGCCAAATTTTAGACAATTTACCATCAAAATCCGTACCTAAAACTCCATATGAGTTGTGGACTGGGAGTAAGCCCAATCTAGCACATCTCAAGGTTTGGGGTTGCCCAGCTCATGTATTGGAAAAGGATCCAACTAAGCTAGGATCTAGGACGGAGGTATGTTTGTTTATAGGATACCCCAAAGGGACAAAAGGTTATGAATTCTTTAGTCTCCGAGATAAGAAAGTCATTGTGAGCACTCACGCGACATTCTTAGAGGAAGACTATGTAATGAATCATAAACCCAGCAGTGAAGTGGCTCTTGATGAGCTAACTTCTGTCACAAGTTCCATTAACCAAGAACAAGTACCAAGTGTACAAACAATTCCCGAAACTTCAACTTCTACTCAAAATATTGTAGTGCTGCGCCGCAGTGGGAGGGTCTCACATGAGCCCGACAGATACATTGGTTTGGGGGAATCTATGGATCACTCCTCGGACAGCAATGTATTAGATCCCTAGAACTTTGCGGAAGCGCTGGCAGATGTCGATCATTGCGAATGGGTGAAAGCAATGGATTCGGAACTACAATCTATGATAGACAAAGACGTCTACGATTTGTCCGTCCTACCCGAAGGTTGTACTGCCATTGGGAGCAAGTGGATATATAAACGTAAACGTGGACCCAATGGACGAGTTAAAGTCTTCAAAGCAAGACTAGTGGCCAAGGGGTATACCCAAAAGGAAGGCATCGATTATGATGAGACCTTCTCCCCAGTGGTCATGCTCAAATCGATCCGGATACTGTTGTGTATTGCAGCTTATATGGATTGGGATGTATGGCAGATGGACGTTAAGACTGCGTTTCTCAACGGCAGTCTTGAGGAGACCATCTACATGGAACAACCCGAATGATATGCCATAAAGGGCAAAGAACACATGGTTTGGAAGCTTAATAAGGCCATTTATAGCCTCAAGCAAGCATCTAGATCGTGGAACCAATGTTTCGATCAAACTGTTTGCAAGTTTGGATTCGAAAAGTGCCCAAGTGAAAGTTGTATGTATAAGAAAGTTGATAAGGGGAATGTAGTGTTCTTAGTTTTATATGTAGATGACATTCTTCTAATTGGAAACAATAAAAAGATGTTGTCATCAGTTCGAACATGGTTGTCGAACCAGTTCGAGATGAAGGATATGGGAGACGCGGGACACATCCTCGGGATCAAGATTCTTCGGAATCGAGAGAAAAAGATGTTGTGCTTATCTCAAGAATCTTACATCGAAATAGTACTTAGTCGTTTTAGCATGCAGGATGCCAAGAAAGGTTTCTTACCTTTTAGACATGGCATCCATTTATCTCAAGAGATGTGCCCTAAAACGCAGTCTGAGATACAGGAAATGAGAAGGATTCCATATGCTTCAGCAGTTGGAAGTCTCATGTATGCTATGCTTTGTACTATACCTGATATTTGCTTTGTTGTTGGCATGGTGGCAAGATATCAGTCGAATCCGGGCCAAGGACATTGGACTGTCGTAAAGAACATACTCAAGTACCTTAAACGGACTAAGGACAATGCTCTAGTTTACAATGCAGTCGAGCTCTGTCCTTTGGGATATACTGACTCAGACTCTCAAGCTGATCAGGACTCGAGAAAATCTACTTCAGGATATGTGTTCACCTTATAAGGTGAAGCCGTAATTTGGAAGAGTGTGAAGCAGAAATGCATCGCGGACTCGACCATGGAAGCCGAGTATGTGGCCGCTTCGGAGGCTACAAAAGAGGCGGTATGGTTCAAGAACTTCCTTATGGATTTAGGTATGGTTTCGAATCTTCCCAAAAGCATCACCATTTATTGTGACAATTCTGGTGTTGTGGCAAACTCGAAAGAACCAAGAGCTCACAAAGTGAGCAAACACATAGAGCGGAAGTATCATATCATTAGAGATATAGTGCAGAGAGGAGACATAAAAGTGGTCAAGATTGCGTCAGAGAACAACCTGGCAGATCCTTTTACAAAGGCTTTGGCGGTGAAACCGTTCGAATGCCACGTTGAAGGGATGGGAGTTCGACTCATTCAAGACCTCAACTCGCTTTCAGTATAAGTGGGAGAAATTTAGACGTGTGCACTACCATTTTGTATACTCGAAAGCTATTGTGGATGCTCTAAGATAGATGTAAAGAAAAAAAGTAATTAAAGTATTGTTAGTGGAAAATTGGTCCGATCTCCTCAGAGTGAAAAGAGTTTCCAAAATTGAAAAGTGCATATTCTTGTGGAACGGACGAAAAAGGAAAAAGTGCATATTCTTGAGGGACAGAGAGAGTATAATTTAATTTAAATTTTTGATATAATGTTGTGGGATTAATGTGTAATTTAATAAGTGTGTAGGTGTAATTGAAAAGGTATAAAAAATATAGGTAGATATGGAATATTTTTTTGGGTTTGAGTTTGGTGTAAATGATTTAATTCTTTTGGTTTTGAGTTTGGTGTAAATAATTGAAGTAAAATTATTTTTGGTGTTAACGTATACCTAAAAATGGATTTGAGTTTGGTGTAAATGGTTGGAAATAACCTAAGACCATCTCCAACAGGAGTAGAAGAATGCCTCCAACGGTACTGCAAAACCAATCTCACTATAAGTTTTTGAATAAAAAATACATATCTTTAAGTTTGCACTAAAAGTATACCAAAAATACTTTTTAGATTTTGATTTATTGTATTCAAACCCAAATCAATTTATATTTATCAAAATAGAAGAAGGAAAGGAATAGATTTTGATTTATTGTATTCAAACCCAAATCAATTTATATTTATCAAAATAGAAGAAGGAAAGGAAGAGAAATTAAAAATTAGGGACAGAAGAAAGCAGCGGCAGGCGCGGAGAAGAAGATGTCGAATATTAACCTAATTTGGTTTATTAATATTTGGTTGTTTATTAATTAGTGGGCTACCCCATATTAGTATATACCATAAGTTAATACTATTATCAGAGTAATTGGAAAAAGTTATTCTATAATTTAACTAAACAAAAGACGATAACTGTTTTATTTTGTTCGCAAATAGAGAATCCAGTTTTGCTTTGAATATAACTGGTTAGTTATATTAATACTATAGGTACATTAATATTATTCACGTACATAATTCAATATTAAGAATTGTTTGTTTTAAATTTTTTAAAATCATGTAATTTTTTTATTTTATAAAATAATTGATTTCATATATAGTTTTATTAATTAATAAATCTAACTATAATAATATTATTTAATTTAATTTAATTTAAGTTATTGAAAGTGTTATGGGGTTTGTGTGTAATTTATATAAAATATATAACTATGATTGTAAAGTATGAAAAGTAAGTGGGTGGGGAATATACTTTAGAGTTTGAGTTTAGTGTACATAATTAGAGTAAAATCAATATTTAGTGTGACATTTACATTAAAATGGGTTTGAGTATTGTGTAATGGTTGGAGATGCTCTAAATGCCAAACATGAGTCACGGTACCAAACACTTAGTGATGTTTATATAACTCATCTATGTAGGACTTATCTAGGCTAACCAAGCAAACATTAACATTATTTTAACTATCATTCTCGTTATTTTTCTTATTTTATTAATTATATATTAATTTTCGTGTTATTTTAAATATATACTCCCTCCGTCCCACGTTACTTGAGACGTTTCTTTTCGGCACGAGATTTAAGAAAGTTGTATTTAGTGAGTTAAATAAAGTAAGGGAGAGAATAAAGTAAGATAAAGAAGAGAGAGTAAAATAAAAGAAAGAATAAAGTAGATGTGATTAGATGTTTTGTTTTTAGCTAAAAAGATAAATGACTCAAGTAACTTGGGACAACCCAAAGAAGAATATGACTCAAGTAACTTGGGATGGAGGAAGAATATTATTACGAGACGTTTAATTCCTTTTATCAATTGAACTCGAAAATCAAAGTGTTGGATTTTTTAACTTGAAGAAACATCTTGAAAATGAGACGCGTTGACCGTAAAGTGCACCTCTTCTCTCTCTTAGAGCATGCACAACGATGAGCAGGACTGCGTCCGTCCGTCCGTGCCAGCAACACAGAGACGTTGTCCACCACTGGCACGGCGCTGCTCGATGCATCGAGCACGTTCATGCCAGCGAGCAGGCGACGTGGCAGCGTGCGGTTGACCAATGGCATATCCGTTAGAAAAACATTTTTTTTATTTTTTTCAAAAATAAAAAATAATACCAAAAAAAAATCCCACTCCCAAAAAATGGCCGTTTTTTTGGCCCGTTTTTCTGTATATTTTTTATTTTTTTTTTCAAAATCATCTATAAATACACACATTCATCATCCATTTTTCACATCAAATCATCTCTCATTCATCTCTCATTCATATTTTTCATACAACTTATCTACACCTTCATCTTTCACTCAAAACCTCAAATGGATTTCACCCATTTCATTGCGGAAGCGGAGCGCGAAGAACAAGAATACTACGAACAACATCGTGCCGCTTATGAAGCATATGTCGCAACGAATACCCCCGCCCCTCCTCCTCATCAACCAAGTAGATCAACTCACCGCTACATCCATCGTGACTGGGAGGGAGCCCACGAAAGGCTCGTTGCCGACTATTTTGCCGACCCGCCGCGGTTTTCGGAAGATTACTTTAGGCGCCGTTTTCGCATGTCAAAGCGCTTGTTTATGCGTATTGTCAACACATTGTCCGCCCGTGTTGAATTCTTCCACACAGGTCCAGATGCAGCCGGTCGGCAAAGTATCTCGGTGTTGCAGAAGTGTACGTGTGTCATCCGACAACTCGCTACTAGGCAAACGGATGACCTCTTCGACGAGTATTTGCATGTCCGCGAGTCCACTAGAATCATTTGTCTTAAAAATTTTTGCGAGGGCGTTCGTACAGCTTTCGGTGATGAATTCCTTCGGGCACCCACCACCGATGATTGCCACCGGTTGCTTCGTCTTCACGAATCAGTCCATGGCTTTCCCGGAATTCTTGGCAGCATTGACTGCATGCATTGGAGGTGGAAGAATTGCCCGACTGCTTGGAAGGGGCAACACTTAAGCGACCACAAAGGTGGCGGCCCAACACTTATCCTTGAAGCGGTCGCCGACTACCGCATATGGATTTGACATGTATATTTCGGTGTTGCCGGATCCAACAACGACTTGAACGTGCTCTATTCTTCACCCATTTTCAATGATGTGTTGAATGGTGTAGCACCGGCGATCGACTTCACCGTCAACGGAAATGTATACCACATGGGTTACTATCTCGCCGATGGTATCTACCCAAGGTGGTCGACTTTCGTGAAGACGCTCAGCAACCCGCAAGACCCGAGACGGGTTCTTTTTGCGCTGCGTCAAGAGTCCGTGCGGAAAGACGTCGAAAGAGCCTTTGGGGTCCTTCAAGCCTGATTCAACATTGTGAAGGCCCCGGCTCGGCTGTGGTACGTGAATAATATCGCCGACATCATGTACACGTGTATTATCTTACACAACATGATTATAGCTGACGAAGGACCGAGGGCGGCTAGCTTCTATGACGAGGATGAAGCCGGAAGCTCAAGCGCGAAGTCTCCTCACGCCGAGGTGTGCATACGACGGTGAATGAGAGGATCGAAACAAGGCACACAATGCACGATACCCGAACGCACGTTGAGCTACAAGAAGACCTAATCAAACACATGTGGGCGAAATTCGGCAACGAGTAATGGATTTTTTTAATTTTATGAATTTAATTATGTAATTTTTAATTTTTAGGATTTTAATTATGTAATTTTTAATTTTTAATGCATTTTGTAATATTATTCCGGGTATGTGTAATGTATTTTAATTTTGTGGAAATGTTTTTATTTAAATTGAATAATGAAATGGTGGGACCCTTGTGCTCGTCTTTGCGGAAGAGCACAGCTGGGTGTTGTGCTCTTGCCTAAGAGTATGCAGAAAAAGTGGAGCCGGACTCACAACCGTGCTCGTTGGTAAGAGCACGGTTGTGGGCGCTCTTACAAGTGATGGTTGAAAATTTGACCAAATTTTGCGAATCAAGCCGGATTCTTGTCACGAAAGGTATCATCTTCTTCAACCGCCTTTACACAAAATATATACCACATGTTTAGCTATTTCATAGATATTCCCAAATTAGATAAAAATTCAGCTTTAGTTGCTGTAAAATTTCATTTTTTCTTGCTGCCTGATGCCCCAAAATTTGCTTCTTCCTACTTTTATTAATACTCCATCATAATTATGAATCGTAGTTTAATTTTATACTGTATTGCTCAGTGATGACTGTTAGTTACATATTGTGTTGAGAAGTGACATCTTGATCTTAAGAGCACCCGCAACGCGTGCCGAAACCGTTCCGCGTGCCGTTCCGCCGGAACGGTTTCGCCGCGGAACGCGTTGCGGCGCTGCATTCCGCTCCCGTCCCGTTCCCATTCCGTGCCGGGTGCCGACGGCACGTAACGCGGCACGGAACAAGCCGCCACGCGCCTGGGCGACGTGGCCGATCCCCGTGCGTGCGTGCTTCCCACTCGCCGGCCCGCGAGTGGGACACGTCAGCAATGACGCAATAATTATTTTTTTTTTATAAAAATCGAATTTTAAAAAAAAAAAAAAAATTTTTTAAACGGTAACATTACCGTTTTTTTTAACTTTTTCTTAATTTTTTTAATTTTTATTTTTATTTTCTTATTCTATAAATACACCTAATTCATTCATTTTATACACAACTACACATCTATTCTTCCTACATCAACATCAATTTCTCTCCAATTTTCATATTCTATCTCTTCAAAAAATGTCCGGCGACGGCAATTACGGTGGTGGCGGCGCCGGAGGGTGGGATCTCAACGCGTTCGGCGATTGGGAGACCATGTACAACACACTTGGTGGTTCTGGGTCATCGACGCCGGGCACGCAGGGGTCGGCGACGCCGGGTGGGTACCAACCACCCACTTTCGATGTGGATGCCTACGCTCGAGGCGCCTGGCTCACCGTCTCATATGATCCCATCGTCGGCAACCAACAAGCCGCCAAGTGCTTCTGGGAAAAGGTCCGTGATGTCTACCACGAGACTAAGCCGAAAGGGGCCCGGAAGCGCAAATATACAATGCTTCGTGCTCACTTTGGCCGAGTCGATTTACAGGTCAAAAAATTCTGCGGGATCTACTCCTCCGAAGCGGCGCACTACCAAAGCGGAGCTTCGGGCGCCGACATACTGAGGGCGGCTATGCGCGCCTTCCACCAGGACACCGGTGTACAGTTCAAATATGTTGATATTTGGCAGCTCGTCAAGGACGAGGAAAGGTGGGCCGGTGGTGTCCGCTCCAGCTCGGGATCAACCTCAAAGCGGACGAAGCACACGACGAGCGGCCAGTACTCGTCTGGTGACACCGATGCGCCCAGTGATCGTGGCACGCAGGAGGTTGGGGTTACGGCCGCCGAGTACGAGGGATCTAGCCGTGGGCGCCGTCGTCCGCAAGGGACGAAGGCGGCGAAAGCGGCTAGAGCGAGGAAGGGCCGAGGAGAATCAAGCCAGTCGGCCTCGGGATCGGGCTCACAAGGAGGCTCGAACACACTTATGGTGGCGTACATAACCGCCACAATGGCGGACACTTCCCGCTTCTCGTACGCCCAATTCACGGCCTGGTGGAACGGAATTGTGCATATGGCAGGACTACTTGGTCTTCCCCCTCCCCCTAAACCTCGACCGCCTCCGAAGGATGATTCGCCGGCGGAGTAGTTTTTTTATTTTCCCACGTTTAATTGTGTGTTTTTTATTGTGTGTTTTTTATTTTTTTAGGATTTGAATTGTGTGTTTTTTTTAATTTTTTTAAGTTTAAGTTGTAATTTTTTTTAATATTGTGTGTTTTTTAATAAAGTATGTTTGTTTTTTAATAAAGTATGTTTGTAGTGTGTTTATTTAATTTAATTTAGTTGGAAATAAAAATAAAAATTGAAATAGAATGAATAGTAATTTAAGGAACGGTTAAGGAACGGTTAAGGAACGGAGGGTTGCAGGTTCCGTTCCTTAGTTAAGGAATGGAGTAAAAAAGTACAGTGGGGCCCTCAAATAGTGGTTTAAGGAACGGTATAGGAACGGTATAGGAACAGCGTTGTGGATGGCCTAAATACTAGAATCGGTTCGGTTTGCAGGTACGTATCTTGAGATTAAATACTTCAAGAGATTGAATCCAACAACTGAATCCTAGATGGATAATTAGTCCTAGACAATCCTCTAACTACTATAATCTCATAACTTAATCATACGGTTTACAAGATTGTATCCCGATATTAATTAAATTCAATCCCACAACTCAATACTAGATGGATAATCATGGGATAATTAGTCATAGCTAACCTCCAATGACTAAAATGATCTCACAACTCAATCCAAGATTATGTCTTAGTATTATTTTATATAGGAAACCGAACACCACCTATTAGTACTATTTTATCTAGAAACTGAACACTGCACTGCCTAATTGGATGTTTTTATATTTCCTACAATAGATTGTAGAAATACGTAAGATTTCATTCTTAGCCTAAATATGGCTCAACCTTTGGGTGCTGATTATTGGAGCTATTATGGTAATGGTATTGGGAGGGACAATGCATGTGGACCTGGATTTCCTGGGTTGAAGAAGAGAAATCATCATCTTGGATATTGATCGATACCAAAGGGAACTCGGAAGTAACCTAGTGTGATGAGACGCTGTTTGCTGGCTTCCAGAGATCTAAGACTCTTGGATCCTTTGATTATCCATCCTCAATATTAGATTATCGTTGTAGTTGCATTATCACCACCGCTGATGAGGTTACTTGTTTCCTTTATGTATGTGTACGATATAATTTTGTATGTGGGTCGGTCAGAGTTGAGAGCTTTGGAGCATACATGTATGTCACTTGAATCCAATATCCATGAATTTGGTAGAATTGGATATATATATCCTGTGCTGGACGAATTGGCCTAGCCTTGACTCAGCGAGTGCAAAAGGTGAAATTATTGCTGGCAAAGCCTAACATAAACATGGACAATTTTGATATATTTGTTGAATACCAGGTTTGTGATGAAATCGAGCATCTGATGGTGACATGGCGGAAATGTATCTGACTGAGAAGAAGGAAAGAAGGGATGTGTGCAATCAAATGAATGATCCACTAAACATGGAAGCCTCTCGAGCTCATCTTCTGCGTGCTGGAGAAAATATCGCTAAACTCGAGATGTTACTCGAACCATACTTTGTTGGCATAGACAGACAACACACACTCAAATTAATGTGGTGCAGCTTAAAGAGTATATTGATCAGGCAACAATCAGTTATCACATCTTTTATTTCAAGTAATACTTAATCATTAATGTCTAACTTGATCTTGCTTCTGTCAGAATCAGCTGATTAAATTCGAGTTGCTTCTCAGAGCTGCTACCTTTGTGTTTGCCGCCGTGGCAACACACTGTATTCGACGACATACTTGTCGTGTTGTATGGCTTATTTTTGACCTATTTCTGGAACAAAAAAGTCAGCCCTTATTAGCGGACCTACTGCATTTCCTAGTTTTTATTGAGTTCTTGCAGTTTCCCACCATCTTAATCGAAAACTAGAATTGAAACCGGAGCCTGCTTTCCCTTTCTCGAGTATCTACTAGCATTTCCGACTCATCAATGCCTTCATGGAACTCTCATTGGAGTCATAGTCTGCGTTCCTGTATTCCGTTGGTTGAGTCAGCCAGATTCCCCGTGGTTGGTTCTCTTAAGGTACGACTTCTCTCTTGTCGCATATGCAGGTAGGTCTGTGGTGAGCCTTGTAGGGATCAGACTAGATCGGGTTCACTAATTACCAAGACCTCTTTATTCTTGAATAGGGAGCTCAGTCAAACTCCAACCAAGCGACTGATAATACATTCAAGATTACAACCAATCTCAAATACAGATTACAGAAAAGTAAGCTATCTATTACACATGTTCACGATAGCTTCCTATCTCCAGCTCCTTCAACCTGTACACTAAGTAAACGAGTCAGAAACACAAAGAAAACAGATCTTCTCAGATCTGTCACAAATAGACAAGAGAACTTAAGTACACATGAAAGAAACAACAATCAACGGCTCAGACACCCGCCGATGACACAGCCTATTCTCCAGAACTCAGATCCAAAGGAGTACCGCCGAATCAACCGGTGAATCACCTCACACTCCTGATTCCAGGCCAACACAACCCCTAAGCACCAGATCTAACCGTTCAAGAAACAAGACCTCACAGAACACGCTCCAAAACAAAACCCTAGTTCACCAACTACTCAGCAACCGAAGTGGTTGCCTCCCTAATTACTGTAGCAAGCTCCTCTACACTTTCAACCGTGAGAGAGCATCAGAAATCCGGCGGAGAACCGTCGGAGAAAAAGAACAGAAGAGAGGGAGTGAGAGAACAGAGAGAGCGTCTGAGAGCGTAGAGAGAGAGTGAGAATATGAGAGTGAAAAGAGAAAGACCAAGGGTCTCACTCTCATAACAAACACAAACCTGGATCCAACGGCTGGAGACAAAGATCCGAGTGAGAGGGGCACGTGGCGGCATCCAGGAGTAAGAGGTGAGTGAATTGGGTCAGGCCCAATTACAATACACATGGGCTACAAATAAACCAGGCCCAAATGAAGTCCACCAATATTCAACATACTCCACCTTGGACTTCCATTATGTGAAACCAGCTAGTATCAACCGGCTAAGGTTTAATTCATCACAGCCTATATGGCAGCCCCCTCAGCCCCAAAGGACAAAGTCCACTGGGCTTTTTGGGAACCACCAAAACTGCCTCCAGACACCAGAGGGACTAAACCCATTAGTCTAGGAGGGCTTCTTGCCTCAGTCCTCATACCAGCTTTACCAAGGAAGGTAGGATGACTGAGGTCTTTTTATCCCCGGGACATGCAACTATCCTAAATCAAAATGCAGGAATTTGATGCAGAAAATAAGTTTTTCAGCAGGCAAAGGTTTTGTACCCATATCAGCAGGGTTTTTATCAGTGTGCACCTTATGCAGAAAAACTTCACCTTTTTCTACTATGTCCCTAATGTAATGGAACCTTACATCAATATGTTTAGTTCTATCATGAAAGACAGGGTTTTTACATAACTGTATTGCAGACTGAGAATCAGAAAACACAGAGGGAGATAGCTTCAGAAATTTGAGCTCAGTGAGAACTCCCTTTAACCAAACTGCTTCTTTCATTGCTTCTGTGATAGCAATGTACTCTGACTCTGTAGTGGACAATGCCACTATATGCTGCAATTGAGACTTCCAACTGATACAAGAGCTGCAAACAGTAAACACATAGGAGGTAGTTGACTTCCTCTTATCCCTGTCATTAGCATAGTTAGAATCCACAAAACCAGTTAAAGAAACACATCTTTACACTTAGAATAACACAATCCATATCTTGCAGTATGTTTGAGATATCTCAGTAGCCATTTCAGAGCTTCCCAATGCACAGATCCAGGATTTGACATATATCTACTGAGGCATGAAACAGCATAGGCAATATCAGGTCTAGTACTTACCATCAAATACATTACAGACCCAATTGCATTAGCATAAGGAATCTTCTTCATAGCATCAATATCAGACTTAGTTTGAGGACACTGATCTTTACTCAACACAAAATGAGAAGCCAGAGGAACAGAGACAGGCTTTGAATCAAACATGTTAAATTTTTTAAGAATTTTGCACACATAAGGTTCCTGATGCAACACAAGGGTAGAAGCCTTCCTATCTCTGAAAATATTTATCCCTAAGATCTTCTGAGCATCACCTAAATCCTTCATGTCAAAATTCTCACTTAAAGCAGACTGAACAGACTTTATAGTTTTCAGACAAGGTCCCATAATAAGCATGTCATCAACATACAGTAACAGGAACACAGGCACAGGGGAAACAAGATCCTTAACATACAAGCATGCATCAAAAGTGCTTCTTACAAAACCCAATTTATGCATACAACTGTTAAACTTAATATTCCATTGCCTAGGAGATTGTTTCAAACCATACAAAGCCTTTTTTAGTAAACACACATGATTGGGAAACTTGGGATCAACAAAGCCTTCAGGCTGTTTCATGTAGATAGGTTTATCTAAATCACCATGCAAAAAGGCAGTTTTGACATCCATCTGTTTTAATTCCCAATTAAAGTGAGCACACAAAGCAAGCATCAATCTGACAGTAGTGAATTTAACAACAGGAGCAAAAATTTCAGTGTAGTCTACCCCCTCTTGTTGAGTAAACCCTTTTGCAACTAATCTGGCCTTGTACCTCAGACCCTCCACCTCATTTTTCAGTTTGTATAGCCACCTGCAATCTACCACAGATGCTCCAGGAGGCAAAGGAACAAGTATCCAGGTAAGGTTAATCTTAAGAGAATGCATCTCTTCTAACATAGCCTTTTGCCATTGATTCCAAAACATAGATTTAGTTGCATGCTTATAAGATTGGGGTTCATCCCCATCAGACTCATGCACATTAAAAGCCAAATTAATAAGAGCAATCAAGCCAACAAATCTGGTAGGTTTTGAAACATTCTGTCTTCTAGCTCTATCCCTAGCTAACACATAATTGCTCAAGTCAGTATTATCAATGGCATTCTGCACCCCAGAGGGACTTTGCATAATATTCTGGACAGGAGAATTATTCCTTACAGGACTAGCATGCATATCATTATTATCAGCCATGTTATCCACATTTTGAGGCACAATATCATTTAAATTTCCCTCATTGGGTGTCTCATCAGGTGTAAAGACTGGGTAAGTGTTCCAGAATGGCTGCTCCACCTCACTTGGAGTATTATTCTGATTCTCCACACCAGTGAGTGGCTCTGTAGACTCTACCTCCATAAGAGGATCATTGTCCACAGATTGTGGAGTTTGGTCAACTGTCAACCTTAGGCAAGGGAATTCAGCTTCATTGAAGACAACATCCCTGCTAATTATGACCTTAAACCCTGGTTCATCCCTTATCCAGATCCTATAACCCTTAACACCCTCAGGATATCCAAGGAAAACACCTTTCCTAGATCTAGGCTCAAGTTTATCAGTTTTGTTATGCACAAAAGCTGCACAGCCAAACACCCTGAGATGAAAAAGAGATATAGGTTTACCAGTAAACATAAATTCAGGACATTGTCCATTGAGAGGCACAGAGGGAGATCTATTTATCAAGTAAGCAGCAGTCAACAAAGCCTCACCCCAAAATTTCTTAGATAAACCAGATTTACTAAGCATGCATCTTACTTTATCAAGCAAAGTCCTATTCATCCTTTCAGCCACCCCATTTTGTTGAGGTGTATAAGGAACGGTTCTATGCCTTTTAATACCATATGCAGCACATAAGTCATCAATCTGTTTATTGCAGAATTCCAAGCCATTATCAGTCCTGATTGCTTTAATCTTCTTACTAGTTTGAGTTTCAATCAAAATCTTCCAGGTTTTTAGTTTCTCAAAGACATCATACTTATGTTTCATGAGAAAACACCACACCTTCCTAGAGAAATCATCAATAATGGATAGGAAGTACACTGAACCAGAATGAGAAGACACAGAGGCAGGCCCCCAAACATCCATGTGCAAATATTCCAAAATACAGTTACTCACATTAGTAGGCACAGGAGAAGGGAAAGAGACCCTGTGCTGTTTACCCAGCACACAAGTATCACAAAAAGGTAAACTATCAACCACATCAGAATCAGATAAGATGGCATGCTTTTTCAGAATGTTTAAACCTTTTTGACTCATATGCCCTAGTCTCTCATGCCATAACATTGTTTTGTTACTTTTAACCACATTAGCATAGGCATTTTCACATGACAGAGGCAAAGCATTGCAGACATATAAACCACATTTCTTGCTGGCCTTAAAGAGACACATAGATCCTCTGCAAATTTTCATGCCACCATCCCCCCACTTTCCCCCCATCCCAGCAGCTTCAAGAGCAGTGCAAGACATCAAATTGTAGCATAGATCAGGGACATATCTCACATTTTCCAGGCAGAGCACATAACCATTGTCAAACTTTAAACACACAGTGCCAATACCATGAATTTCACATTTCTTGTCATCAGCCATAGACACATAAGTATTAGTAACAGGTTTTAGCTCAGAAAAGACCTCCTTGTAAGGACTAACATGATAAGTGCAACCTGAGTCACAGAGCCAGTCATTTGAGGTAAAGGGGCAATCAGGAGAGGCATTAATAAACATCAGATCATGCACCATGAAAACACATTCATTATCAGCATCATACTTAGCCACATTAGCAAGATTTTCAATTTGAGTGTCATTATTGGAGTTTTTCTTCCTTTTAGGCTTAGTGCACTCCTTTTTGTAGTGTCATACTTCCCCACAATTGAAACACTTCCTAAAAGATTTAGGATCCCTGCTATTGGATCTAGATCTATACTTTTTTCTAGACTTAGAGTTGGAGCCTGATCCATTATTAGAGTCTTTACCCCCTCTAGTTTGAGATCTACCTCTGACATTTAGAGCCTTATTAAAAGCACTCTTATCTGCAGCTCTTTCCCTTAATTCCAATTCTTTAGATTTTAAGGAGCTCACAATTAAATCAAGGGGGGCAGAATCCCTGCCATACTTAATGGCAGCTTTAACATCACTATAGGAATCAGGTATGGCATTCATAAGAGCTATGCTTGTGTATTCATCTATAGTTTTATCACCAGACCTTTTAATGTCTTGCACAAGCTTCTGAAATTTATCAATATTATCATCAATGTCTTTAGACAAATCAAGCTTAAATTTGAACAATTTTTCCAGCAGATACATTCTAGAAGACATAGAAGTCTCAGTATACAGAGTATCAAGATTTTTCCACATTTCAGAAGCAGATTCAATATGATCAACCTTCCTAATCACAGAATCAGACAGATTTAACACAATAGTGGCTCTAGCCAACTCATTCATCTCATCAATTTTATCCTGATCAGTACCCTCAGGTAAGGAACCATCAACAACTTTAAACACCTTTTGTTGAATCAAAACACATTTCATTTTCTGTTTCCAGATCACAAAATCATTTTTACCATTGAAAGGGATCAAACCAACAGGTTGAGTCATTTTTGCAAAAATTTTCACAAGAGCACAAGAAGCAAGACAAACACAGAGAGCCTTACACACCTTAAAGCACAGAGACATTTAGCAAACACTTAGAACACACTTTCTCACAGACAACCAGCCTCAAAATCCCTGACTGTCACGAGCACACTGGCAAAGGCTATCCCAGTTCGCAATCACTCACTCTTGGAGGGCGCAGGGGGTCACTTTGGCAGTATCAGTGCTTGGTGGCCAAGTGAAATGAGGTCAGATACACAGAGCACTATCAAACAGCAGCAGAAGCAACAACAGATAGCAAGAAAGCAAATAAAACCTAAGTTCTTGCCAAGAACCAACTACCAGCAACAATAACCCAAGCCTAAGGTTGGCAACTACAACAGAAAACAGTAAAACAAGAAGGTTACAGCCAATTTACCAGAGTGAGCCCCCTCTCGAAGGAGGATTCCACTTACCCACCTCCTTATGCGACTTGGCGTGCCGATCTAGTCCCCCCGTGGCTCTGATACCACTGTAGGGATCAGACTAGATCGGGTTCACTAATTACCAAGACCTCTTTATTCTTGAATAGGGAGCTCAGTCAAACTCCAACCAAGCGACTGATAATACATTCAAGATTACAACCAATCTCAAATACAGATTACAGAAAAGTAAGCTATCTATTACACATGTTCACGATAGCTTCCTATCTCCAGCTCCTTCAACCTGTACACTAAGTAAACGAGTCAGAAACACAAAGAAAACAGATCTTCTCAGATCTGTCACAAATAGACAAGAGAACTTAAGTACACATGAAAGAAACAACAATCAACGGCTCAGACACCCGCCGATGACACAGCCTATTCTCCAGAACTCAGATCCAAAGGAGTACCGCCGAATCAACCGGTGAATCACCTCACACTCCTGATTCCAGGCCAACACAACCCCTAAACACCAGATCTAACCGTTCAAGAAACAAGACCTCACAGAACACGCTCCAAAACAAAACCCTAGTTCACCAACTACTCAGCAACCGAAGTGGTTGCCTCCCTAATTACTGTAGCAAGCTCCTCTACACTTTCAACCGTGAGAGAGCATCAGAAATCCGGCGGAGAACCGTCGGAGAAAAAGAACAGAAGAGAGGGAGTGAGAGAACAGAGAGAGCGTCTGAGAGCGTAGAGAGAGAGTGAGAATATGAGAGTGAAAAGAGAAAGACCAAGGGTCTCACTCTCATAACAAACACAAACCTGGATCCAACGGCTGGAGACAAAGATCCGAGTGAGAGGGGCACGTGGCGGCATCCAGGAGTAAGAGGTGAGTGAATTGGGTCAGGCCCAATTACAATACACATGGGCTACAAATAAACCAGGCCCAAATGAAGTCCACCAATATTCAACAAGCCTTGACTGTTGTTACATGAAATTCCATTTCTAACTATATACCATGTTTGTCTTATCAATCTTTAACTTTGCACTAGTTTTCTTTTTCTTCCTAAATTGTGCTTCTTTGCCTCTCTCAGCATCAATAATTATCAGATTTATTCTTTGAATAGCTTTTTTCATTTGATGACGGTGGTAACTCTTCATTTAAAACAATACACAAAACTCAGCATTTTTATGTATGTAACACAACACACCTTTTCTAAACAACTTTACAATTTCCTTTTTTCAACCATATTTACATTTCCTTTTTGTCTATTTTAGGTTCCTTTTTAGTCACAAAGAAAAGCAGCACCTGAATCACTGATGATATGCTGAGTCACTACTTCCGGTGACCTGCCGACGCCATGAGGACAGCGACAGCAACCACGAACATGGACAATATGCCAACGAGAAGCACATACGTTCTCCTCGCAGATCTTCTGTACTCTCCAAACAGACAGAATGTACTCACCAGGGGCAAAGCCTACACACGCGCAAACCAAAATGTGATCGGTAGTATGTTTCAAGATCGAAACAATATACGATGATGATGATGATCAACTGACCTGAACAGCTTCTGCTGCAGCATAACCAGCAGCCTGGCCTCCCATGAACTGAAGGCCGTTGCCTAATCCGCATAGAAAGGGCCCAACCTCTGCCATCCCAGTCACCAACATATGCTCTTAAGGACGACTTGGGCAAGTTCAAGATGGGGTGGTACAAGAAACTGATGTTGAGGATGACGGCTATGACAAAGCAGGATGATGAGAAGTAGAAGAATGCAGTGTAGACACTCAGGTGGGGGATGCCGTCTCTTAGTGTATGCCACTGATCGTTTGTGGCGAGGTTGAAGGCCGGAGTGAAGAGGGAGAAGCATAACCCCGCGAAGAAAGTTATTCCCAAACCTATGAATGTTCCCTTCCCTAAAACCTGCACCACCACCACCATATTCAAATCTTGTTTTTTCTTTATTAATGAAAGCACTAAACAAACCTTGATTGCCCTTTTGTTTTCAAGATCTATCAGAAAATCTGCAGTGCCATACTTTGCTTTGTTGCCTCCATTCTCCAAATCTGTAGATTACATACAAAATATATGAATGAAAGCAGAAAACAAGGATATGATTGGTTGATAACTATCTTAAATTGATAACTGACTACTGTCAACAACCTACGTTATAGATGTCGACACGAAGACATTTGTACGTAGAAGACATATTCTGTTGACATCTAACATGTAAATATAGATGTCAACAGAAGATATACGTATGTCAACCACATTTAATTGATGTACAAATGTCTTCGTGTTCACATCTATAATGTAGGTTGTTGAAATAGTTGTCAGTTATCAATTTAAGATAGTTGTCAACCTAACAGGACCTAGAAAAAGAAACTTATATTTTTATATGCTCTTACCCTTGAGACTTCCTATGGAAGTATGAGCATTCTTGTCTCTGTAAAATGAGAGTTGTATCAACAAAACACAGACACGGGCAGTAAAAAAGCTCGAAATGCCATCTAGAATTCGACGAGGAAAACGTACATGGCTGCAGCAAGCTTAGCTTTGTTATCAGCAGCATTGGAAGAATGAACAGCAGAGCCAAAACAGACAGCAATCAGAAAGCATCCAACACCAGGGAAAAGAATCTCGGCCTTGTTGATTTTTCCGTCTTAAGAAATAATTCAACGTCGTTCCTGGATGAACCGATATGCAGCTGCTTTAGAAAATACACCAACCTACTAATCACAAAATCCATACTACCTATGACAACGGTGATGCTGGACGATATAACCTCGGTGACTGACAAACCAACGAACGCCCAAGCATACTGCGTTGCCAGATTGCCAAGGCTCAGAACAATCCCACCAGCCATTGCAAACAGCACACTAGGCCAATTATCCTGGAAGGGATCAATTTGTTTAGAATGTCATGTTCATATCCATTGCAAGATTCAGACAAATGCATACCTGAGATAGCTGGTCTAGGAAGTTTGGCTTTTGATTGCCAATTTCACCAAATGTGAAGGCAATGATGATTGCAGCCAACAAATTTGTGATTGTGTAATCAAGATAAGTGTGCTGAGGGAGACGGCCTCGCCTCTCGAGGAGAGTTAACAACGCGGGCCATGTGCCCAAGAAGGATAGAGCTAGGAGCATGCAAGCTATTGCACCTCCTTTGCTCTCAACCAGATACATTTGCAACTGTCTGGATATGAATCTCTCTGATTCAACACTTGGAAGGCTAATAAAATAATCCTATATTGAAAAAGGGAAGAATGCAAATCAGATGTGATGAATCTTGAAATGTTGAAATTGTGAGAAAGAAGAAGAATCCCCATAAAAAGAAGCAGTGCAACCATTACCATGATGAATGAGAACTAGAAAACTAAAAGCACAAGAATTTTCTGTAACAAGACCTCAAAATCATCATAAAGAGTAGCAAAAAATTGTATCTGTTTCATATAAAAAGAGCAAGGAAAGAGATGCATCACCAACCACTAAAATAAATCAAACCAAAAACTGTTTTTTGGCATCAAAAGCTAATAGTTCTGCAAATCAAGACAAGAAAACTGTGCCCCACAAAAGGGAACCCATGTTCTGTATGTGAAAAAGATGAGATTTTTACTTTGGAGAAAACTGATCTACTTAAGTTGGATGAAATCTCTCATGTAGTGGACAGCTACAGAATGAAGAAACTCTGGTCTACCAATGAGAGAATCATTAGACCACCTCCATCGGTGACAATGGAGAAAGGGTCACCCATATAGGACAAAAAACAAATAAATAAAAATAATTCTAAATTATATTAACCCAACCCAACCTCCTCTTCCATTGTCAACCTGCCGACCCAAGCAAAAAGTGAAGGTCATGTACACATGGCACAATCCTATTGGTCAATGTTGGAAAGAAATAAAAGAGGATCAAATCACAAGGAAGGAAATCATAGGAGATTTGTGATTGATTGATATTTACCGTGTAATTGGCAATTAGCATTAGGGTAAATCTTTACCAAATTTGTATAATTCACCTCCTATATAAAGGATTGTATATCATAGGAAGGATAATCAAGTTGAATAAAAATCGATATTTCAACATGGCATCAGAGCCAATTAGGCTCAGAAAATACTCATCATAGCCCCATACCATTTCTCGACCTAAGGCAGAATCAAGCCATGGCCGACGAAGCCAAAGCCAAACTATCAGACGACCACAAACCAAAAATGAGCAAGAATGTTACCGTCGCCGTTAAGCTCAATGGAACGAACTATTCGTTGTGGGCACGGCTAATGAAAATCCAGATTGGGAGTAGGAGGGTACTCCGACACATCAACGGCAACCCGCCACCACCCAAACCAGGGGCGGCCGATTACACGGAGTGGGAGGAGACAGATTTGATTGTCTTCTCGTGGATTTTGGACAACATCGAGACAGACATCGTCATCGATTTTGCACACCATCAAACGGCCGAAGCACTATGGAAGAGCTTGGCCGTGACTTTTGAGAGCACAATCGACCCTTTTTTGCTCTTCGACCTAGAAGAAAAAGCAGAACATATCATGCAAGGTGAGCAAAATCTTGAAACTTATTGGCGTCACTTACATGGAACTTGGATTGACGTAGATAGGTGCCAAGAACAGCCCGTAACGTGCTGTGACAAAGGGATCGGGTAGTTCCGGAAGTACGTTGAAACACGGCGGCTATTCAAATTCTTAACCGGCCTAAACCCAAGATATGATCAGTTGAAGCGTGAAGTAATCAAGGATAAAACGTGGCCCTCAGCCGAGGCCGCGTACGGTTGGATCAAGAGGGAGGCCGCCCGGCTCAAAATCATGCCGGCAACCACCATTGAACCCACCGTCGCAACCAACGACGCATCATCATCGGGCGGGATAGGGCTCGGATTCGCGGCCCGCAACCAGTAGCGGGGTGGACAGCAGCCACCGCATCGAATCGGAGCACCAACAACTCAAAATCGCCGACCGTTCAAACCGGACAAATCAAAATTGTGGTGCTCACACTGTGGGAAAAACAAGCATACCAAGGAATCATGCTTCTTGCTCGTCGGATTCCCAGAATGGTGGGACGAAAATCAAAGGGCCAAGGCGAAGCTAGCAATCGGGGTAACCGAAAATGGAGAGGGTCTGTTTCCGGCGACCGGAGCGGGCAACCAAGAGGCCGCCAACACTCACGGAAGACAGGAGAATAGAGGCGGCGCGATTGGAGAAGCGGCAGTCGCCGATTACAGACAGAGCGGCGGATCTGTTGGAGGTAAAGGGTTAGGGGTGTTTAACCCTAACCCTGATTTAATATTTGCACATAAGTTCTCCAACTTTAGAAATCCCCATTCCATACCCCATCATGATTTAGTTTTTGCACATAAGTCCCCCAATTTCAGTAAACCCCATTCCATACCCCATGCTGAGAATAATGTGCAATTGAACCCCATAAATACTCGAAATACTAAAAATAACCCCACAACTTCAGAAATCTCGTTTATTACCCCAAATTATTTTGCACCTCTTAAAAATACCCATATTGTGTGCATGGCGAGAAAATTACAGGGTAGAACGACGAGTGACTGGATATTTGACTGTGGGGCTACGGACACTATGACCTATGATAAAAATGATTTTTCTGTATTTAATGGGGCAACCAAAAGTCAAATTCAGACTGCGGATGGGGAATTGACGTCTGTAAGTGGGAGTGGAACTATTGAGATATCTCCAAGCCTGAAACTCAATAATTGCCTTTATGTGCCTAAACTGTCTCACAAATTAATGTCTATTAGCCATGTGACCAAGGAGTTAAATTGTACTCTATTGATGCACCCGAATTTCTGTGTTTTACAGGATATCAGGACGAGGAGGATAATTGGACGTGGCACTGAGCGTCGAGGCCTCTACTATGTGGATGAGATAGCTCACCAAGGTGGCGCCGCAATGCTTGCTCACGGATCTGCTGATAGAGAAGCTTGGTTGTGGCACCGGAGAATGGGTCATCCCTCACCGGGTTATTTTAAATTGCTTTTTCCAAAATTTTCGCAACTTAAAGACATTTCTTGTGAGTCATGTGTTTTGGCTAAAAATCATAGACAATCTTTTAAATCCAGTAATACGCGTGTTAAAGATATTTTTTCTATTGTTCATGCTGATGTGTGGGGCCCTGCGCCTGTTACTGGTGATCATGGTTTTAGATATTTCCTTCTCTTTGTCGATGATTGCACTAGAATGACTTGGGTATATTTTTTGCGAAATAAATCTGAAGTTTTTGAAAAATTTTCCATCTTTTTAAAAATGATTCAGACACAATTTCACAAAACTATCTCGGTTCTTAGGTCAGACAATGGTAGGGAATTTGTCAATAAAGACATGGAAGACTTTTTTAAGAAAAATGGGTTAGTTCACCAAACCACTTGTCCTTATACACCGGAACAAAATGGGGTGGCAGAAAGAAAAAACAGAATTCTTCTTGAAATAACTCGAGCCCTGTTTTTTGACTCAAATGTTCCAAAATTCCTTTGGCCCGAAGCGGTAGCTACCTCAGTATATCTTGTAAATCGTCTTCCTACAAAAATACTTGAAATGAAAACACCTATTCAAATTCTTTCCAGATTGACAAAAATCCCCGAACCGCTTACCCTTCCGCTCAAAATTTTTGGATGCTCTGTCTATGTTCATATACCAAAACACGAGCGAACAAAGTTTTCGGCATGTGCCGTGAAATGTGTTTTTCTTGGATACGGGATTAATTAAAAGGGTTATAGATGTTATGATCCGTCATCTAGAAAAATAATCACCACTATGAATTGTAATTTTCTTGAATGTGAATATTTCTATCACACCTAACTTCGGGGTCAGGGGGAGAGTAATAATAGCCTAAGGGATGTAAGTGGACCCCCAAGTTGGTTGGTGCCTCAATCAAGTAACTCAGAGGCGGAACTAACAGAACAAGTTAGCGTCACCGCCGAGCAGGTCACATCCATGGTAGATCCTCCTCAGCCAACCACGCCTCAGTCCAATTCTCCTCCAGTGATATCCGAGGTAAATCCCGAACCCGACTCTGAAAGTACAATTATACCTGACAACCTTGAGACAGATGAGGTCACCGCTATTGATGGGGATACTGGACGATACATTCTTCCTCCGCGCAGCACCCGGGGAATCCCTCCGAGGACGTACAGTCCAGAGAAGATAGGGGTGAAAAGCAGATACTCAGTGGCGAATCTTGCGAAAGCCAATCTCACAGAAATGGCTAAGGCATTCACTACAGCACTATATGAAGAAGAAGAAGAAGAAATTCCTCAAACTGCAGAGGAGGCCATGAAAATAGACCATTGGAGGAAGGCAATGGTGGTGGAAATGAAAGCACTAATGAAGAGCGAGACATGGGAAGTGTGTGACAAACCAGAGGGGGTACGAGCTGTGGGATGCAGATGGGTATTCACCATAAAGAGGAGGCCAGACGGGTAGGTCGAGCGATATACGGCAAGGCTGGTAGCGAAAGGGTACACTCAGACGTATGGAGTTGATTATGCCGAGACTTTTTCTCCAGTTGCCAAGATAAATACGATCAGGGTTCTCTTCTCCATTGCAGCCAATAAAGAAACATCAGTTTGATGTCACCAATGCCTTTCTACATGGTGAACTCCCAAAGCCGATTTATATGGAGGCCCCACCAGGATTCTCAGAAGACTTTGAAGGAGGGAAAATATGCAGGCTAAAGAAAACTTTGTATGGATTAAAGCAGTCGCCTCGAGCTTGGTCTGGAAGATTTACAGAAGTAATGAAGAAGTATGGGTACAATCAAAGCAATTCCGACCACACCTTGTTTCTGAAAAAAAGGGAAGGAAAGATCACCTGCCTTATCATCTATGTAGATGATATGATTCTTACTGGCGATGACAAGGAGGAAATCGAGAAGCTGAGATAGAATCTATTTTCAGAATTTGAAATGAAGGACCTTGGACTACTGAAGTACTTTCTGGGAATAGAAGTGCTAAGATCTCGACAAGGAATCTTCATCAACCAAAGGAAGTATGTTCTCGATTTGTTAGCAGAAACTGGAATGCTGGACTGCAAGCCAGCAGATACGCCTATGGTCCAGAACCACGGTTTGCGGATAGTAGAAGGAGCTGAACCTACCCATCGTACGAGGTATCAACGTTTGGTTGGAAAGTTGATCTACTTATCTCATACTAGGCCTTACATAGCCTATGCCGTTAGAGTAGTTAGCCAGTTTATGCACCAACCACAGGCGGCCCATTGGGAAGCAGCTCTACTGATTGTCCGATATCAGAAGGGAACACCAGGACATGGAGTGATGTTCAAAAAGCATGGACATATGGATATATACGGATACACAGCTGCTGATTGGGCAGGAAATCCGAATGATCGAAAGTCAACTGCAGGATACTTCACCTTTGTTGGAGGCAATTTAGTCACCTGGCGAAGTAAGAAACAAAAGGTGGTAGCTTTGTCAAGCACGGAGGCTGAGTTTCGAGGAATCAAAAGTGGGTTGACCGAGATCTTATGGCTAAAAAGACTAATGACTGAGTTAGAATTAATGCCCTCTAGTCCGTGCAGATTGTTCTGTGACAATAAGGCAACCATCAGCATATCAGATAACCCAGTGCAACATGATCGGACAAAACATGTTGAAGTAGATCGGCATTTCATCAAGGATAACATAGAGGCAAGAATTGTGGAACTACCATTTGTCAGATCCGAAGATCAACTAGCAGATATCCTCACCAAGGCTGTGGACTCAAGAAGCTTCCATGAAGTATTGGGCAAATTAAGTATGGACTATCCCCTACTTAACTTGAGGGGGAGTGTTGGAAAGAAATAAAAGAGGATCAAATCACAAGGAAGGAAATCATAGGAGATTTGTGATTGATTGATATTTACCGTGTAATTGGCAATTAGCATTAGGGTAAATCTTTACCAAATTTGTATAATTCACCTCCTATATAAAGGATTGTATATCATAGGAAGGATAATCAAGTTGAATAAAAATCGATATTTCAACAGTCAATATTGAAATACTTTTACTTTTATTTATTGATTTATTTTATTACTAGTTGTACAAATTTGGTTATTGTATAAATTTGTACTTATATTTTTATTGCAATAAGAAATATATTTATCCATATATAGATTTACATTTTTAATCTTGAACATTTTACACTAAATTAATTTTTGATTTTTTTATTACTTTTAGTTATGAATTTGTTTTATTCAATTATTATTATATTTATCCATATATCATTCCAATACTCATTGTGAAACGTTCTTCCAAAAAAGCCATTTGAATTATTTTATTTTAGTTATTAATTTAATTTATTTAATTATTATTATTTTGTCTTTATATATCATTTCAAAACTCGTGTAAATTATTCTTCCAAACATTCATGTGAGCCCCTCTTCTGAAAAATTCACTTGAACTAGTTCATTTTATTATGATTAATTATTATTTTTTATTATTTCTTTATTATTTGCTACTTTTTTATTGTGCTTCATTTTTTGTATATATATCCCACTAAGCATTGCAAAACTCTTCACAAACAAACTAACTTTCTTTTCATTCTTGTTTTGATAAATTTGGTTTCATGGGTCCAAATTATCCAGACTATTGTCCTTTTTTACCAAACTCCCAATTTTTTTCAAATCGAGCTCAACTCCGCAATAGAGAAGCTCATATTGCTCTTCGAGAAGATTTGATTGAGCACATTTGGATTAAATTTGGCACAAACAATTAAATATGTACTAATGTTTATCTTGTTTAAGCTAGCTTTTTTTTAATTCTTCATTTATATTTTGGTTTGTTTATTTCTATTATCGCCTTGTATTTTTTAATGTGTGTAATTTATTATTATATTGTGCTTTAATTCTTTGAATATCTAATATTTTCTGTTTTAAATTTGAATCATATATTTTTTTATTATAATTTTAGACATTATTTAATATATCTAAATTAACTATAAATTAAAATATTAATATAAAATATATGAAAAAGAAAATATTTAATTGGGTTGGGTTGGGGTTACTGATGGAAGTAAAAAAGTTGATGGGGGTTGAATTGGGGGAGAGTTGTGTATGTGGAGGATAGAGAAATGAATATTTTATTAAAAAGTTGATTGGGGTTGGGTTGGGTGAGTGTCATGGATGGAGATAGTTATGTTTGGAAGGCGTGAAGATCCGGGTATCTTTAAGATGGAATCCTGAAAATGAAATTGAATAAAAAAATGGTTGTATTGCAATTGATTTGGTTCTTTGCAACTGGGCATTAACACATGCCAGCAAATTTGGACTTGTATGACAATGGCATGTAGAATTAATACTATGAGTCAACCATTTATAGTTATAAAATATCTTATCTTGAAAACTTAAACCAGTTTTAGAAAGGAGCTATTTTAGTAATTTTACCTTTTTAAAACTTTTACATTTTTATATACCATTTTTGTGTCAAATTCTTCTGAATTAGTAATGGCATGTGTATGAGTGTTTTGTTAGGATTATGCTAGACATAATTGAATAGTATTGATTCTAAAAATTATAAACTTCGAGACAAATTCTGATATGTACCACGAACTTCGACAATAATTTTAAAAATCATAGACTTTTGAAAATGTGTAATTTTCTCAACCGACTCAAATATATTTTACCTGAATGATATTGTATTGAAGTTCTAACTCTTGAATTTGACATTGCCTATAATCAGGGGACGACGCAGAAAAAATTATCGATAGGAGCTGATATTTCTAAATTTTGTTTCAAAGTATAGTTTCTAATGTTTTAAATCATTTGTAAAGGCTTTTACACTATAATTTATTCTAAATTTGAATAAATTTCAAAAATTTATAAATGAAAATAGTTTTAAAATATTTTCATTGAGGGCTTTAGGCCATCCGCAACTCTGTCTCTTATCCGTCTCTTAACCGTCTCATCTATTAACTATTCATGGGCCCCACCGTACTTTTCACTCCATCTCTTAACTAAGAGACAATACCTGCAACCCATCATCTTTTAACCGTCTCTTAACCATCTCATCCCTTAACTATTCATTCAATTTCATTTTTTATTTTATTTACAACAAATTCAATTAATAAAAACACACTTCATTAAATTAAATAAAATAAAATTAAACATAAAATCCTAAAAAAAATACATACTTAAATTCCTAAAAAAATAAATAAAAAAGACATAATTTAAAAAATACATAATTTAAAACTCAAATAAGCCGGAGAAAGAGTTGATTTGAGATGGATTTGCTCAAATGAATCCATGAATGGATCCATGGATGGATTAAATTTGGGAGAAGAATAAAAGAAATGATTTGAGATGAAAATTGGAGAGGAAAGCGAGATGATTTGAGAAGAATAGATGTGTGTTTGTGTGTGTAATGATAATGAAAGAGGAGTATTTATAGAATAAAAAAAGAAAATTAAAATTAAAAAAATAAACGTTGAACGGTCATATTACCGTTTTTAATTTTTAAATTTTTTTTAAATTATTAAAATCGAATTTTTTAAAAATGATTTATTGCGTCAGCGTCACGACGCCCACTCGCGGGCCGGCGAGTGGGCGTCACGCCTAGCGCCACCGCGCGCCAGCTGTCTCGGAGGGACGAGCGTCTCGGCGAGACAGGGACGAGACGGGACGTTGCAACGCATCTCTTAACCGTCTCATCTCGGAGAGACGAGATAAGAGACGATTAAGAGATGCGTGGCGGATGCTCTTAGCCCTACCCCTCTACCACATGGGTCCGCCCCTGGTTATAATAAATGTTAATAGAATAAAATATGCCTTGTAGATATGTCGGGTTGGAAGATTGACCCGCCGTGATAAATTGACACCAAATTTAGAGTTTGCGAGTCTTAAGACAACCTTAAAATTCGATAGAAATATCATTATACACCCAAAGTTCATGATTTCTAAGATCAAAATCTCCCTCCCTCCTAAAAAAACAAACAAACAAAAAAATATATATAAGAGTTTTGTCTATATCTATGCTTACTATATTATTAAAGAGGGAGTTTTGCAACCAACATGGTTGGCGGGGTCTAAGAGCATCTCCAGTGGGCGGAGGTCCCACTCGGACATCCACTAGGACTTCCCAAAAACACCTCCTGCCACGTCACTAGGACTTCCCATCTCACTGCCACGTCACTAGGACATCCCCTTCACAATCCGCCCTTCCCATCGCCCTTCCCACTAGGACTTCCCGCAATAAAAAAATTACAAATTTACAAATAAAGCAATTTACGTTTACGGAAATAAAATTTCAACAGAATACGAACGGGAAAAATTAACAACTTCATTTAAAAAAAACATACATGAATAAAACAAAAAAAAGTACTAACATCAACGTCAACCCTTCCGCGTCCAAACCTCTTCGATAATATCGTTCTGAAGTCGAACATGGGCATCTGTTTGCCGCATGTCGGCAAATGCACGCATCCGCTCGACCTCTCCATGAGGTCCCCCCATATTCACATTCGCCGTGGCCACGCCGTGACTTAGACCTGCACCCGTATCATCTTCATTGGTCCATTGAGTCAGTTCCGCAGCTTCATTTTCGACAATCATGTTGTGCATTATGATACATGCGTACATGAAATCGCCGATGTTGGGAATATACCACTGCCGTGCAGGATCCTTGACTACCGCACATCGACTCTGGAGCACACCAAATGCCCGCTCCACATCCTTGCGCGCTGCTTCCTGACGGCTCGCAAACTTCTTTTATCCGAGCGGATGCTTGATTGTCTTCACAAAGACGGGCCAGTTTGGGTATATCCCATCCGCCAAATAGTATCCCATATTGTGCTAGTTGCCGTTGGCGAATAAACTGATGGCGGGACCAACGCCATTGCACTGAGCATTGAACAGGGGCGACGACTGGAGAACGTTGATGTCGTTGTTCGACCCGGCGACTCCAAAATAAGCATGCCATATCCACGGCCGGTAGTCAGCTACAACTTCAAGGATCATCGTGGGATGCTTGGCTTTGAAGCCAGTAGTGTACATCCCCTTCCAGGCGGCGGGGCAGTTCTTCCACTCCCAATGCATACAATCTATGCTGCCCAACATCCCAGGGAACCCGTGCACCGACCCATGCATATCTATCAGACTCTGGCAGTCTTCGGGGCTCGGACTTCGAAGATACCGCTCACCGAATATCGCTCTCACGCCCGTGCAAAAATTCTGCAGACACTCGACGGCTGTCGACTCGCCAATATGGAGGTACTCGTCGAACATGTCGGCCGCGCCTCCGTACGCCAGTTGTCTGATTGCGACAGTGCACTTCTGTAAGGGCGTGAGTCCGGGTTTGCCAGCTGCATCCTCCCTGATTCTAAAATACAGGTATCTTCTCTCTAAAGCACCCACGATATGGATAAACAGCGGACGATGCATCCTAAAACGTCGCTGGAATAAGGCATCCCCAAAACGCGGCTGCGGAGCGAAGTAGTCCTGATACAACCGAATATGTGCAGCAATGTGGTCACGGGGTATTATAGTTCGATGACGGATCGGCCGATGTACCGCCGCCTGCTGCCTCCGCTGCTCCCTCTGGTGTAGCAGCCTATCTATCGCACCTTCCACAGCGACCTCCAATTCATCCTCGCTATCACTGTCACTAGCCATTGTAGATATACTTGAAAATAGAGATGTAGAGAGAGAAACTTGTTAACACAAGTGGTGCGAAAGAAATGAAGTTCAACGAGCCGTATATATAGAGTTAAAAAAAATTAATATACCGGACGTCCGACCCACGCCACAATGGCGGACGTCCGCCCGCCCGTCGCCGCAACGTCCGAGGACATCCGACGTCCTTACGGGACGTCCGTATCCGAGTTGAAACTCCACAATGGCGGACGTCCCGGTCGCCCGTCGCGGATGTCCGACCGGACGTCCGCCATTGGAGATGCTCTAACACCCCTTAAGTATGAGGTCAAGTGTTCGATCTTTGTTCATGTGAATGGAGCAAAGAATTTGGCCAGTCCCCTACTGCTTAGTGTGTTGCCTGTTGGGTCCAAACCTAAAAAAAAGAGAGAAGGAGTTTTTCAATTTTCATTTTTTTCTTTTAAAAAAATAAAGGCTGAAACCATGAGTGGTGAGCAGAAGATCACAATGCAGGAAAACCAAATACAAAAGCCAGCGTCAACAACAAAAGGCAATTAATGTGCACCCAAAAGCCAACAAGACCATCATGGTGAGGCTAAAGAACCTAGGAGAAAGCCAACTAAAAAAAATCAAGCAACCCAGAAGAGAAAAAAACACTTGTATTAAGGCCTTTAAGATTGGATCAACTCTCACAAAAAATCTCTTTTGGAAAGGGAGAATTTGGGGGCCAATATCTTGTCCACAATATTAGTCGCCAAATCAATTTTTTCTTCTCGAGCTCCCAATTCGGCACAAAACCTTGGAAGATCATTTTATTCCGAATATCGCATATCGAACATGAGATAAAACAGAACAAAGAAATCCACAACTTTTTATTGGCTTTGTGAAGAGGAGATCTATTAAAAATTGATTTCTTTGTAATTTAATTATAAAATATTAATTAATAGTATATTCACTAATCACTAACATTAAATGTGAACATATTGAATTAAAAACGTAATAGTATTAACTAAATACTTTTAAATTTTTACTTCAAAGGTTTGGTGTTTTATTTCTTTTCCCTTTCATCTTTTAAACACGTTTGTTTTATTTTACATTAATGTAAAATAAAATAAAAACTAAAAAGAGATTTTAAATTGCCTACTCTGCATTTACAAGGAGTGCAATATGTGTAAATACAAGCTATACTCCAAAGTGAGTGAAAAATGGATCCCATCTAGTTAGATTGAAAAACATTTCTTTAAATAAAAATGTTTATATTTTTAAGAGATGGATAAAAAAGAAAAAAAGTTTTTTTTTTTTTATTTTTAGAGGAGGGAGTATATTTCGGCCAACCAAACCAATAAAATTACGTGATTTGAAAAATATAGTAATGAACAGCAGGAATCAAAACACGTGCTTTGAATAGAATATTTTTCATTTCCTCAACTTTGACTATGAAAAATGGAAATCTTTAGAAAATTATATATGTATTTATCGCCCAACCAATCCAGTAAAATAAGAACCTGTCAATTTTTTAAAAGTTTATGTATAATAAGCAACCATTCAAAATCAACTAATCACGCAAGTTATATATGAATTCTTGCTACTGATTCGACGATTGATGGTGAAATATGATCTATCAGCATTAATATCAAAAGTTCTAAACACTATTGGCATTCACAGTAATGAAATAAAATCAGCTTTATTTTTAGTCACAATTTTTTTTACCTATTTGTATAGTTTGATAAATTACTATTTTTTTTTATTTTAAAATTATAAAACAAATAAAATTGCAAAATATGAAGGAAAGAACATAAATATGAAGAAATTAATTACATCGCCTTCATTTGGGATTTCACGTTGATTAGACATGTTTCGGAGCCAGCCACCGATTACGGTTCGGAACCGTCGGTTCAACTGATTCGAACCTTGAGTGTATTTTGCGGATACGGTTCGGTTCAAAAACTACCAGTTCCGAACCGGTGCCTTTTCGCCGATTTCACGGTTTTCTGATGGTTTTCGAAATTTCTCGTTCCTCTTCAATTTCACGATAATTTTCCTCCAAATTTCACGATATTTCTCACTATTTCTCTAATTTACATAGGATCACAAACGTAATTTATATAGGAATCACCCAAAATTAATCATTTAACATGACATGTCTTCTAGTAAGACCTTACTCAACTCCACAAAGATATTTTTCCTGCGTTGATTAGAGCAGTCACAATGGGGCACCGAGATAGTTTGGGTATATATAGCTCAATTGATGAATATGAGTGAAATTGAACATTTGTGTATTGATAAGACCATTTGTGCAGGAGAACAAAGATCAGATGCCATGTTTAGCGGTTCACAGTATGCAAGTGTGTTTAATTTGATGTAAAAATGTTTAATTTTATCAAAGTGTAAGCAATTTTATTAGCAGTTGAATATGTAATTTTGTCTTATTTATGGAAAGTTCTGAAATCACATAGCTACGTCAAAAAATATACTTAAAATATACTCAAATTTTCATTTCTTACAAATTTCTGAACGCGACAAATTTATGGGAGATAATTTTGATGTGATTTTGTTTTGAGAGGCCTAATTTGATTTGTGTGTTTGAGCTAGGGGTTGGTAGGTACGGTATACCTTACCGAAACCACCATACCGTATACGTTACCGTAAATTCGGTATGCGAAAAAATCATACATTTATCTTACCAAAATTTTCGGTATACCGAGCTTCGGTATACCTTATTTTCGGTATGGAGAATTTTCATACCGATATCGTACCTTATTTTCGGTATGCCGGATCAAAGTTCGGTATACCATACTTTTGCTGTATACCTTACTTTCAATATCAATGAAAATTGAATATTTGAGTTTTTAGAATACTATTTATATTTTATAGTAATTTAAATAATATACGGGGTATTAAATAGTACTAGTTATTTTATTCATATTATATTATATTTCACAATAAATTTTATAATTTAAAAATATATAAAATACTTTATATATTATTATATTCATATTTTACGGTATATACCTTAAATTACGGTATATACTGAATTTCGGTATGCCGCGGTATACCGCGATATATAAAAATTCATACATTTACCTTACCGAAATATTTCAGTAAGGTATCATACCGTACCGAAAATCATGGTATACCAAAAAATCGGTATTTTTGGTATTTTTTCGGTACGATAAGGCCGGTATTTCGGCATTTCGGTATTTTTTTCCCAGTCCTAATTTGAGCAGAATGGGTACTAATCCTCTTCTTTTCCTTTATCTAAATTATGCATTTTGTGATTTGGGCCGCTTTGGAATTATTTCTCTTTGCCCCACACTTTATATTCTTCTACTCCAGGATCACGTATTATTATTTTTTTCCATGCAACAAAGACGAAATTTATTTATTTTAATTCCTGATCTAATTTATTTAATCCACTAATGCATTCCAAGTAAGATGATGATATATGAGGCTAACGATACGAAATAGTTGAATTACAATTCAATTCAATTTTATTTTATTTTTATATTTTAATATACTAATAAATCTAACTTAATTGAATTAATATTAAATCGAAATAAAATAATATGAATCATTGAGTGATTTTAAGATTTAAACATTGTTAAATTTGGTGAGCTCTGTTTTATGAAGTATTTAAAATATTTAAACCGTAATGCTTTGAATTTACAATTATTTCCCCAATCCATTTTTTATGAACTAACTATTATGAGTAGAACATCATAAGTTTGTTTTTAATTTCCAAAGAACTAGACAAATACTATATCATCTCACGTGATAGAAATTTAACTTTATAACAAATTTATGTAACAATTCATTTAATATACGATTTTAACCTATTTGTGAATGATTTATTTATTGTTCCGTATTAAACCAAAAATCCACAGTAAAATCTATTAGTATTCGAAATTCCATTGAATATTTATTTAGCAAAAAAAAGGAAAATGGAATTAAATTTTAAAACTCCTTTAAAAAAATGCTCAATTTTAGAACTCTTTTTTTTATAAAAGAATTTCCAACATAAACTAGTCAGACATACTACACTTGTCTTCACTCTTACTCATATATGAATATTATTGTATGTTTGTTTGTATTTTTTCTGTATTTATTTGAATTTTTAGGTATTATTTGTCATATTTCCAGATGTTGGATTATTTTTTTTATTATTGAATTAAAATAGAATTATAAATAAATTTGAATTAAAATTACACATCGGTTCCGGTTCTAGAATTGATTAAAATTTGAAACCGGTTAACAGGTCAACCAGTCCGGTTAGAACCGGAACCAGCCGAATAAGCAGGCCTAGTTATGTTCTTGAGTTTGATGTGTGCTTTAATTGTTTTTCAAAAGTGTTGTCTTCACACGCAAGTTAAGGTCGGACGAGAGGTTTGATTAAGGAATTTACTAAGCCTTTGAGGTGGCCTTTCTATCTCATGTATTACTGTGGGCTTTCTTTTAAAATATTTGAAGTATATTGCCAACTGATAACTGATGTATTTACTTTCCAAATGCGTTATGTCTTACCGTATTTGTTTTGATGAGCTTCATATCTGATCGTCTAGTGGAGAGTGAGTCTCTACTAGAATTATTGATAGTTAACGAATTCGGGTCTGAAAAGGGGGTGATCCCTTACTCATGCTAGTATACACAGATAGGGATCGTGTGCCATCTTTCGAGTTGGCCGGTCAAGCGATCAAGAATATTGGCACATTCTCGTTTCACCATGAAAGGTTCAGATATGGATGGACAAAGATGAAAGATAATGATGATAACAACGCGGACAAAATTTTAAAGTTGAAAGTATTTTAGTGTTTCTCGGCATTTTTAAAGTAAACCCGAGTTCACTCAAAGATGGCATGACATGACTTTATTTTTAAGGAGATGTGTTCGGCATAAGTTCACTAAGTGCATCAAGTACTCAGCCTTGTAAGTGTTTTCCCTATGTGCAGGTTGAACTGTGACAAGCGCGGTGGGTATTGAGCATAAAAGTGAAGAAGATGTCATTCAAATGTTCAGAATATGACGTTTCTTCATACATGATATTATTCTACTCTGGAATGTTCCGTTGAACGATGTTTTGTTTATCATTTGATATTCTCGATTACTGTTTCTTTCAGTTGTCGCACTAATGAGATTGGATAGTCTGATTTGAATGTTTAAATTTTCGCGTTTGATTCATGTTTCGAGCCAATTGATACTTTCCACCATTTCTTTCTCGATTCTCAAATACCCACTACTTTTCACTTACTTCTTTCTCGATTCTCAAATCTCTAATTTCAACTATTTCTTTCTCGATTCTCAAATCCCCACTAGTCACGGTTCACCTGAACTTTCTATCCTTAGAAAAAGCAATCGTGACAGAATATAATTTAATTGAAATTAAATTGGTTGGAAAAAATAAAATAAAAAAGAAATAAAATAGTGAGATCCATGAGATGGATTGTTGCAGGTCATGTTCCTTAATTAAGAAATAAAATATAAAATACTAGTTGAAATAGATATGGGTCATGAATAGTTAATAGATGATTAGGATTATTGCATTATTCTTTAGTTAAAGAATGAAATAAAAATGATTAAAAGTGAGGTGACTCATAAATAGTTAGTTAATGAATGAGATGACAAGAGATGCATAATGAAATGGGGAAAAGCAGGAAAAAATTTGGTAGCATGATAGTTCTCAATTAATAGGGCTGAAAATTAAGTATTTAGTTTTGGATCAAATATACTTTTGGATTATCATTTATGAATTTATTAAAAGATTGGCAAAACAAAAAGGACAATCTTCTTTTTCTTGGTTGCACGTCCATTTACATCCGGCTTCTTCACTGCAGCGGTGAAAGGGGGGCACCATGTGAAAATCACCTCCACCAACAACCCCATGTGCGTAATGTCGACTATTAAATCTTTCCTCTATCTCATTAAAATAGAAACATTTGGAATGACACAAAAATTTAAAGTATAAGAGATATAAAAAGATTAGTAGCAAATAGTGTAAGTGAACAATAGGACACACTTTATTATTAATATTAGTATTTAATGGTGGATCCTAGTAATATAAGTTGTAGGAGTATATAAATTGATGTATATATATAATGAGTTGCGAAGAACTTTTCATAAACTATTTTTATAGGACTGACCGAAAAGAAAAGTGTAGATATTTTATGGGAAGGAGAGTAACTTACCCATATTGATTAAGCATATAACTAGAGTATCAAAATCAAAATCTCAATAAAATTTCAAAGAGAATAAAGCATCATATTAGGGCCCCTAATCTAAGATTGTATACACGAAAAATCTAAACAGGAGAGAGACCACATTCTACCCCAACAAAACAGCCACAATAGCAGCATCAGATTCCCCAACCCTTCCTTTTTCAAAGAAAACAAAGACACTAAACGAGAATCACTTTGTTTGTGTAGTCGATGTCGGACCGTCCGTTTCTCCACCTCTCGGCCCGGAGAATCTTGCACAACTCAACGGTTCTCATCACATCATTGGGCAAAAGAGGGCGGATATGAAGATCACTGCAGCAGCAAGCATGAAGGTGCTGCTTCGAGACGCTAGAAGCTTGACACTAGCATTGTCAAATCCAGCTCCTGTCCCCGTCGGTGCAAGCCCAAAACCAGGAGTCGCGGGAGACCCAGGGACACCACTCCCGCCTGGGAAAGTGCTGCCTACTGTGGTTGGAGAGGCCGGAGGTGGTAGAGTGGTCGAAGTTCCTCCGGTGGCAGGGGTTGTCGATGGAGTAGCACCACCAGCATTGCTGCACAATGATTGAAGACAATCGAGATATTGAACACAAAACAACTACACTGGAAAAATGAAATGCGAAAAGCGTTTGGAACGACATTCAGATCTAAAAAAGCCCTCTCTACACTACAAGAATGCCAACATTATCAACATAAATGCGACAAACAAGCCGCCATCTACACCGATCAGTTTCACATCTACAACTCTACTAAGTATAATCACTGATCCTCCAACTCAACAAGGGCACATTAACTTACTCATCAGCTTAATCAATCAAGAAAATCACTAATCAAATCACAACAACTTCACAAAATCAAACTAGAGCTTCAAATTCAAGATTCATAACCAACAGTGGTGCTTGGAAAAAAGGGGAATTACCTAGCACCAGAAGGATAGACACATGATGAAGATGATACACCTGCAAATTGGTTAGAAACAGAGAGGGTCAGCATTTGAAGCATGAAAATCAATAAAAAAAAACAAATGTTAAGGTAATTACTAGGAGGATTAGAAGTGACAGTGGCAGTCCCTCCAAAATCACAGCTCATTGGAGCATTTCCCTTCTTCTGATAATAGCTATTCACAGCATAACTGCAGTGATCCTTAACAGTGTTAGGGTTATAGCAAGCCCCATTTTGTTGAATTGCTGCACAATCAGCTCCATTTCCACAAGCATAGTCTATATTTTTCTGAAGAACACTGTCACTCACACCACTATTGCACACACAGTAACTTGCATCTGTACAAATCAAGAACCAGACAGATCAGGTAAGAAAACATAGGAAAAAGGGATAAAGATCAAAACTTTTCACAAACCCATTTTTAATTTCTTCCTTTTCTCAGTTTAAGACATGAATATCAGGTAAGAAGACAGCACCAATATTCAGACATCCTTCACAAGAACTCAACAAATCATTCCAAGAAATTTAGATAGGATAAAAGAATAAAGATCAAAACTTTTCACAAACCCATTTTTCTTTTCTTCCTTTTCTCAGTTTAAGAGAAGCATAGTACTAGAAAATTGCAAGAAAACAAGAGCATCACCTGAATAGCCAGCCAAGGCTAAGATGAACAGACAACCAACCGCGAAAACAGCCATGATTAGCTGAAATTCCTCGAGAAATTATGAGAAAGGGATGGCTTAACCTTCACTTCTACTCAAGCTGGTTGGTGAAATTATGAGAGAGAGGGAAAAAGTGGAAATGAGAGTATATCTGAGGGTAATGGAGATTTCTAGACAAGGGAGGTGTGTTTTGACGGTGGAGGTGTATAGACAGAAATTCGTATGAATTGGTAACTGTTGCAACTTTATATAGTGGTGAAAAAAGTGATTCTGGTGTTTTTGCTGATTTGCAGGGATGTATTCCATTCTTAGGCCATCCACAACGCTGTTCCTATACCGTTCCTATACCGTTCCTTAAACCACTATTTGAGGGCCCCACTGTACTTTTTTACTCCATTCCTTAACTAAGGAACGGAACCTGCAACCCTCCGTTCCTTAACCGTTCCTTAACCGTTCCTTAAATTACTATTCATTCTATTTCAATTTTTATTTTTATTTCCAACTAAATTAAATTAAATAAACACACTACAAACATACTTTATTAAAAAACAAACATACTTTATTAAAAAACACACAATATTAAAAAAAATTACAACTTAAACTTAAAAAAATTAAAAAAAACACACAATTCAAATCCTAAAAAAATAAAAAACACACAATAAAAAACACACAATTAAACGTGGGAAAATAAAAAAACTACTCCGCCGGCGAATCATCCTCCGGAGGCGGTCGAAGTTTAGGGGGAGGGGGAAGACCAAGTAGTCCTGCCATATGCACAATTCCGTTCCACCAGGCCGTGAATTGGGCGTACGAGAAGCGGGAAGTGTCCGCCATTGTGGCGGTTATGTACGCCACCATAAGTGTGTTCGAGCCTCCTTGTGAGCCCGATCCCGAGGCCGACTGGCTTGATTCTCCTCGGCCCTTCCTCGCTCTAGCCGCTTTCGCCGCCTTCGTCCCTTGCGGACGACGGCGCCCACGGCTAGATCCCTCGTACTCGGCGGCCGTAACCCCAACCTCCTGCGTGCCACGATCACTGGGCGCATCGGTGTCACCAGACGAGTACTGGCCGCTCGTCGTGTGCTTCGTCCGCTTTGAGGTTGATCCCGAGCTGGAGCGGACACCACCGGCCCACCTTTCCTCGTCCTTGACGAGCTGCCAAATATCAACATATTTGAACTGTACACCGGTGTCCTGGTGGAAGGCGCGCATAGCCGCCCTCAGTATGTCGGCGCCCGAAGCTCCGCTTTGGTAGTGCGCCGCTTCGGAGGAGTAGATCCCGCAGAATTTTTTGACCTGTAAATCGACTCGGCCAAAGTGAGCACGAAGCATTGTATATTTGCGCTTCCGGGCCCCTTTCGGCTTAGTCTCGTGGTAGACATCACGGACCTTTTCCCAGAAGCACTTGGCGGCTTGTTGGTTGCCGACGATGGGATCATATGAGACGGTGAGCCAGGCGGTGTACACCGCCTTTGTTTCTTCGTTGGTGTAGGGATGCCGGCCCAGATCCTCCGGCTCCTCCTCCTCATCCTCCTCGGGTGCCTCAGACGCAGCCCTGTAGCTTCCACCGCCTCGGCCTCCTCCCTGAGTGGGTTCAACGGGGATATCCTCCCGAATCTGGGACAAACCCTGGGAAAGCCGCGAGCCGGAGCCTCGAGCGTAGGCATCCACATCGAAAGTGGGTGGTTGGTACCCACCCGGCGTCGCCGACCCCTGCGTGCCCGGCGTCGATGACCCAGAACCACCAAGTGTGTTGTACATGGTCTCCCAATCGCCGAACGCGTTGAGATCCCACCCTCCGGCGCCGCCACCACCGTAATTGCCGTCGCCGGACATTTTTTGAAGAGATAGAATATGAAAATTGGAGAGAAATTGATGTTGATGTAGGAAGAATAGATGTGTAGTTGTGTATAAAATGAATGAATTAGGTGTATTTATAGAATAAGAAAATAAAAATAAAAATTAAAAAAATTAAGAAAAAGTTAAAAAAAACGGTAATGTTACCGTTTAAAAAAAATTTTTTTTTTTTTTAAAATTCGATTTTTATAAAAAAAAAATAATTATTGCGTCATTGCTGACGTGTCCC
The DNA here is from genome assembly GCF_004379255.2 of Salvia splendens. Taxonomy (NCBI): domain Eukaryota; kingdom Viridiplantae; phylum Streptophyta; class Magnoliopsida; order Lamiales; family Lamiaceae; genus Salvia; species Salvia splendens. Next base: position 32,542,577 of record NC_056047.1, read on the forward strand.
ACTCGCGGGCCGGCGAGTGGGAAGCACGCACGCACGGGGATCGGCCACGTCGCCCAGGCGCGTGGCGGCTTGTTCCGTGCCGCGTTACGTGCCGTCGGCACCCGGCACGGAATGGGAACGGGACGGGAGCGGAATGCAGCGCCGCAACGCGTTCCGCGGCGAAACCGTTCCGGCGGAACGGCACGCGGAACGGTTTCGGCACGCGTTGCGGGTGCTCTTAATCTTGAGTTTGTACTGTATCACATGTGTGATGCGTTTCTGATTTTCCATCCAACGGTCATTTATGCATGTTGGCCGTCTCTGCTCAACTTAGCTCAACCTAAATAATATCTTAGAGCATTAGCAATAGGGTGCCCTTAGGCGCGCCCTAAGGCGCGCTCTATGCACCGCCAAGTCATCACTTTTATCCTCCTATTCTCTCATCTGCAGTGTGGCGCCCTAAGGCGCGCCCTATGCATTTTTTTTACTTGAATATTTAAATGACTACAAAAATTGGGAAAAAACTTCATTTCATTTATAAGAATTACATTACAATATGAATTAAAAAAATACGCAAACTCAGCGACGGCGGTTACGGGCCCACACTTCTTCAATCATGTTGTTCATGAGCTGGGCATGGTCTTGTTGGTTGCGCATTGAGGCATGTCTAGATAGAACCTCATTGAAGCCCGTCGGTAATCCTCTAGCAGGGGGCTTGATCGTCGTGCTGGACGAGCTAGATGCACCTTCATCATTGTTCCAGTCGGTGATGGTCTCACCTTCATGCTCGACTATCATGTTGTGCATGATTATGCACGCATACATGACATCGGCGATGACTTTCTTGAATCAGAGACGAGCCGGCCCTTTCACAATTGTCCACCGTGCTTGGAGCACACCAAATGCCCGCTTGACATCCTTCCGCGCCGCCTCCTGCTTTTGGGCAAATAAAACCCTCCTCGCCAATTGGGCAGCTGATCGTCTTCACAAAAACAGGCCACCGTGGGTATATGTCATCGGCCAAGTAGTACCCCATGTGGTATTGGCGTCTGTTGGCAATGAACTCGATGGCCGGGCCGTTGCCATTGCATTGCTCGATGAAGAGGGTGGATGTGTTGAGGACGTTAATGTAGTTGTGGACCCGGCCACGTCGAAGTAAGCATGCCAGATCCAGAGTCGATGGTCAGCGACTGCTTCGAGGATCATCGTCGGGTGGCTGCCCTTGTATCCACTAGTGAATTGGCCTCTCCACGCCGTCGGACAATTCTTCCACTCCCATTGCATAGAGTCGATGCTCCCTAGCATCTCAGGAAAGGTGTGCGCCGTCTCGTGCATCTTCATCAGGCCCTGGCAATCAACGGCAGTCGGCCTGCGCAAATATGTGTCGCCGTAGGCCTCCACAACTCCTCTACAAAATCTCTTCAGGCACTCCTGGCCTGTTGTTTCCCCAACGTGGGGGTACTCGTCGAAAATGTCCGCCGTGGTGCCGTAGGCCAACTGACGGAGTGCAGCCGTGCACTTTTGCAACGGTGTAAGGTCGGGTCTGCCGACGCCATCTTCCCGATACGTCATGTATTCATCACGCGACAAAGTCCGGACAATGCCGAGAAAAAGGTAACGCGGCATTCTAAACCGGCGGCGGAAAACGGTCGGTCCCCACCGTGGTTGCCCGGCAAAATAGTCTGCAATCAGACGTTGGTGAGCTGCCGCGTGGTCGCGTCGGACAACTGTCCGACGTCGAATAGGCCTGTGGATCTGCCCCGCCGCCGCCTCCTCGCGCTGTATTTCGACTAAGCATTCCGGCATGGCCTCTTCAACGGCTGCATCTAAGGCTTCCGAGGTCGGACTACCTGACTCCGAGGAACTAGAACTAGTGTCGTCGTCGTGGTTCATTTTGGTATGTGAGAGAGGTAGAAATGTGAGAGAGGCGAGATGTTCGTATGAACAAGTGAATGAGAAACGAGGTTTAAATAGACAAAATTCGGAAAAAAATAAAAAAACGCTTGCCATCGTGCGCGCCCATCATCTGCCGAGCCCAAAATGGTGCCCGATGGCGCGGACGATGGCCTATCGTCCGCCGAGCCCACAATGGTGCCCGATGGCGTGGATGATAGGCCATCGTCCGCTCTTCTTCCGCGCCCGAAGCTTAGGGCATGGGCATAGAGCGCGCCCTATGGCGAGCACCCACATTGGAGGCATCGTCCGCGCCTGAGGACGATGGCACGCATAGGGCGTGCCATCGGGCGCCCCATTGTGGGTGCCCTTAGTCCCTTAAAATATTTATTATTTTAATATATTTTTAAAAAAATTCTTTTCGATCTAATAAGATAACGTCATATTGTTTATTAACAATACTCTGATCACATCTTTCTTTCATTTTATCAAATATGCATTAAAATCTGTGTCATTTATGCCACGATGGAGAGAGTACATTACTTATATTCCCTCCATGTAGACCGGTTCATAAACCGGCGGTTCCGGTTTTTAGAAAGGCGGAACCGTAACTGAACCGTGAGGCTATTTTAGGGGTGGGTAGGTACGGTATACCTTACCGAAATCATCATACCGTATACCTTACCGAAAATTCGATATGAGAAAAAATCATACCTTTACCTTACCAAAATTTTCTGTATACCGAACTTCGGTATACCTTATATTCGGTATGACAAATTTCAATATCGATACCATACCTTATTTTCAGTATGTCATATCTAAATTCGGTATACCGTACTTTTGCGGTATACCAGAGTTTTACGGTATATCGGACTACAATACGACATAACAAAATATCATTATTTTGTAAATAATTCTAAATACAAACACAAATGAAAATAAAATTTCAAAAATACTTAGAAAACATGAAATTTAATCAAACTCAAACATATTCAATAAAAAAACTGCAACAATTAAACTCCACGCAATCACATAACGTTCAACGATATTTGTTTGGAACTAATTTAACTAAAATCTTATATTTATTTGAAACTAATTGATTCAACGATATCAAGTTTTCCTAATTGAGTTTATTTGATTTTATATTTACATGATTACCCGACAACTATAATGAGGCATGATTTGATTTCTACATGTAAATATTTATTTGTTTGGTAAAAGTATGAATTTACTTTATATAATTTGGCATATATTGATATCGGTATATACCGAAAATTATGGTATATACCTAAAATTATGGTATATACCGTATTTTTGGTATACCCCGGTATACCTCGGTATATGAAATTCATACCGTTACCGTACCGAAATAAATCGGTAAGGTATGATACCTTACCGAAAATTGCGGTATACCGAAAATTTTTTCGATACGGTAAGTGCGGTATTTCGGTATTTTTACCCAGCCCTAGGCTATTTCACGGTTCCGGTTTGATAACCGACGGTTTTCGCGGTTCGTTTTTTTTTGCTATATAATTTGAAATTTGGACTTATAAAATAAATTGGAACAAGACAATGGATAATTTAAATTGAAATCAGACGAATAAGGTGAAAATCATATCAATTTTATTGAATTTGAGTTGTAACGGACAACGATATATTACAATTTACAATACATATATAACAATGTAATATAATTTACAAGTGTCGTCGGAACATAAATAAAAAAAATATGAAATGGGGGGAAAAGGAAAAAATTGAAAAGGGCTTGAGCTCAACTTAAACTTTCAAAGTTAAACTTTTCAAATTTAAGTTGAGTTGCCTACGTATCCATAATTTTATTGAGGAATCAAAGCTCACGTAGTTCTCTTACCCTGCTTACCTTTTTGGTCAGCCGTGCTCCCCTCCCCCGTCATTGATATTGTTGAGCGCCCTCGCTTCCGAAATCTGGCTCTTGTGCTCTCATGTTCGTCTTTGCTCAATCATCAAGTAACATAGTGGCTTCCAGGTTTTTGGCGGAGAGATTGCTCCTTTTGTCATCTAGGATACAACCGCCGACACTAAAAGTTTGCTCAACGGCGACGGTGGAATCGGGAACGACGAAAATCTCCTTAGCCATTATCGAGAGTATCGGAAACTATTTGTCATGTGTTCCCCACCAATTAAGGACGTCAATTTGTTGAGTAGGAGGACCTGCATCTTGAAAAATAGAGCGTGATTCCAAATATATATCTAACTCACTAGTAGCTCTACTCCCATTGGTTGTAGCACCGTATAGATCTTGCAATTGTGATACTACGTCTGGATCAATCATGACATTGCTATAGTTCCCACCACCAAAATCAAATGTAGAAGGACTAGGAGGAGCACGTACCTGGTGAGTGGTGTTATACCGCATTTCATATTCCGTGTATAGAGCAAGAAGTGCACTATTTAACCTTAGTTTGATTTCATCAACATTCAGAAGACTTAGTTCGAAGCATTCTCCTCTTGTCAAGCCCATTTCGCGAAATTGAGAAAAATCCAAATCGTGCAAACAACCATAGTACATGTCTAAAATTTTATGAACACCATTGTTGACATCAGTTGTAATTTCCTCCTTGCTATAGGAGTTTATTTGTAATTTCCTCCTTCATATAGGATATATGAAGTTAATTTTTTTTTTAAAATGTCTAAAATTTTATGAACACCATGCAACTTCCACTTTAGATCCAAACATTTTGCAATAAAAAACACATTTGGAATACGCGCAAAATATTTTAACCATTTTTCAACCATATAAAACAAAATAGGCTTCAACTCTATGAATTGAATATTTTTCACACATGTCTTAAAACCAATTGCCACATACATGCAATGCTCCAAAACATGCACATAAGTAGGATAATAAACACCGAATAACTCAACAGTGGCATTTTTGAAAGCTTGAAATAATCGAAACAAATCCATGTTGTGGTCCCAACAAGAGGGTGTCAAAAGCAAATCAGAAGGAACATGCGGACAAGTTCTAAAAAAATCACATAAATATTCAATGTGGTTCAAGGTCGACTCCAACATATCGTACGTCGAGTTCCAACGAGTTGAAACATCCAAACAAAAATTGGTGTACCTGCACTGCTTGCTATGACAATATTTCTTTCAAGCTCTACCAATAGGAGCTTTGTTATGAATCAACTTAACAACAGTTCTAATAGGATCAGCATACTTTTGCCACAAATCGATCGCATCTTGAACACACAAATTCAAAATATGGGCAATACATCGCACATGAAAATATTTGCTATCAATAACAGGAGAACATGCACTGATGAGTTCATCTATACTAGCAGTGTTAGCGCTTGCATTATCAAAACCAACGAAAATTTTTTTATTGATCAATTGTAATTCATTCAAAACTTGAATGATCAATTGAACAATTGCTTGTGCAGTGTGTGGTGCGGGAAATTCCCGAAATACAATCAAACATTTGTTTAAAGTCCAACTATGATCAACGAAATGCACAGTGATGCCCATATATGAATTTTTGCAAAAACAATCAGCCCACACATTAGAGCAAATCGACACTTTATGACCCAAGTTAACAATAAACATACCTAATTGAGCCTTCTTTTCCATGCATTGTCTAACAACAGCTCGAGTCATAGAAGTTCGAGTCAATTTTCTTGCAGCGGCATTATAAACTTGTCGCATACTCGACTCAAACGCATCATTATCAAAAGTATTGAACGGAAAATGTTTCATCACGGCAAATCTAGACATCACATTAAGAGCATTTTTGTGATCATATTTTAAAAGAGTATTGCTACACATACCTGATGTTTGGGATGAACCCGTCCCACTCCCGGTCCCGACTCCATGTTGAAAGTTGAGTTGAGTTTGGGTTGGAGTGATACCAAACTCGACCGGATGCACTTTCTCCATGTGACGGATAAATGTACCATATCCTCCACCCTTTCGGAATGTGTATACGTTTTCGCAATAGTTGCAATACACATTATAAGTGTCTGGATCGGTACTATCTCGTACCTTCTTGAAATGTTTCACCATGATGTTTGAGGTTAAAATCCTTTCAATTGGTTTAGGAGGTTGAGGAGGGTGTCCACGACCACGACCACGACCACGATCACGACGACTCCTTGGTGGTGGTGGGGGTGGCATTTCTTGAACCTCTTCCGTCTCTTCCCCCTCCTCCTCCTCGTCATCATCATTGTCGTCGTCATCAAGATTCACAGGGGTTGGAATTTGTTGAGAATAGGCACCGGGACTGGGAGCACCACTACCGGTACCAACATAAGCATCGCCGCCACCACCATATCCACGTCCGCCTTGGGATTGAGAGCGAGAGAGAGCAATAGCATTGGCCATATCTTGCTCTTCTCGAATCTATAAGATAATAATTGTATTGTAAATATCAAATAGAATTATGAACAATAATGTAATGTAATTCATAATTAATAATATTAGTAGATAATAATTCTTAATCTGCCACACATCCATGTTCCTCTGAGAAATTTCATCAACAACGGATTTTCGACTTGGCCTCTTGGACTTTCCCTTTCCCTTATCAACACGACCTTCTCGGGATGAAGACATCTTGATAGTAACAAATTATATAGTAGAAATATGGGATAATACATATTTTTTTGTTTTAGCAATTGAGAAAGACAACTTATAGAAATAGAATTACGGAACAAGTATAAGTGTATAAGTATAACAATGCGTAATATAAGAGTAGCACTTGAATAATTCAAATGTAAGCACAATAGCACAAATGAGAAATGTGAGACAAAGAGAGAGAACTGGGAGATAGAAGAGAGAAACTCTTGTTAACACAAGAATGGGGTGAATGTAAGTGATGATAGAAGGGGGTATTTATAGATAAAAATGGGGGGAAAATGGATTAATTTGAATTCAAAATCAGAATTAAAAAAAATTGAGAATCCAACGAAACCGGCGGTTTTGGTGTAAAACCACCGGAACCGCCGGTTTTGGGGGAAAAAAATTGAAAATTCGAAGAAACCGGCGGTTTTGGTGTAAAACCGCCGGAACCACCGGTTTTACCCCTAAAATCGGCGGTTCGGTCAACAAAAACCGCCTGACGACATGCAACGTGTCAGCCTCGTGTTCCGCATCAGAACCGAAAAACCGCCAGTTTCACGGTTAACCGCGGAAACCGGCGGTTAACAGCCGGTTCCGGCCAAAAAACCGCCGGTTCCGGTCAACAAAACCGCCTGACGCATCGGATACCTCACCGGAACCGTGAAACCGTCGGCTAACCGGCGGTTCGGTGACGGTTTCGGTTCGAAAAATCTTAAACCGGAACCGGACCGCGGTTCCAAATACGACGGTTCCGGTTCGAAAAAATTATCACGGTTCCGGTTCGGTGGTTAACCGCCGGAACCGGAAGCCGTGGGCATGTCTACCTCCATGTATTAGAAAATGTCATTTTTGGATTTTAAGAAATATAAAAAAAAAAGTGAAAGAAAAAAAAGTTAGTTAAATGTATGCTCTATTTTTATATATTAATTTTATAGTAATATTATGGGTGTGATAAAGTTAGTGAAATGTGAAAATGTTATTTAAAATATTTAACATAATAAGTGTGATAAATATTGACAGATAAATAAAAGAAAATTAATGACAAAAATGGCAACAAGAATATCTATTTTATTTTTATATATAAAAATATATCTATTTTTATATATAAAAATAGACCAATGGAATGATCCATTCGAACTTTATATCCGTGGTTAATGATTCTAGTACCTTGTTCCTTTATGGTTGAATTTTGGAAAATTGTTAGTTCGCAAGTATACTTCACTATCTGTTGGGAAACCAATTCAATTATGGGAATTTTTTCTACATCTTTATCTATTGAAGTTGACGTGGCATCAGTATTTTAGATAATGGTTTTTACTTATATTATTTAATTTATAAATAGTTAGGGTCTTTTTTATAAATACTCCCTCCGTCCCAGTTTAAGAGTCATATTTTACCATTTTCATTAGTCCCAATTTAAGAGTCTCATTTAGAATTTATCATAGTTGGACATAAAATGTAACCGCATTGTTGATGAAATTTACACTCAAATGTCATTACTTTCATATAAATAAAATAAAACAAAATCCTAAATATGCAAAAAGTCAAAAGGATCTTATTTCCCACTAACTCACTTCAATTATTACACACTCCAACAACCACTACCCCACTTCAATTATTACACACTCCAACAATTTTTTAAAACTCGTGTCCTAACTAAATTGCACTCTTAAACTAGGACGGAGGGAGTATGTTTTTGCAAGATACAATAATCATTACTTTGATTAGGAGTGTTTTGTAAATTATAAAGAGTGTTTTGTATTTACATACATTGTAGTAGGTACTAGCGGGTATCCAAATCCAAAAAAATCAGGTATCCAATTTAAAATTTTTAAAATGTTCTATACGGTATCCGACTTGTAAGTAAATTTGGGTACTTTATGTCCGATGCATATACCCGAACCGACTGAACGGAGAATTGCAATTCAAAATTATTATGTTTTAGATTTATTCTATTTATATAAATTAGTAGATGGGTACAAAAGTTACTATTCCCTTCGTCCCACAAAAATATGCACTCTTTTTTTTTTAGTTCGTCCTACGAGAATATGCACTTTCCAATTTTCGAATTTTTTTCTCTCTATTGTGGTGGTACCTGAAGCAGCATATTTAACCGAAGATTCGTGTGTACTTTTATGCTGGGTCGAGCCCTCAGGTCCAGAGAATCCGCTAGATCACAAGGTCTAGGAACTCAGAGGATCCTGGAAGTCTCGGTCGTCGGACACACAAACCCCCCGCGCTTTCAAAAACCCTCAACCAGCTATACTATGGATTAGTATAGGGAAGCAGGGATCGATCCCACGAAGATGAACGCGTAAGAAAACATTTAGAAGACTCTGGAAAAGTGAATGACTGCTGCCACACAAATTTGGGTTGACATTTAACTACTCCTAAACCTAAGAACGAAAATCAGACACTGGACCTAGGAAACTGAAAACGTCATGCAGACATCGAACATCCTTGTAATTACGAGATATCAAACTAACTTCCTAGACCGAGCAAATGACTACCTAATATAGCTAGACAGAATGTGAGTAAACAATGGGGTACCATTTTCCAGAAACAGAAAGTATGGAAGAAAAGCTGCAACTAACAAACTAAGAATTTAACTAACAACGACGTTCATCTCATTACCTAAATCAAACGCGAACATGAAGAAAACAGAGCACATATCCAGATTCAAACAAAATGTAAAAGTTCGGACGTCGGAAACTTGCAATTAGCCGGAAATAGAACAGATCTACATATACTAGAAGGAATGAAACGAAAACACGAAAACCAGGCATCGACCACGACCAATTCTTTTTCTGATCCAGACGTCGGATGCTTAATCCACTCCAGATCCAAGCATTCCGAACCAAACAACCAACAAAATCAACTCCATAACTTCCGATTCAACAGATCTGCCCCGATCTACACAAGCTTCCAACAATTCTACTCAAACTCAATAAACCAACGCGAGAAACAAACATCCAGTTCAGCAACTACGTCAAACACAAAACAATTTGCATCCATAATCGAAATCAACAGCAGTAAAGTAAATACGGAAACAAAAAATGCATAGATAACGAGAATTTAACAGAAAACAGGGCGGAGCTTCGAACAGCGAAGCTCGGTGAAATTCACGAAGACAAATAAAACTAAAGCAAATAATTGTATCTTCGCCCTACACAAGGACGGTGTTACCCAACATCAAACAGCAAATGAAATGACCCGAACCCCTACAAATTCCCGAACAGTCCCCCCAAGTGTGTGGAAGTGAGTGAGCTAAGAGAGCCAAGAGCAAAGTGCCCAAAAAAATTTCTTTTTCTAGATTGTATGCTCTCTTCCTTATATAGGTGCGGGTTTGATCTTCTAGAAGCCTTCACAAAAATCTCCATTCTGCCATTCAGCTTCGTGATCTCCTCCGTCTAGTCATTTTTCTCCAGAATGCTCACTTATTCGCCAGATTCCTTGGGTCATGCAATTGTCCTCTTTCTTCCTGACCTGGCGAACTTTCTACACACCTAGCTTAAAAAGATGTGTTAGACCCCGTAAATGCACGAATTCAACCCTTTAATCAATGCATGAAATTAGCCTTATCAAACTGCTTACACTTAAACCATACTTGTCCTCAAGTATAAAGACAAGAAAAGGAAATAAGGCGAATTTCAATGCATGATTATCCTATGACCAACTCTACAGACACAACAAAACCAAAAACTCCTAGACCTAGACACACTAACAGATTAACAAGGAGAAAAGAACACTTAAAGAAAACAACACACAAAGGCATGAACTAGTTTCCATTTTTAGGCAGCCGTCCCCACAAGCTTAAGGTCTATCCGATTCGTCTACAGTCTCCAAATCCTCCTTTTCCCTTCTTCTACCTAATCGGTCTGTCAGTTTGTCAAGCTTAAGGTCTATCCTATTGACTTCCCACAAGCTTAAGGTCTATCCTATTGACTTCCCACTTGTTGGATTCACTCGATCACTCATTACTCACCAGGGAAGTTAGGATCGAATCACTCTTAAGTCAACGTTATACCACTGATGCTTCGGGTTATGAGAGTTTCTCCTTCCTAGATTCCCCATTTTTTTTCTTTCTGGGTCAGGGTACTATTGCTTCCTGCCCTTAGGATTTTTCTTCTATTCCATCTCTTTGTTTTAATTTTTATATTTCCCCTGGACTTCGTCCAGCTAATACCTCCATTTTTTTTATTTTACTCCTCCCCTGGACTTCGTCCAGCTTATACCTCCATTTCCTGGACTTCGTCCAGCTTATACCTCCAAAACCAGACTCTACTCCCTAAACATCAAGTGGCGGCCCCTTTCTTACAAGTTAGCTCTAAGTGTATAGGCTTATCACTTTTACAGTGGGGCTTCACAGCTAGGTTATCTAAGGCATCTTCTATCGTCCTTACTTCATTCAAACCGATGTCAGTTTATTAAGGAAACATGCCTCAAAGTTGACATGCATCCTATCTACAATAGCTCTAACTAAGGGAATTTTGCCTTATTATATTCACTAGCTCATGCGACACACATAAAGAAACTAAACCTAAAGACACCTAATCACATTAAAACACAACTGTGCGACTCCCTCCCCCTCCCACTTCACTCAAGCTTGTCCCCAAGCTATCCTAGTGAAGGGGGGAAACAGGGAAGCACAAAACAGAATACCACGAAACACATAACAACAGACACTCACAAACAAAACAAACTTCTCACACTTAGACCGAGCAACAGGCTAAGTGGGAGAAAGCACAACAGACATAAACCAAAACATGCCCAAAAGAAACTCAAACTTCTCACACTTAGACTAAAAATTGGGCTAAGTGGGAGAAGACACATATAGGCGCACACAAATATATACAACACGCGGCATGCTGGAAAAAACAAACACATAACACAAACATTAAGCAAACAAACATAATAATAAAACTGAAAGAAGATAAAGGAAAACTGAAAGTAAAGTTACTTGGTCAAGGGGGTTTCAATTCGGGGTTTGGCCACCTCGGGAGCCAAACTGGGGTGGTACGTAGGGTCGGGTCACTTTTGCTTTCTTCCTGGTCGGTGACTCTGGCTTATCCTTCTCTTTCTCACTTGGTTTCGACACTGGCTTCTTAATTGACAGGGGCTTAGATGCAGACGGGGCTAACAGAGGCTTGGAAACTGGTGGGGGCTGCTGGAGAGAAGAACTTCCCTGGCCAATGCTGCTGGTACCTCCGTGTCACTGTGCTTTAACAACCAATCAAACCCTATTGCGCCGATGAACTGACAAAACTCCTCGTCGGAGTCTATCTCCTCCAACTCCTCCCGAACATATCGTTTCCCGGACTTTGCTAGCTTTCTAGAACCACATCTCTCTTTGTACATTGTCGTTCTCTTGGGATCCTCGAACTTCCCCATTGCTTCCAGTAATCCCTTCGTTATCCAGACTTCAGCTGGCTAAATATTCAGCTCCTCCTCTGGTTCATCCAACGCTTCCTCTTCAGACTCACTTCCTGGGGTAGGGCCAACTCGTTCCTTGGCGAATGAAACTTGAGTAGGGGATGGGAGTGTTGCTTCAACAGATTTTCCCTCTGTAGTCTGCTTGGACTTCTTGACCCGGGAAGTAGCAGCATGTTTGCCCTTCCTTTTCCGCTCTACCTCCAGGCGGCACTCTTCTATTTCGTCCTCATCCCTGCTAGACCCAGTGACTATCTCCGCTCGTTCACCCTCCATTCCTGGGGCTAGACATTCCCCCTCCGTAGGTAGAGTCAGATCTTCAATTTCGTCACTCAAGTTTCACCAGGCCCTACGCCAGGCCGCTCTCTTGTCCACCGGTGAATCTGCGTTTGCCGGATTCTTGTCCAGATCTATCACTAATTTCAGCCCACTCTCATTGGGCTCCGAAACATATCAGTAATGGGGGCCTCCCCCTTCAGACAAAATAGGGGTCGCCCCCTCAATGTAGACAAGGGTTTCCCCCCAGCAACTGTCTGATCAGAAATTAGGGCTTCACTACCCACGAGCCTTTCTGGGGTTTCCCCCTGAACAACTTTCTCACAAATAACAGGGGTTTCCCCCTCCAAAACACTGACAGAGGTCTCCCCCATAGCAACTTCAACAGAAAACAACAGGGGTTTCCTCCTCAATCACACCGTCAACAGAAACAGTCACCCATACTCGCAGAAATAACAGGGGTTTCCCCCTAAACGACATGTGCTAACCTTTGATCATCAACCGCCATTTGCTCCAACCCCGCAACCAGATCCGCCTCCTGTCCTTGTTCTTCGCCTAACGCGACGTCTTTCTTCGGTGCGCTGGCGGACGGTTCGGCTACTGTATGTACAATAGCGGGCTGGGCCTTCGAAACTTCCAGAATTTGTGGTGGTGGTGGTGCGGTAGGTGCTACTTTCTCCATCATCGTCATGAACAGGGCGAAAGCTTTCATCGCCTCTTCTGCACCGCCGAATTTCTGCATTAATTCTGCCATGAACGTTGCCGCACTTGAATCGGCAGATGTGGTGGGGTTCCCTGCATTTGGTGCGTTCTCCATGATCTGAATCTGAAAATTACACAAAATTCTTGGGAGAAAAATTCCGATTAGGGTTAGAGAAAGGTGGGTATTGCGAGAGAGAATTTGGGGATTTTTTTAGAGTGAAAGAGAGTTTAGTTTGGGAAATAAAGAATAAAGAAGGAAAAAGAAGTAATTTAGGTAGGCATGGGAACAGTTTGCAGGCGGTTGTAGGCATGATGTAAGCAACCGTACGCCTTCCCGTAAAGTGAAAATTTGAATTTCGAAACTTTACCACTTCCCTCCCAAACTAAAATCTCTCTGCCCCATGTAAACGCTACCTTCCCGCAATACCACACTTAGGGAAACACAACAAAAATGAAACGCCAAACCCCTAGGTCAAGGATTCAAAGGTGACAAAACAATTTCCCTAAAGAAATCTGGCATTCCGAAAATATTTTTGGAAGATTAAATTTTTTCTTTGTTTGGGTTTTTCTTTACTTTTATAAAACAACTAAATATTTACACTTTCCATTTAGTACTCCCGAGATCCCCAGGTTCAGTATATAGATTAAAAATGCATTACTATTTACCTGACCCAGGAATTCGTCGAGAGCACTCCTCACTAGACTAATCAGGTGATAATAGAGAGTGCGCGTAGTGGCACTTCCTCCACCACACACAACTCAGAATTACCCCTAAAAACCTTCACCCGATGACCATTAACAAGGAAAGGAGTAGAGTTCAAGGCGCTTCCCTGGATTTCCACAGCTCCGTTTGCTCGAAGACCGACAACAGTGTACGGCCCTATCCACTTGGACTTCAGCTTCCCAGGCATCAGCTTGAGCCGGGATTGGAAAAGGAGGACCTTCTAACCCACTTGTAGTTCCTTGACCCGGAGGTTCTTGTCATGCCAGAGTCTTGTCTTCTCCTTGTACTGTTAAGTTACAAACCCATCCCACATCGGATGAGTGAGGGAAGTTGGAAGGTGTATATAATTCCTGTCCAACCACAATTAGTTTGAGGCCTTTTGGGAGTGACCCAAAAACAAATCCGTGCGGGCTTGACCCAAAGCGGACAATATCAAACTAATGTTGCAGTCGACGATCCTAACAAGTGGTATCAGAGCCCAGGTGGCTATGGGTTGTGCCTGGATGAGCCCCGGTTAGGGTCGGGCCCTGAAGGACTCAAAGTTAGAGTCGGGCCCAGGATGACCCAGGGGCCAGGGCTTGAACGACCCATGTTCGTGTCGACTGCGTTCCCGATGTGGTCTCGGTTTGAGGGGAGGTTTGTTAAGTTACAAACCCATCCCACATCGGATGAGTGAGGGAAGTTGGAAGGTGTATATAATTCCTGTCCAACCACAATTAGTTTGAGGCCTTTTGGAAGTGACCCAAAAACAAATCCGTGCGGGCTTGACCCAAAGCGGACAATATCAAACTAATGTTGCAGTCGACGATCCTAACATGTACCACATTGCAGACTCATATGACTCCAGTCTTAGCTCCTCCAGCTCTTGAAGTTGTAATTTCCGCTCTTCCTCGCAGGATTGGGGTCTCATGTTGATCTCCTTGACCGCCCAATATGCCCGGTGTTCTATTCCCACGGGCAAGTGGCACTTCTTGCCAAACACTAACCTGTAGGGGGACATCCCAATAGGCGTTTTGTACGCTGTCCTGTAAGCCCATAATGCATCTCCAAGCCTCTTACTCCAATCCTTCCTTGACGGATTCACCGTCTTTTCCAATATTGCTTTGATCTACCTGTTCGAGATCTCTGCTTGTCCATTAGACTGAGGATGATATGGAGTTGAAAGCCTGTGGTGGACTCCGTACTTCCTCATCAAAGCTTCTATGGTTCGGTTACGGAAATGCCTCCCTTGGTCAGATATAATCGCTCGGGGCACTCAGTATCTGTTAAAAATATTAGCCCTAAGAAACTTAGCCACCTCCTTGGCTTCACAAGACGTGGTAGCCTTGGCTTCTATCCACTTTGAAACATAGTCAACTGCCACAAGTATGTATGTAGTCCCATATGAAGATGGAAATGGACCCATGAAATCCATCCCCCAGACGGCGAAGATCTCACAGACAATCACTGGGACATGCGGCATTTCATCTCTTTTAGAAATTCCCCCTGTTAGCTGGCATCTCTCACAGTTCTGACAGAATTCAAAAGCGTCCTTGTGTAGCGTAGGCCAATAAAATCCACTCTCTAGGACTTTTCTCGCTGTCTTCCTCGGTCCAAAGTGACCTCCTCACGCTAGCACATGTCAATGATTAAGCACATCCTTCTGCTCCTATTCTGGGATACACCTTCGGATTATCTGGTCAGCTCCCATTCTCCACAAGTAAGGATCGTCCCAGAAGTAATACTTGGCCTCGCTCTTGAGTTTCATCTTCTGGGCCGAGAAATTTCTTGTGAACTAGGCACCTCTCTTGTGACCAAATAATTTGCCAGGTCTGCGAACTATGGCTCAGTGTTCAGATGACATTTCCCTTTCTCAGAATCTTCTGGACTTGTTACCGCCATTATCATATCCCAACTGATAGGTCTAGGAAATTTTCCTAAATGGTACAGATGCTCCTCCGGGCTGATAGGTCTAGGAGATTCTTCCATGTAGTATAAATGTTCTTCAGGAAACGCGTCTGGTATAGCTTCTTTCGTCTCTCCCTGGAAAATCCGACTCAAATGGTCAGCCACTTTGTTTTCTGTTCCCTTTTTGTCTCTGACTTCCTAATCAAATTCCTGCAAAATTAACACCCAACGGATTAACCTTGGCTTGGATTCTTTCTTCGCCAGCAAGTACTTGATAGCCGCGTGGTCGGTGAAAACTATCACTCTCGACCCTAGTAAGTATGGGCGAAATTTCTCAAATGAATACACGACTGCCAGCATTTCCTTTTCCGTGGTGTCATAGTTTCTCTGGGCCTGGTTGAGTGTCTTCGATGCATAGAAGATCACGTAATGTTTTCCATCAATCCTTTGACCTAGCACCGCCCCCACTGCGAAGTCGCTCGCATTACACATTATCTCAACCGGCTGACTCCAGTCGGGTGCCCTAATGATAGGGGCATATACTAGCTTATCCTTCAATAGCTGAAAAGCTTTCTTACACTCTTCGTCGAAGATGAAATCAACATCATTATGCAAAAGATGGGAAAGTGGCTGAGCAATCTTTGCGAAGTCCTTTATGAATCTCCTATAAAACCCTGCATGCCCTAGGAATCCCCTGACTTCTTTCTGGTTCGTAGGGTAAGGTAATTTTGAAATCACATCGACCTTTGCTTGGTCCACTTGTATGCCCTTCTCTGAGACTACATGCCCCAGGACAATTCCCTCGGGTACCATGAAGTGACATTTTTCGAAGTTAAGGACCAAATTCTTCTCTTGGCACCTCCTCAATACTACATCTAGGCTAGCTAAACAGGAATCGAACGAGTCCCCATATACGGTGAAATCATCCATGATAATATCGATACAATCCTCTAGTAGATCTGAGAAGATACTCATCATGCAACGTTGAAAGGTGTCTGGCGCATTGCACAGTCCAAACGACATTCTTCTGTAAGCATACGTGCCAAAAGGGCAAGTAAACGTAGTCTTCTCTTGATCCTCGGGGTCTACATAGATCTGGAAGTATCCACTATACCCATCAAGGAAACAAAAATATTGCTTCCCAGCCAACCTCTCTAGCATCTGATCAATGAAGAGTAAAGGAAAATGATCTTTCTTGGTTGCTTCATTCAGTTTCCTGTAATCGATGCACATCCTCCATCCAGTGACAAGTCGGGTAGGCACCAATTCATTCTTATCATTCTTAACTACCTGAATTCCTGACTTTTTAGGTACCATGTGAACCGGGCTGACCCATTCACTATCTAGAATAGAGTAGATGATTCCCAGCGAAAGCAGCTTCAAAACTTCCTTCAAAACTTCCTCTCTCATATTTGGATTCAGCTTGCGTTGCGGGTCTCTACAGGCCTTCGCACCTTCCTCCAGCCTGATGTGGTGCCTGCAAAGATCAGGACTGATCCCTACTAGGTATGAGAGAGTCCATCCTATTGCCTTCTTGTTCTTTCTGATTACCTCCAGTAGCTCCCTTTCTTGTTCCTCGGTCAAGTTGCTATTGACGATGACCGGGAAAGTCTCATTTTCTTCTAGATAGGTATACTTAAGTCCTGACGGAAGCATTTTCAACTCCTTCTTGGGGGTACTTGTTTCCTGTGGCAAGGGATCTTTTTCCTTCACATCAGCTATCATTCCCTTTCCAGACCTGGAAGAATTTTCCATACTAGCTACATGAGCTAATCCCCTTGACCTGGCTGACTCTGGATTCGTACAAAATTCTGAAATAGCTTCGGCTAGCTCTTCATCTGATAATTCCCTTGTATTCATTGCCTCGCACCATCCAGCTACTTCTCTGTCAATAGAGTGACTTAATTCTGAATTATCAATCTGCTCCTGCATCAACTCAGTCTCAAGATATTCCTCGGAACTTCCTGCTCCAAAATTTTCAGACTCAGGAACTAGATCCTTCCCTTCCTTGCCCTTCATTGGAGTTGTTTCTTCATCCTTCCTCATCGCTGGACCTTCATATCCTCGCCCGGATCTCAAAGTGATTTGACTGATATTTTCCCTATCCGGTGGCCTTACTGAGGCAGAAATCTTTCCTTCGTTCCTCGTATCTCGCTCAAGGAAGTTGCGATCTGGGACAATTGTTTAGCCAACATGTCCATTGCTGCTGGCGGGCTCTGAAACGCGTGGATTAAGATTGGATCAAGTTATATGGAGGATAACTGAATCGGTTGGACCAGTTAGCAAATTGTCGTTGCCACTTAATCGAATCAATCCTCGAACCGAAACGCGCCAAAGTTAATATTTATAACTCCCGATTTCGCACTACTTTAATAGTAAAGCGGCAAGTTCGGGGTCGATCCCACAGAGAAGTTGGTGTATCGAGTGTGTGAGTAATGAACAGGGGGGTTGGCTGCTGCCACGCTTTAACTTGGGAGTTTTAACTACGGTTTTATCTAGGCAGAATTCAAACTAGCCAGCTTGATCAACGAAAATTTAAACACTGGGTCAAGTAAATTGCAGGTAATAACAGAAAAGTAAATGCGTGATTTAAAAGAGAGAATAACTTCGATTAAACTAAGATACGATTACAGCGTGAAAATAAACTAAGCTAACACTTCGAAAATAAAGAAAACGGTAAACTGAGAAGAATCTCTGCGGGAAACTTAAGTTACGCCGACAGAAATGGTTATTCTGCAGCGCTCCCTTCGGTCGCCCTTTTAACTACGCTATCTAAGCTAAACTAGAGATCTGAACTAAACTAAGCTAAGAGAGCAGAACTAAGCTAAACTAAGCTAGAGAGCTGAACTAAGCTAAATTAAGCTAAACTAGGTGGAAAGTAAAGTCTCCGATCCTTTCTTGTGGTGGCGCAGCCTCTATTTATAAGCTCGATTCGGCCTCCAGCTGGATAACGATCTTGACAGGGAATATTCACTCATGCAGAGGATGAGCGACTCATTGATTGCTACGTGCTCTTTCTTCTAGAATAACGACGCTTTTGGATAACAAATTTCTGATCGGTTCGTCCTGGCGTCTTCAGTAGCTGGCACGTGTCCCCTTCTAGAACGTCGTCCTGGGTAACAGAATGGTGCGCCGCATCCAGTTCATTTCCTCACGTTTTCCTTCTAGAAACCAGCGGTCCCCACTTTAACAGCTTGACCTCGCCCCTTGATCAACTCCCCTGATTTTTGGCCTTTTTCGCCTTTTGTACGTGCTTGATCAGTTCGGCCTTGCTGCCTTGGACAAGTAGCATTTCTGCACATTTTAACACTTGTTTGCGCGATAAACCGATCATGTAGTATATGCTTTACCCCCAAAACCGATGCATGAAACGAGCCTTATCAAACTGCTCACACTTAAAACATACTTGTCCTCAAGTATAAAGAGAAAGAAAAAGAAAGAGAAAAAGATAAGGCAAATTTCAGGCATGGTTTACTTATTTCACAAGCAAAAGAAAGAACAAAAACTAAAAACACGTATTCACATGTATGCATTGGACCGAATAATTTTCCAACAATCATACCCGAGGTCGAGGTCATACCATTAACCAGTAGCTTATGTTTTTGCTTTTTCGCTTCTGCTTAATCAAGGAGTCAGCTTGTCAAGATTGCTCAATTTAAAAACCACTGTTGGATTCACTCAGTCACTCATTTCTCACCAGAGATGTTAGGATTGTTCACTCGGTGTTGCTACAAATTTAATACTTTGAATCGGACTGCACAAGATAGTTCCTTAAGGTCTTTGTTTCGGGTTGTAACAGGGCTCAGGGGTAGTAACATGTTAGGGTAGGGTCCTAGGGGTTCTAAGTTTAAAAAAGAAAATCACATGAGTCAAAAAGCCAAAGATTTGACTAAACTTGCTGGATCAAATTTGGGGTGTTTATTTATTCTTCCACTTGATGCTCCTTCTCGGTCAATGTTGACCCTTAGAATTATAACTTTCGGCTTTATTTTATTTTTTTCCTGGGTCAGGTTGCAACTATTTCCTGCCCCTTTCTTTTCTTAAACCTTTTCTCAATTTTTTTATATGATCAACCTGATTGTCTAACTTGATCGACCCGGCTACCTTTTAATTTTTATTCTATTGCTATCCCCTTTTGTTCCCTTTGATAAATTTCATCTCCTTGACCCTCTTCTCTCATGTGATACGAAAATTTTGGTTTTAAGGTTTCAAAGAATGGGTAAGAGTGCATGGGCTCAAAGTGGCTAAGTAAGGGGTGCCTTTAGTAATGAGGCGGGTTAGTGGAACAAAGGAAGAAAAACGGCTCAACTTGTTAAATCCTAATGCCTTTAGTCCTCACTACTTGTGCAATTATCATCTCAATATTAAAAGTTAGCCTCTCGTAATTTTTCTTTTGTAAAGAGTAGTAGAAAGTGTTCTACTTTTGGCTTATAACTTACATATAGAGAGGCTTCACAGTTGGTTTAGAAATTGAGCGATTCCATCATACTTGCGTCATTCAAATTGATCAAGTTTTTGCAATCAAGTTTTACATGTGAGCATACTGAATCCTTTCTCTAACTCTTCCATGAAGTAATCAAGTCTTTCATTTATCCGATTTCATGCATATTTCCTATCTTATTGCTATCTAAAATTTGTTATTTTTGAAAATTTTTAGCATGTATGAATTTTCTATAACTAACCCGTCCCCCCTACCCACTGCATATGAGCTCGTTCTCGAGGGACTGGATGCAGTGGAAAGAAGGGTTAGGTACAAGCAATTTGCACAAAAACAAATAAGGGAAACTTCTCACACTTAGACCAAGCTTTAGGCTAAGTGTGAGGCGGTGCTAATAATCAAAACATGCTAAGAAACACAAAACACTTAAGCAAAACTAAAAACAATTTTCCACAAACTTCTCACACTTAGTCTCGACTTAGAACTAAGTGTGAGAGTGGAGTCAAAATGCAATTTGCACAAAGAAACATAGTTGAGGGTGATACTGTTGCCTTCTGGATGGTTGGATCAGGGGATGTTGCACGCCTTCCGATTCAACAGATCTGCCCCGATTCAACAGATCTGCCCCGATCTACATAAGCTTCCAACAATTCTACTCAAACTCAATAAACCAACGTGAGAAACAAACATCCAGTTCAGCAACTACGTCAAACTCAAAACAATTTGCATCCATAATCGAAATCAACAGCAGTAAAGTAAATACGGAAACAGAAAATGCATAGATAACGAGAATTCAACAGAAAACAGGACCGAGCTTCGAACAGCGAAGCTCGGTGAAATTCACGACGACAAATAAAACGAAAGCAAATAATTGTATCTTCGCCCTACATAAGGACGGTGTTAACCAACATCAAACCGCAAATGAAATGACCCGAACCCCTACAAATTCCCGAACAGTCCCCCCAAGTGTGTGGAAGTGAGTGAGCTAAGAGAGCCAAGAGCAAAGTGCCCAAAAAAAGTTCTTCTTCTAGATTGTATGCTCTCTTCCTTATATAGGTGCGGGTTTGATCTTCTAGAAGCCTTCGCACAAATCTCCATTCTGCCCTTCAGCTTCGTGATCTCCTCCGTCTAGTCATTTTTCTCCACAATGCTCACTTATTCGCCAGATTCCTTGGGTCATGCAATTGTCCTCTCTTTTTCCTGGACCTGGCGAACTTTCTACACACGTAGCTTAAAAAGATGTGTTAGACCCCGTAAATGCACGAATTCAACCATTTAATCAATGCATGAAATTAGCCTTATCAGTACCCATTCCCACTAACAATATTTTAATTACTTTTCCTCTCTACATCTCTCTTACTTTACCAATTTTACATTAAAGCTCATGTCGAACCCTAAGTGCATATTATTTGGAGGCATAGGAAATATTAAACTTCAATTTTAGTGCTTTAGTTTTTCCATTGTTATGATTCTACGATTATACATGAGTAATAGACATTTGACGCTACTTAATTTCTAAATAAAGAAACTTTTGGGGTATAGCAGCGGTGAATCGGAGTGGATGAAGGAAACTTAAAGTTGAAAGAGTAACGTACAAAAACATTGTTAAATATAGTATATTTCATATTTAGAGTAATAATTAAACTAAATTAAATCTTAATTAATTTATATATTTCACATACCCTTCTATAATCGCCCATTAATACAAAACAATTTTTTTCCTAAAATAAATACTCCGTCCATCTATAAGAAAAAGAGTCTCTTTTGTGGACGACACGTGTTTTAATGATAATTTAGTAAAGTAATAGAAAAAGAGAAAAAATAGGTAAAAAAAGAGAAATCTAGAGAAAAAATGAATAAAGTATGCGAAAGATGATAAAAAAATAGATAAATTAAAAGAGAAACTTTCTATTTTTAGAAATGAGAGTATTTATGTGGACATTCCAAAATGACAAAATGAAACTATTTTTCATGAACGAATGAAGTATTATTAATATTCCATCCGTCCACGAAAAATAGTCTCATTTTGTTATTTTGAGATATCCACAAAAAATAGTTCATTTCTAAAAGTGGAAAGTTTATATCTCATACTTTACCTACTATTTATCCTCTATCTCATAATTTATCTACTTTTTCACCTGTCTCTTTTACTTTACATATTCTCCTCATCACTCTTACTTTAACAACTAGTGTTACCACCCATGCTATGCCGACAAAAAAATTTCAAGTAATGAAAATATATCAACAGCTAAATATATTAAAATAAAGAATATAGAGTAAATATTATAAAAATAAGTTTACAGATAAGAATATAGGGATGTGATCAAATGCAAAACACTAAATATTGTACAAACTTCAAACTATGATCTGGACCGTTAGAAAATGTCAACAAATGACAAAATACCAGCAATAAAAAATGTCAACACAATGTCTACGGTTGATGTTGTGTTGACACTATGTTGACATTTTTTATTGCTATTATTTTGTCATTTGTTGATATTTTCTAACGGTCCAAATCATATGTTGGAGTTTGTAAAATATTTAGATTTTGCATTTTTACACTAGCCTAAGAATATAAAATAATTATAAAGAGTATTCATAACATTATAAACAACACCAAAAAGAAATTTGTACTTCTCTCAAGATAATATAAATGAACCACTTCATATTTAGCATATAATTTTAATACTCTTCCCGTCCCACCGAAGATGACCGACTTTCCCTTTTAGTCTATCTCACTCAAGATGACCCATTACGAAAAATAGAAACTACGTTATCTCTACTTTATTCCCTCTCTCTTACTTTATTCTATCCATCTAACACAATCTTGTGTCGGGAGTATTTATGAGTGTAGTAATATTAAATAAAAGAATAACAAGTGTTGTAAATGACTAAATATTGTCGAAGTGGTTGAGAATTTAGGACATTTGGGATGTGATTGTGCTTACCAATCCTTGCTGCTAATTGATGCCACTTTAGGGTTGACTCTTCACATCCAGTCATACAAATAAAATACAATACAATACAATACTCCCTTATTTGCCTTTGGGAAGGTAACTCTCACTTGTATTACTGTTTCTGTTTCTGTTTCCTTATTATTTTTTTCCAGCTACGCAATATACCAACATGGTACTCAGCCTCATCCAGCATTTCACTTAATAATCAAAAAGTTTATGTAAAAGCTGCTTTGGCTTCTGTAGATGATATGCTAATCCTTTCCTCCTTTCTTTCAAGAATTAATATTTGAGCACATAAATGGAATAAATGCTTACGAGTCTGATGAAATCTCTTCAAAATCCGAATGGCTACAGAAACGTTCTTTTTGAATTATAGAGTATAGCATCGAATCATATACTTATGTAAGCTTCCAGGAATACTTAGAAAATTAAGATTTTTTTTAAAAATTGCATTAAAGTATGATGATGATTATTATTATTTTATTATTCTAAGTATTTTTTTTAAATATGGATCATACTTTACATCATAGCGTATTATTATTATTATTATTTATTAATTAACAATTTTATTTTAATTATTATGTCTCAAAAAATGAATTTACTAATCAATATTTGTTCAAAATTACTTTTTGTGATATTAGAAACACCAAGTAATTTACCATGAATAATATTTCTAAGAAATCATACTTTAGCAACATTACTTCCTTAAGAAATATTCAACCTCACACTTTTATTAATGATTTAAGTACATTTGTATTGTGTAGAGCGACATTTTTAATCACTTGGTCTTGTTATTGTTAGTATAATAATTTGTTTGTTCCCAGCTTGGAACCAACACAAAATAATTACTGCACATAATATGAGTAATATTCTTTTGGGAATTCTCATGAACAAATTTCCGATCAAATTATAAATTAATAATTATGGAAAACATTCTCATACACAATATCTATATCAATATTTTTTTAAAATTTAGTAAAATGTGAATTTAATATCATTTGCTCTTTGTTAAACTTTTATAGATCTCATCTTTAAATTTTCTAATTACACCCAAGAGTTATAGTGTTGTCTTCTCGTATTGCTATAAAAAGTTGATATTGATCAGTTGAGATTATTTGATACTTCCTCCTTCCTATAAAAATCATTATTTTACTGTCACGACCGCACTTTGCTAATGGTAACAAAAGCGGGAAATCCGTGACTAATAAGCGGAATTAACGAAACGAGGAAAGAACTCAAGGGATTTGCCGAAAGGCCAATCAATTGATACCACAAATTAGAAGTCAAGTATTTGATTACAAGATCTCAAAATAGAATAATTCATCATATCAACTAAATCAGAGTTCGAAGGTGATACTTTGAAATTCTCACTTGACAAAAGTACAGCGGAATAGGTCCTTACTAAACGACTTCGTGTATGAAGACACGAATCGTAGAGAAATCCACTTGATTATTTAATAGCATCGACTCCGATCAATATTCCTTCCTCTTGACGTTCAACCTGCACATTTATAAATACATGCAGGGCTGAGTACAGGAGTACTCAGTGGACACGTGCCGAAAACAAAACATACATATATAAGTTGTCATCCATCAACAGTATCGCATGGGGGTTTTTCTTAAAAAGGCCCGAGCATACTAAATTCTTTTGTGATCTTAAAAGTCCGACTGCAGTATAAGTTCTTTGATGTACCCAACCATGTCTGCTAATCTAGTGTGCCGTGAAGGTGGCCACCTTCAACAAGCACCCTCGCCGGCCAACCTCTCTAGGATGGCTCACGACTCTTCAACGTGTACACAAGTCTGTGTTGGGATTTTACCCACTCTCAGACCCGAATTCGATTTACGTTTTGGGGTTACCAAAACAAAAGAGGCACTTAGCCTCACAGACAAGCTTCATCAAAACAAACATTTATGGCATGACAACATCTTGAAATAATCGCAGTTCCATTTTGAGAAAAGATGATATTTCATAACTTCAAAACATTTGCTTTATATCCACACTATAGTGCTGGATATTAAAAGAAAGCCCACTTGTTATGCTTATTCCTCAACTCAATTACTCGCTTTGGCCTCACTTGCCCTTGTGCAATTTATCCTTTGAAAATAAATAGCGTAGCACGCTAATTAGTACTTGACTATTTCTCTTGAGAAAAGAATGCATGCATCCTATTGGATAGCACCTATATCTTAGTCTTGTCTTATAGGATTTTCTTAATCCTATCTCGGGCTTCACTACTCTGCAGAATTTATTTATTCACTTTACTAACTTTGGAGAAATTCTATTTTCTCTAAAATAAATATTTAGGCACTTATATGGATTCTTGGAAAATCCCTTTCTTAAATCTTTTCTTAAGATTCTTCTTAAGGCCGCCCATGGCGTCGCGGGGCAACGCTGGTCGGCCCATTCGCTTCTCCATTTTAATATTTTCCGCCTCCGGATCTCCATACGTTATTCGAGAAAAAATAGTCGTGCTCTAACTCAATATTCCTCCATCTTCGGGGATTTAGAAATTCGGAAATTAATTTAATTTAGCTCCAAGCTAAATTTCTTGAATTAATTCCTTTCCAAAATATTTATCTTCCAAGTCCACTAATTTAATTAAGTAGCCTACTCCAACACAAACTCTTGGCCCAAACCTTAATTAAATTGGGCCACTAAGTCTCCTTTGTTCCTTTTCTTTCATTGTTAGAAAAGCCCAACTACCAATTTAATTAGGCCCACAACCAAATTAAATCAAATTGGGGTCAAGTACCCCTTTCCTCCTTTCTGTCGAGACTCTCTCTCTCTCACCTTTCTCATTTCTTTCCATTCTTTCCATTTCCAAATTCCTAACTTGAAGAACAACACGCAGCGGCTACTTCCTACAGCTCCCCCCCATCTCCGTTCTCTTTTCTCTCAATTTCCGGCGAGTCCTCGCCTTAGGTGGTCTCGATTTCCTCCGAATCGGACCCCTCTCTCTCCAAATTGAAATTTCCCCAATTTTAGAAATCCCCCAAATCGACGAAAACGCAGCGTCTCCACTTTATCTCTCTCTCCGGCTCCCTCTGTTCTTCCGTCGCGTTCAGGAGAATCCTCGACCGCCCGACGAGCAAGGCTGCCGCTCGCGGTGTCGCTCGGCGTCGGCTTCAGCAGCCCGCTGCCTTGTCGGCTGCCGCTCCGCTGTGTGGATTGTTCGACGCTGGCCGCCCGCCGTCTAAGCTAAGTTTTCTTCTTCCCTCACCTCCTTTCATTCCGAAATTTCGATCGACGATTTGGTTCGGTCTTTGGGTTTTGTTCGTTGATGGAAATTGCTTGCTATTGATTTGCGATACCAGTTCTTGATACTTATGGTTCTCATTTCGTCATACTGATTTAGAAATATTCCCTACTTGCTTCGCTCTAGCATCGTCTCTCGCTTGTTCTCTACTTGTTAACGTTATGAATTCCTAAGGCCATGTATCTATGTTCTTGGCTATGGGATTGTTGTTCTATATGATGCAACGAGGGTGTTGAGGGAATTACCTCTCGGCTGAAAATCCTTAAGGTCTCTCTTGCTGCCGGCGCCTCTCCTCATTCCTCACTCCTTGCTGCTTTCTCCTTATGATGTTGTGAATCTTGGTGTTCGAAGAGTGGGGAGGGGCGAAGGCTGTGGCCTCTTATATAGCTCAAAGGCTCCTATTTTTGGCTGCCAGCTTGCTCCCTTTTGAACTTATTGATTATGGGAATCTTTCCTATTTGATGCAAGCCTTGGGGCTGCCCCCCTCTTGGCTGCCTCCTAGTCTCGGTTTGGAGGGTGTGGAAATCTATTGTTGCCTTTAAAAGGCCCTTGGTGATGAGCTTATCCTTTGCTCAACTTGTTCTTATTCTTTTTGCAAGCTTGGTGATGTGTCACAAGGATTTCATGCTTGCTATATTGAATAAGTCCTCCACTTTTGAGTCTTGTGAATCCAAAATTCTCATACCTATTTTGATGTTTCACTTGTAGGTGCAAGTTGTCTTTTCTTGGTGTTTTGTGGAGCAAGAATCGAGAGGGAAAGAGAGAAAGAAGACTCCTCTTGAAACTTTTGTTTCCTATATTTATTTAGAAAAAATCCAAGAGTGTATTGTCCCTTTCATGGCATGTACTGTTAGCATTTCTATAATCCAATAAATTGTATTTCCACTTGCTCTTTTAATAAACATAACTCCTAATTTTTATTCTTGAACATTTCTTGTACTTTGCTTTCTTCACAAAAACTTGCTTTATTCCACGATGGAAATTACAACGGAAATTTCTACGTTCATACGCCCTCCACACGAGGATTAATTAGTATAATAAGTTCGGCTTATCCAACATAAAAGGAATCAAAATTTCGGGGCGTCACATTTACTTCCTCTTTCCTATAAAATCGTTATTTTAAAATCGGACGAATTTTAATGTACACCTTATTAAAAAGATATAGAAAGAAGAAAACCTTATTAAAAAAATCCTAAAATATAATTGGTCGTCGATTTAATTTTTTACTCTACATATTCTTTTTAGGATAAATTGGAGCTGGATTTGGAGCTCAGACTGCTTTAATCCGTATCCCCTTCCATATTACAAGTGTTTTAACTTTTTTTTTTGTTATCACATCAATTTTCTTTTTTGAAAAAAAAAACCTCTTTTATTCTCTCCTAATTTATTTTCTCTTTTATCTCTTCGTTTTATTCTCTCTCAACTCAATAAATATCAGATCCTTAAATTTGATGCCCAAAAGAAATTGGCCACTCAAAGTAGGATGAAGGGGGTGGTAAAACTTGTTCTCAATATCAAGTTAAACTTGATCGTTAATATCTCCAACCTACGCTAAAACTCATTTTTAGTGTAGAAAACTTCTCCAGTTATGCTACAAACCCAACCATTTTGCGTTTTTCTACGGAACAACACCAAATATCGTCTAGAGCAAAAAAAATTTATGTCATATACTCAAAAATAGTGTAAATGGTTGGAGAAAAATTACTTTTTGATGTGACATATACTCAAAAATCAGTTTGAATCTGATATAAATGATTAGAGATAGTCTTAGTCCTTTGTAGTGAATTTTCACGAGTTTAATTTTCTCCCTAAATTGAGTTCAACATGACAAATCAGATTTTATGTAGTCAGACAATAAAGACTGTACACAGAGTCAGCTTCAGGGGTTATTTGAGTTTTAAAATTTCACACATATTTCGCAGAATTTCAAACCATGATAAATTCCCTACAAAACCTAAATTTGTAATTATTGCAATCGAATTTTAAACTACTGAAAAAATTTGGTCAAAATTTGTGATTTTGGATGCAATAGCCCTTAAAGAATCATGAGATGTCACATTCTAGTCAAGAATCAAATTGTCTCAGCATAAGCCAAATGTGATATTGAAGATGACTAGATTTTAGGGGTAAAATTTGCAGGCAAACTAACATAACAAAAATGTGTAAATATTAATCACCATCTTGTTCTGACATTAGGGGATTCGATCTTCACCCAACTCTCCCTACAATTGCTGCTTAACTCGGGAAGCTTGAAACACACAACACCCTTTGGAAGAACATGAAGATTTAGATGCAAATCTTGCACTACGGCATTAATTCTGCAGGAGAAAACTAACGTCTCAGTAGATATTGATTGGCTGGGATATGCTAAAAGAAAAGGGAGTCAAAATTTCACCTCAGCTTCTGCTGGTTTGGATTCATCAGCATTCACATTCTCCTCGCCTAAACAGGGAAAAATGCAGTTACAAATGAGTCATTTCTACGCAGTAAGACGAATAAAACTTATTGTTTACCATCTTCGGGCAAATCAGAGGTCCAGAGAGTGAGGTTGTCTCTCAAAAGCTGCATGATCAAAGTGCTATCTTTGTAAGACTCTTCACTCAAAGTGTCCAAATCAGCAATGGCCTCGTCAAATGCTTGCTTAGCCAAATGGCAAGCCCTGCCAATTAATCGCAAAAGAAAGTGTTACCATCACTGATCTGAAGATATCTGAGAATGATGAAATGCATCTTAACAATATTACCTTTCAGGTGAATTCATGATCTCGTAGTAGAACACTGAAAAGTTCAAAGCAAGGCCAAGACGAATAGGATGGGTAGAGGGCAGATCTGTATTTGCAATAGCAGATGCAGCCTACATTCGGAAACGAAAAACATTTCAGCAATATAATCAATTATGTTGACTAAGATTGGTTTATTAGTTATCTTTGTTGGGTAACATGCCTCGTAGCCTTTGAGGGACAGGTCCGCTGCCTCTTTCTTTTCTTGATCAACCTTGAACTCAGCAAGGTAGCGACAGTAATCACCTTTCCTGTAAAATCAAGGTAGAGAACTAACTCAGTGATATCAAACTAATTTTAGCCAGAATGAAAATGTGAAATGCATTATGAGGTTCGTATTAACAACATCCTCTAATTTATTTCTCCAATCGAATCAGTAACTTAAAAATGAAGGGTTTCAGACTCAATCGAGATGCATATTCCTTCTTTTCATTTCTGAATAATTAAAGTGCATCAGAAGCACTGCATGATAGTAACGAACAAAAGATCCAATGCTTCTAGCGTACGACTCCTATGATTACCAATAGAGATAAGTGGTATTCGGTTTCCTAGTTAAAATGGTACCAAGATATAATCTAGGATTAAGTTCGCGTGATTATCCATCTAGGATTGAGTTGTGGGATTCAATCTCATTAACCAAACGCACTACATATATACAATCTTGCAAACAGAACATCCCCATAGTATACAAAAAAAGCTTAGTTAATTTCACTCACATCTTGTGGAAGAAAACAGTTGCTTCAGCCGAGGCAGACGAGGGAATGAGATGCTTGTCGATGACAGCCAGTATGTCGTCGCAAATCTTGGACAGCTCATTCTCAACCTTGAGACGATACTCCTTAATGAGCTTGACATTGTTGTCATGCCCCTTGGACTCTTCCTTCTGCTCAATGGAAGACATGATTCGCCACGAAGCTCTACGAGCACCAATCACATTCTTGTAACCCACAGAAAGTAGGTTTCTTTCATCCACAGACAGCTCAACATCAAGCATTGCAACATTTTTCATGCTTTCCACCATTTCTGCCATGTCCAATTTAACATGAATCAAGCTTATAATTGTATTGACGCATAGAGAGAAAACAATGCTACATGAATAGTTCTTTTCCCCTTTATGCTAAAATTGTGAATTATACTACTAAAATCCCTACCAACAAAAAAGGGATCCGAGTAAAAATAAATAAATCACAGAAACAGATTTGCAGTGGGATGAATCCCCAATTTCACATTGCAAGCCATAATTTGAGTAAACATAAAATGAAATTAGAAGAAAAATGATAGGAACGGAAGATCCCCTTGTAAAATTGATAAAGTGAATAAGAAATAGAAAAAAGGTCATTTATATTTGATACCATCGTAGCGCTCAGCTTGTTCAGCAAGCTTGGCCAAGTAGACATGAGTCTCTCTCCCATTCTCCGTCGACATTTTCTGGATTGAGGAAGCGGAAATTCGGGAATTGATTGTACAAGTAGAAGGAAAAATGAAAACTTGGGCGTTTTTTATTTTCTTGGAAGAAAAAAGGAGAATGAGAGTGTGTGATGGATGGAGGGTCATTTCCGTAATTTGGAGCCGTGATTTGTGTTTCTTTGCTGTCGGCTGTTTTTAATTTATAAATCATTTTAATTCAGTTTCAAATTGAATCTAGACACAGTGGTAATATGGGAAAGCCACAACTCATTACATTACAATTATTACTCTTCTAAATAATTTCAAATTCAATATTTGGTATATAAAAATATGTATAGTGTGTGTATTTTGTGTAAAATTTGTGCCGTGTATATTTTGTGTATTATGTAGTATGTGTATTTTGTGTATTTGTATGTAGTGTGTTTATTTTGTGAATAGTGTATCTGTAGAGTGTGCAATACGTGGAGTATTTTTTTATAATGTGTGTAGTGTGAGTTATTATGTGCAGTGTATGTATTTTGTGTATAATGTGTGTAGTGTATGTATATTGTATGTTATGTGTGTATTTTGCATATACTGTGTGCAATATGTGTATTTTGTGTAAATGTAAATAGCGTGTACATTGTGCATATATTTTGTTAAATGTGTGTATATTCTGTAGTGTATGGAATGTGCGTATTTTTTGTATGATGTGTTTGTATTATGTTTATAGAGTGTGTAGTGTGCAGTGTGTGAAGTATGTGCATTTTTGTGTATAGAGTGTGTGAATAAATTCTTTAAATTTAATTTCATATGAATTACTTTATTTTACCAAAAATAGGATTTGGAATTTAATTAGAATTCAATTTCTTCGAATTCATTTCCATAGAATTCCAATTCCGAGTAACAGAGCCTTACCTCTATCCCTTAAAAATAGAAACTATATCCATTTTGGGTCCTGGCTCCACCATCCACAACACTACTATTCTCTTCATCCCAATTAAGTTGAGTCGTATTCCTTTTTGGGATATCCCAACTAAGTTGAGTCATTTTCTTTTATGACAAAAAAACAAAACATTCAATCAATCTTACTTTATTCCATTACCTATTTTACTCTCTTTTTATATCTCCTATTTTATTCTTTCTGTCCTACTTTTCAACACAATTTCTTAATCTCCGTGCCCAAAATTTTTTTTATCAACTTAGTTGGGATGGTGGAGTATAATTTTTTCTCTTCCTCTATGTTACTTTCCCCATTTTTCTTTTCTTCTATCTTATTATATCAATTCTTCTTGCTTATTTTACCAATTATGCATTAAAAATGTATCGTTTCAAAAGTTTCTATTTTCCAACTGGGTCAAAAAGAAATAGTGAGTATAAGAAATGCACAAGAAACATTAATGAAACTTCAGTTCTCAAATAGGAATGGAGGGTAAGATAATGTAAAATGAACTTAATTTCCAAGATTCTAATTTATATTTCTTCCGTCCGTGAATAGGAGTCTCATTTTTCTATTTCGGCTCATTCGCAAATAGGAGTCCCAGTTCATTTTTACCATAAATGGCAATACATCTCACATTCCACTAACTCGTATACCATTAGCTTTTTTCCACAAACTTTTCTTAATATTTTTTATAATCCGAGCCGGAAAGAAATAATAGTCCTAACGGAGGGAGTACTGATCTATATACAATTTGTTTTAAACTTACACACTGTATAGATGAATAAGATATGAGCTTACACAAATTTGGGTAAATTTTCCAAACCCAATAAATATGCAGGAAAGGGGCAAAAAGAACTCAGAATGTAGAACATAAAATAGAACTTTGTAGCAATCGCTGGAGAAATACAAACATGATTGAATTACACAAATAATTAATAAATATATAAAAAGAAAAACACAAGGATCAACTTTGCTACAATCTGTCTCCTTTAGTGTGGGAAAAATCTTCTTTTCCTTTGAACTGCAGTAGCAAACATTAATCAGATATCTACAACCTCCAAAATCTCTCATCTCTGTCATGAACTACATTTCATCTCCAGAAAAACGTTGCAGGAAACTTCCTCATTGCTCTAACTCCATCATTTTACCATAACTGATAGTGATTTCATCTTCAGTGTCAAAAATTACACAGTGTGTGCTCCATCCGATGTTCGTTCAAAACAACCGGAGTGTCGTAGAGATGGTGAAATCTTCCATACTAGGAAACCTCATTTTCTCAGAAACGGTTTCTGGCATACTAGCAGGCGCTGCTCGCTGCCATCTTGAAGGTCGATGACTCGGGCTTCCCACCGGAGCTGCGTCCCAAGAGTTCGCGCTATCTCTATTTGACCAACCTTATCAGAAATTATAACCCATCCCTGCCACAAACAAGGTTCAGTAAAATCAAGATTTTGGTAGTCTTAATCAGGTGGGATGGGAACAAAAAGCATTTGATAAATTACCTCTGGCCGAAGAATGCGGTCCATTTCGAAAATTAAATCAAGCATACTGCATCTCTCAGAAGCAAGGTGTGATAAAAGTCCATTGGCGTGAAGCATATCATACGTGCGAGGGTATGTGGGGAAAGGTTCACACCTGCATCATAAAAATTGTGATTTAAGTATATAGATACGAGGATATGAACTTTCAGTCACAGAGTAGAAGACAGAAGGGTGGGACGACATGATATTTATAATCTCAAATCAAGAAATTTCGTAGATGATCCATCCAACTGCACATATCTACAGTAGACAGTTCTTTCGTTTACAGAAAATTGGTTAATTGGCTATTTAATGAAAAATTGATTGAAGATTTTAAGTTGGAGTAGACAGAAGATGAAAGAGCATGCTGTTATACAAGATATACAGCATAAATTTCAACTCCAACAATATACACAGGGAAGAGCATACCAAAATTAACATCTTACCAGTTATGCAAGACACCCGCAAAACCTTGATCAAGAACGACAGGAAGTGTGTTACGTTGACCCACGGGAACGACATTCATTACCCACACAGACTTTCTTGCTTCCAAAAGGGCAGTATTTAAACCTCCATAACGAGCATTCATGTCCATCACATTCCGAACCATATTGTACGGGGGCATTGGGTCTTCGTCACCAGGCCTCTTTGGATGGTCAGAAAAAATTAAGGGAGAAAGCAGTGACCAATAATTTCTTAAAGCAGATCTCCAGTACTCCGAGTCCGGAAATAAATCTTCAGGACTTATTCCTGTATTCAAATTGAATGTAATTAATTTGTTTGAAAGCTGAAGATGGCAGTGCCAATCAAGCATGGATATTGTACATCATAAGGCTTCAAACTACATGTTACATACCATGGATATCAAGCTCAGCAGAACTCAATGAACCAGAAGACCTGTTCTGAATTGGAATCCAACGCTTGGTACCAATCCCACTTATACACTGTGCAAGCGGTTTATAGTAAGATTGGCCATCTTCCCCATTACAAAGGGGGAAAGTCTGCTTACTACAATCAGAACCAAAAATTTTAGACAGCAATTAGCAGGAAAATAATAGGAATATGACGAATGAATAAATATATCATGGAGGAGAGGATCAGAACAAAGACGGAATAAGAACAAATAACAAAGTAACTGCTCTCACCTGGAGTAGCATTTAGCATCTGTGGTTTTCTGCCAGATGGAAGTTTCGTCTTGCTGTGCCAGAAGATTCCAGCAAAGTTTTGGCGTAAATTCTTCCAGAGGAGTTGCTATGGCTCTTTTGCTTCCTTGCCGCCTTCTGGGTGAGGTTAAAACAAAGTACCCTCCAGGTTTGAGGACTCTGTCAACTTCAATAAGAAACATTCCATCTGATAGAGAGTAGCACATCATTAGCAACAGAAACCAGACAAGACACTCCTATTGTATTTGGAGCTAAGATATTTCATTATGAATTGAATTAGAATACACGAGTAGGGGCTCCTTTTATAGGACAGAAACATATCCTTCTCTATTCTAATTTACACATTTATCTCTATCCTCTAGTTCCTAATTATTTGCTAGTCGTTATCTCTTTTCCTTGTATATCTCAAACAGGTCCCTGTTCTAGAATTCAGCCACTTGAGTTTTCTTGTTTAGTTATCATAGATGAATTGAACTCGACTCAACTGGCATACACATTGTGTATAACTCTAGAGAGAAGTCGGATTTACATATAATGTGATTCGGTTGTATGAAAAAGGAAGAAAAAGCTTAAATCTATAATCACATTAAAAACAAAATTGCATACACAAAAGACTAAATTGATTTGTATTTCCCTAAGCAGGCTCGACAGAGGTAGCTCATTAAAATAGCTAACAATCATAAGGTTCTTCATTGTATGTTATCCACCAAAATAACTCTTTTATCTTAAATAAAAATCTGCTTCAACTGGAAGTCCACAACTGATGATTTAATGGCCGTGATGTTTCTTATTACTCTGACATACTCTTCCTCTTATTCAACACTGCTATGCATTACAAGTATTCTTGCAAGAAATTTTCCCCACTGTTTATCGTTACTTGCACAAGGAAAATAGATTAATCAGAAAGGAACACAAGATAAAGTAAAGACAACACATAGGACCAAGAAAGAAAATCTCATAACAAATAAATCCTTGCACTAAGAAAAAGCAGATTGAAAGAACAGCATCCTAGAACGATCAGGGGAAGTACCTTTTTCATCCCAGAAAATACCACACTGAGTACAGTGAATCATGTCATATGACAAGGAAGGAAATGGTATCTGTTTTGAGATGAAATTTCCAATTACTGCTGGGAGACCTCTTTCAAGGGCTACCTGAACTTGGCTGCCAGTTGATTCATACGCCGCCATACAGACAGCCATTATCTTCAGTGAGAGAAGATGTGCACCAAAGCTACCAAACCCACACCCAATATCTAATACATTGTGCACCTGCAATGTAGCAGGAAAAGAATTCAATATGACAGAAGGAATATTAAATGATTTCCTGCACTGAAAGATGTACTAATGTTGGTTCCAAGTGATAAAAAGACTTAAAACAACCAATATGCTTTGACCTGAGTCACCTGTCTCAGAAAATAAAACCTGATAGAATGAATTATAAGAAAGTGACAAATGCAGCTATTCTTGGTGATGAAAAACTTACACCAGCTTCACGAAATTCAGTGTCACTCCCCAGTCCTATCATCTCAGCGATCTGGTGAGAGTAATCTTTCACGCCATCAACGACCATCTCATCATCCGAATGAAATGAAATCTGATTCTCTTCTAGTAACATTAGCCTGGAGCAGTTGCAACATCAACAGTTCAACTCACAAGAAGTTACTGAGTATATGAAATCTTTTACTCATCACCAGGTAGTCAAATTTAACTGAAAAGGTAAAAAAACAAGAAGGAATACCTTTTTGTCATGCTGCCCGATGAAAGAAATTGGTCTTTGCTCAGCTTCACATTTCCACTCCATATCACATCCCTTCCACTTGGCCAGGTCAAAGGGATTTTATAGTCCTTAGGGGGACGAACCAAACAATACTCTCTGTCTCGTGATACTTCACAGTGACGATCAAGGTCCTCCCCATCTTTAAAGCCAGCTAGCAGGTTAGCAGATGAATTGTAGCAAGGAACATAGTTTTCTCGTTCCTTCCCACAGAGATCGAAATCCTTTGACGGATTGGTTCCTAATTTTCGTAATTCCAAGTAATCATTAACAGCTTGCTCTTTCAACCTTCTATAGCTCGAATAAATGTCAGGTCTTGTAGGATCAGTCACGGAATCGAGTGGATTAAAAGGAGAAGATCCCAATAGTGCAACCAAAACTAATACAATAACTAGAAACAAAAGCAACCAGTTGAGCGGCGGTCTAGGCCCAAAGGTCAATAATAGTTTATTGTACCAAGAGCTTCTCATGTCCAACTCTTGTGATCCTCTTCAAAATGAATGCAGAAAATTTCGAACTGGAGCTTGGTTATTGCTCCAAATTCAACCTCCAACAACTTTTAAGACCATAACCAATTATCAGATCACAAATAATATGATCAAAACTCCAAACTATCTCAGCTAGCATAGGCGCAAACCAATAATTCTGCAATTTCACATGATTCAGCTACCAATTATCCTAAGTTATGACGTATGTACTCAGATCGCGCAAACTTTCCCTTTTAGGGCTGCAAACATTCCATTCAGCTACTGCCTTCCTCACTAAAAGCCAAATTAACCGCCACAAATATCCAAAAACAGCAATGCCGAACTCAAAACAATTAAAAAAGACAGAAATTCAGTTCACAATCAATCACCACGCGAATTAAACAACAGAAGCCTTCAGATCAAGCCAGCCAAATCTGCATTACGGCAATACAGCAACAAAAAAACATAAATCACTAACAGCATTCACTCCAAAAATCCACCTAGATCTCAAACTCATATCAGATCCACAATCAGCATTACCGACAGCAGCAAAAACAACAGTCAGAGAAAAACGAAAAAAGAGGTGTAAAATTGAGTTTTTGCTCACCGGTATTTTGAAGTGCGCAGATATAGAAGGAAAAAGGTCAGGTCCACGGCGGTTAAGCAGCAAGGCTCGGATTCGCCATTGACGTGTAGAGAGAGAAAGTTCTGAGCTGCTTTTCGGAGCCTATAATTGGGGGAAAAATAAACAACAATTTAATGGCTGGATTTATCTATTTAGTGTAACAGAAATTCGAATTTTCAAATGATTTGTGACTGATTTTGAGAACCAATTTCATTTCAAATTCAGGAACACAAAATCGAGCTGTAATTATTCTCTGCGTACATTTGTGTTTTACTCCACCATATTATTCCTAATTGCACTTTCACCCCACAAACTATCTTCCTCAGTTATTTATTAAACGCCCTCACTTCAAATCTCCATAAAAGGAAATATAATTAATATTCACTCTATCCGCGAATAAGAGCCTCGTTTTTCCATTTTAGTCCATCCACTAATAAATCCTGGTTCACTTTTACAATAAATGGTAGACTAAAGTCCATAATTGGTCCTTTACATTTGCCTTAAAAAACTTTTTAGTCCCTTACAATAAGTCTGTAACTTTTTAGTCCCAAACATTATGTTTTGGTCCAAAGTTAACACCTCCGTTAAAGTTAACGGTCAAATCTAATTTGACCATAATTAAGACTTAATTATGAATTTAATTAACCAAGTTAATTATTAATCTAATTTAAAAGATAAAATATTAATATTAGTTAGACAAATTAAATCCCACAAATGGATTTATCGGGAATCCTAAATTATTAACTTAATTAAAATAGTTAATTAATATTCTAATTTAAAAGAACAAACATACTCCTTATTAGTAAATTAGTTAATCAAATTAAATCCCACAGATAGTTTTACGGGAATCCTTCCTTCACCTCCCACTATCCCCAATTTTAACCTAAGTAATTCAAACTAAGAGTCTTCTCCACCAAAAAAAATTGCAGCAGGCGGCGGTTCTACACTCACTGCAGCGGCGAGAATTATACGATTATGGAGAGTTGTTTCTACTATGACAGTAGTGGCGAACGAAACCTCAAAGGATATGATAGACGAAAGAAGAAGGATGACAGTGTCGAACCTTCTCCTCCGTCGCTGAATCCTCTGCCTCCTCCGCCGCCACTGCCACCGAATCCTCCGCCGCCTGTAAATCCTCCACGGCCGCTAAACATAGGTTAGTTTAATTAGTAAGGTTGTCCGTATTGTAAATTGACTTATTATACTATTGTCTAATAAGTTTGTGCTTTCTTCCATGGTATTTTTTGGGGAAAACAAGACTGGATTTCTTTTGAAGTTGGCAATATGGTTTATTTTGGGAAAATCAAAATGACTTTTTGTTGGAATGCTGGTTGAATTTTTGGGAATGTGTCAAAAGGGAGTGTGGTCCACATATGTTGGTCGACTTTTTGGTGAATAGTCGAAATGGACTGATTTGAACAGTGCACTTATATGTTTATGACTAATTTGATTATGTTTAATAATGTGTGAGACTTATTTAATGTGTTATGCAGATGGCACATTC
Source organism: Salvia splendens (assembly GCF_004379255.2). Classification (NCBI taxonomy): domain Eukaryota; kingdom Viridiplantae; phylum Streptophyta; class Magnoliopsida; order Lamiales; family Lamiaceae; genus Salvia; species Salvia splendens. The sequence goes on from NC_056047.1 coordinate 32,580,882, forward strand.
ACAACCAGAGTACACTACAATGGTTTGATGAGCAAATCACCTAGGAAGGAGTATATTGGTGGTTTAGTTGAATATATGAGCAATTGTGATCCAGATAGATGGTCCAAGTTGGAAGTTGATGACATGCTTGAAAAAAAAGGACTTGATGTTACTTGGTTGGAGTATTACTTTTTAAAATCAAGAATGAATATGGATGAAGGGTTGATGCGCTTATTCAACAACCAATCTTCCATGGAGATGGCGAAAATAGGACTGGAAATAGGAGTGATTGATTTATATGCTGTGAATGAACGTGAACTGGTCGTTGATGTTGAATATCAAGTCCATGCTGGTGATGAAGTTGTGGAAGGCAACATGCTAGTTAGCCAAGTAACCCAAGAGGAAGTTGCAGATCTTAATAAGGAAACTGAAGTCGAAGTGCCTGACATTGAAGAGAAAATTGAACTAATAGTGGATGATGATCAGGAGGATATGACTAATGATGATGAGGAGTATGAAAAACAAGTGAATGTGAAGGTGCCATCAACGAGTACAATGGAGGATATTAGTGGGAAACCTTCATTCGTGGATAGTGATTATGATCTGTCTAATGATGAAGAAGATGAAGTAATGAATGGTCAGGTAGAATCTTGGAAAAAGATTGTTAGTGAAATGGAAACAAGGAAAGATGATGAACTTGTAGGCGATTCAAGTTCAAGTGAGTACCTTCCTAGTGATTCACCGAGTTCTGATGAAGATTTAGAAGGTGAAGAAAGAGTTAAAACTCGAAGATATAAGCCGGGGACTGATCTCAACGATTTAAAGTGGGAAATTGGCTTGCGATTTACTTCAAAGAAAGATTTCATGGAGCATCAAGGTGTGAAGAAGGGTAAAAAATTACGTTTTAAGAAAAACGATAGTGATCGTTGCATCGCCATTTGCAAATCTGTGCTTCAACATAAGAACAAAGTTGCATGTCCATGGTATGTTTCAATAAGATATAGGATTGCATATGGTTACTGGCAGGTCTCACGTCTACGGGATAAACACATTTGTGGTGGCTCTTCTTCGTACCATGGATGTGCTAATGCCAAATATCTTAGTAGGAAGTATAAGGAAGACATTCGCATTTTTCCCGGGATGAGCATTGGTCAATTCATTGAAAAGGTGCATCAAGACATGAAAATCACAATCAGTTCGGGAAAAGCGAAACGTGCTATCAAACATGCACGTTCTGTCATTGAGGCTGATTTGATACAACAATACAAAAGATTGCATGACTACAAGGCGGAATTGTTAAGGGCAAACCCAGGTAGTACTGTAATATTGGCTACCCGACCACTAGATGACGGAAATCAGAAATTTAAGGCTATTTACATATCATATGAAGCTTGTAAGACATCATTCGAACTTCATTGCAGACGCATTGTCGGCCTTGATGGATGTCATCTCAAGGGACAAGCAAGGGGGGTTCTCTTGACCGCCATTGGTTTGGATCCAAATGACCAAATATTTCCCATTGCATTTGCTGTTGTGCAAATTGAGAATACAGATACATGGAGTTGGTTTATGAGGCTTTTGGTAAAAGATTTAGAGATTACTGATTCCAGCAAGTGGACCTTTATCTCAGATAAGCAAAAGGTACAATTATTGTTTATACTTCGTTTTATATTTAGGACTATATTGACAAATATTCTAATTTTTCTTTCGTATGGACTTATCAATGCAATTAAGAATTGTTGTGTAGATGCAGAACACCGAATGTGTGTTTGGCATATGCAGAACAACTTTAAAAATCAATTCCCTTGCAGTACATTAAAAGATAAAATTTGGGAGGCAGCAAGATCGAGTAATATTCACGGCTTTGAGAAAACAATGGAAGAAATTAAGGACACAAATGAGGGAGCATACAAGTGGTTGATTGAACACACCAACAAGAAAAACTGGAGTCGTGCTTTCTTTGGATTTCACGCAAAATGTGATATCCTCGTGAACAACATTTCAGAATGCTTAAATAGAGTATTGTTATTTGCTCGTGAGAAACCATTGCTTGGGATGTTGGAGTGTATCAGGATGTACATGATGGATAGGTTCACAATTAGAAGGAAGTTTGCTGCAAGGATAGAAGATTGTTTTGGTCCGAAGATAAGAAAGAAAATTGAGAAACTGAAAGAGAAGACAGGCGAGTGCATGGCGCGAGAGGCTGGAGATTGGATTTACCAAGTGAACACGAAGTGGAATGAACAATTTGTGGTTGACTTGAGGGATAGAACATGTAGTTGTCGGAGATGGATGCTCACGGGCATCCCGTGTCATCATGCAATTACAGCTATAGAGATGGCATGTGAGACAGTAGATCAGTTTGTGGATACTTGTTACTCAAAAGAAAGTTTCCAAAAGGTTTACCAACCAATTATTTATCCACTTGAAGGTCCCAACTTATGGCCTAAGACGATGGAGCCTGATGTCGTTCCACCTGAAATCATCAAACTTCCCGGCCGTCCAAAAGGAGCAAGGCAGAAAACATCCGAAGAGAGAAAGGAAATAAACAACAAAAAGGCCAAAACAAAAAGGTGAAAATATGTGAGTTATCACATGGAACGCAAAAGATGTCTAGGAGTGGGATGATGTCTGATTACAAATGTCGTAACTGTGGTGAAAAGGGTCATAACAAGAGAAAATGTCCTCAGCTCCATCCTCTTGAATCGGAACGTGTAGTTGAAGCTAGCAACCCCAAAGATGCACAAGGTAATTACTTTTTCTATTCAAAACTTTCTTACTTATATTAGCAAGTATAAACCATTGTAATTTTATGTTATGCACAGATTATGGGAAAAAGCGTAGGCGTAACCGTCCACAACATTGTAGCTTATGTTATCAACCAGGTCACAAGAGGTCACGGTGTACAAGTACGGTTGCTGCTATGTATAATAATCCTACTTTTTCATGTGTGGCAGCTGCATCTTCAAGCAGACAAGCTACTTCCTCAAGTGTGTCGGCAGCTCCATCAAGCGTACGAGCAGCTTCTTCAAGTGTGGCAGTTACATCTTCAAGGGGGCAGGCTATTTCCTCATGTGTGCCGACAGCTCCATCAAGTGTACCCGAGAACTTGAGAATATGATCGTGTTTTTTTCTAACTTTTTGTGGTGGTTTGTTGGTGCTATGAAACTTTTCTAGCTTTTGTATGTAATCAATATTGTGTAAAATATTTATACATTGGATGCATTTCATTGTCAAATTAATGTTCAATGTATTAATGTATTAATTTGTTTCATAATTTTTCAGGTTACGGTTGAGGTAAGTTTTACTTAAACAACTAATATTGAGTACGTATTAATGAGAATAAATTTTAGGCTAATTTTTGAAATTTTTTGTCCAACTAATAAAGAGAATTTCCATTTAGGTAACAAAAAAAAATAATGTTAATTTAATTAAGTTAATTAAATTCATAATTAAGTCATTAATTATCAAATTAGATTTGACCGTTAACTTTAACGGAGGTGTTAACTTTGGACCAAAACATAATGTTTGGGACTAAAAAGTTACAGACTTAATGTAAGGGACTAAAAAGTTTTTTAAGGCAAATGTAAAGGACCAATTATGGACTTTAGTCTAAATGGTAATATGGTATCACATTCCACCAACTTATTCCACTCACATTTCATTTAAAATTAATATATACAAGTGAGACTTATACTCCACTAACTTTTCTCCACCCACTTTTCTTAAAAAAATTTAAAATTCGTGTTGTCAAGGAACGAGACTCTTAATGGCGAACAAAGCCTAAGTTGACACCATGTAAATTCGAATTAAAATTAAAATTTTAATAATAGAGTTGTATTTTAATAATAGAGTAAAGGCCAAAAATGGTCCTAAACATATGACGATTTTATAATTTTGGTCCTAAACATTATCTTTTGAATTATTCCGTCCTGAATAATTGGAAACGGACCACATTTAGTCCTTTTTGGACTGCACCGTTAAAAATGACGGTCAACGCCAGTTTAGTCAAAATAATTATTTTCAAAAAATATTAAAATTCTTATCTAAACAATTAAAATGCCGCTGAAGGATGAAATAGCAGAAATTGATATCCAAGAATATGTATGCAAACGGTCGCCTAAGAAGGAATTAGCGGAAATTAAATCAGAGAAGAAATCGTGCTCGTCGTCGGAGCTATCATTGCTATTGCCGTTGAAGCAATTGCAGCGGTAGCAGGGGCATTTCTCGGCGGCAGAGGGCGCTCGTTGTTATCCTCCATGTCTAAACCATTTTATCCAAGCAGACCGAGCTCGGACGAAATACGGAGGACGCTGGTGTACGAACGTTCAAACTTAAACATCGGTGGCTTCACAGCGTCACTCGTGATCCAATCGATTGGTTGAATTCTCATTGGAAAAGTTGATTTTCCGCCGCATTGGGATCGCTCATCACTTGGGCGCGGCGCCTCTTATTCCTCGAGGAAGAGGCACTCGTAGGCGGAGTTGCAGATGTTAGAAATAGGAGATAGTATTACCATTTGTAAATTAGGGAGTGATTGATCCCATAATTAGTGTGTGATTGATACCACCAAAAATAGGAGATAGTATTACCATTTGTAAATTAGGGTAAACCTCTATATTAAGAGGATTACTCCAAACGATAATACACAACAAAGAAATACAATTCTCCTAGAATGTCTTCTTCCTCTTCTCTCTTGGATATCAAATTCAATATGGTACCAGAGCAAGTTGAGAACGAGAGACTCAGAATATAATCTCATCATCGTCCATACCAATCTCGACCCTTCAACCAAGAGGCAGAAACCTACATCCTAAACAACAACAAACTATGTCAGATCAGGAAGAAAAGAAAGAGAACCAAATCATGAATTTTGGCAATGATTTTGCAGCCAAATTCGGGGAGTTCATCCGGCAGAGTATGCAGACATCTCCAAATCCACCAAAATCAACGGCGCCCAATCCAGAAAATCCAGGTGAGATAGTTGTCACCACCAAACTATCGGGAGACAACTACCCGCTCTGGGAGAATCTCATGACACGAGCGATCGGTGGGAAAGGCTTATCCTCCCACATCGATCGGGATTCAGTTCCTCCACCAAGCACAGATCCATACCATGAAACATGGAAGAAACTGGATCATATAGTGTTCAGGTGGATAATCAACCACTTGGAACCCGAACTCGTGAATGAGGTCTCGCAATATCTGACGGCGAGGGAGTTATGGGAGGGACTGGCCGTTACCTATGGAAGTGGAGGAGACTCGTTACAAGTATACGACCTGCACGTGAATGCAAACACCATCAAACAAGGTGACATGACCTTGGAACAATTGTGGTTCCGTCTCCAAAATATGTGGATGACAATTGATAGAAGGAGGCCCAACCGAATGAAGTATGCAGAGGATATCGCACTCCGTAATGAAGAGATACAAGAGGAAAGATTGTACCAATTCCTAATTGCCCTGAATGAAAGCCACGAAGCAACACGGAAAGACATCCTAAAACGGGACCTTCTTCCGTCGGTGAAGAACGCCTACGCCATCGTCTGAAGGGAGGCAACGAATGAAAGCGTGCTTAAACCTGCACCCACCGGCACTGACAATGGTGGAATCGCGGCGGCGGCGGACGAGGCGGGCAGACTCCGCACCGTGGAGAGGATCGTCATTTCGAAGAGGATAAGAACAAGCTCGTGTGCTCTCACTGTGACGGCCGGAAACACACCAAGGACCAGTGCTTCCATCTCGTCGGATACCCTAATTAGTGGGACGAGATGAAGAAGCGACGGGCTACTCGAAATTGGGCGAACAAGGGGAACAGAAGACAACCGGCAGCAGGGGAACGAGATCGAGCTACCAGCGCTATGAATGCAGCGGAAAGCACAGGAGCCACCACCGCCGCCGGTCGAGATGAGGCAATCAGAATTGGGACTGCAGCGGCACCTTCTGGAGAAGAAATGGCATCGGCAAGGGTTGGGAAAGGTAATGAGTGGTTTAATTTCAAATTAAACCCCTCACATCCACCTTTATTATATTCCAGTCCCTCTAGTTCCGTAGAATATGAAAATATACTCCATTCTCTTTTTATCCAGTCCTCAAACACTCCTAAATTAAATATTGACTCCATTTACTCTAATATTGTTGGAAAAAGAACCCCAGACTCTAGAAAATTGGAATTTGAATCTCAAATTGATTGCAAAAATAGGTTTCAAGTTCTAGAAAATTTATCTGCAGCCTGTAGTATGTCTGAATCTTCATATAAGGATAATGATTGGATTTTTGACTGTGGGGCTACTGACACTATGCTATTTGATGAATCTGATTTTACTGGGATGTCCGAACCTCATAAAAAATATGTCCAGACTGCCAATGGGGAATTGCTTACTGTCAAGGGAACCGGAACCATTAATATTTCACCCGCTCTAAAAATCTCAAATTGCCTATATGTCCTAACCTTGTCCCATAAGTTACCATCTGTCAGTCATGTCACGAAAGAACTGAATTGCACCTTACTAATGCAACCTTCTTTTTGCATGTTACAGGATACTCAGACGGGGACAATTGTTGGGCGTGGCACTGAGCGACGTGGTCTCTACTATGTGGATGAAGTAGCTCAACAGAGTATATTGTGTTGCTGACTCACGGATCCGCGGACAGACAAGCTTGACTATGGCATCGTCGATTAGGACACCCATCGCTAGGTTATTTTAAAGTTTTATTCCCTAGTTTTGATAAAATTACTCGTATGGATTGTGATACTTGTTTTTTGGCTAAGAGTCATCGACATTGTTTTAAAGCTAATAATACCCATGTGGACCAAGTTTTTTCCCTTATTCATTCTGATGTGTGGGGGCCAACACCTATTACAGGCGGTCAAGGGCTTAAATATTTTATGTTTTTTATCGATGATTTTTCACGCATGACATGGATATATTTTATGAAATCTAAGTCAAAAGTCTTTGATATATTTATCCTTTTCTATACCTTTGTTCAAACCCAGTATAAGAAAAACATACAAATCCTTAGGTCTGATAATGAGGGAGGGGGAGTATGTCAATACCCAAATGCAACAATTCTTTGCAAAAAATGGCCTTGTACACCAAACCACTTGCCCTCACACACCTGAACAAAATGGGGTATTAAAAGGAAAGAATAGGAAACTCCTTGAAATAACTAGAGCCTATCTTATAGAATCCAAAGTCCCAAAGTCTTTTTGGCCTGAAGCCCTGGCCACTTCTGTCTATACCCTGAATCGCCTACCCACTAAAGGCCTAGAAAACAAATCCCCCACACAAGTCCTATCTACCCAAACACAGATACCTCTCCCACTCACTCTTGAGCCTAGATTTTTTGGATGCTCTACCTTTATTCTTATACCAAAACACAAAAGATCCAAATTTCTCCTTGTGCGTAAAAGGCGTCTTCCTAGGATATGCCCAACAACAAAAAGGTTATCGATGTTACGACCTCAAAGCTAAACGCATGTTTATCACAATGAACTGTGATTTCGTTGAAAATGAGTACTTCTATCACCAACTTAGCAGTCAGGGGGGAAATCAAAAAGAAACTTTGATTGACCCGCTAAGTTTGTTCCCGAACCTAATCACCAGTCCTATACCAAGTCATGTTCCCGAAGTGGATCCAACAGAGAAGGTTAGCTTTACCACCGAGCAGGCCTCAAACACACCGGCAGAGACCACTGCGCTCAGTGACGAAGCCCCAATATCTCTGACTGATTGTCCTGAGGTAAGGAATTCTGATCATAGTGAATTCCCTATTATTGAGACTGGCCTTGAGCATAGAGGGGAAACCATCCAAGAGGAGCCAGAAACCTCCGGACAGCCTATCCTGCCTCCACGATGCAATAGAGGAGTGCCCCCGAAGAAATACTCTCCAGATTGGAAGGGAAGAAAAGCTCGCTACCCTATTGCCTACTCCATGACTGCCCAGATGACTGAAATGACACGAGCATTTGAAGCTTCCCTTTATGAGGATGAAATACCAAACTCAATCGAAGAGGCGATGAAGCACAAACATTGGAGGGCAGCCATGAAGAAGAAGATGGGTGCTCTTCTTAAAAATAATACATGGGAGAAATGTGTACTACCAGATGGAAAATGACCAGTTGGATGCAGATGGATCTTCACTATAAAAAGGCGGGCAGATGGATCGATTGAGAGATATAAGGAAAGACTGGTAGCAAAAGGTTATACTCAGACTTATGGGGTAGAGTACGCTGAGACCTTCTCACCAATAGCCAAGATAAGCACAGTGAGAATCCTATTATCTGTTGCAGCGAATCAGAATTGGCCTTTAAATCAGCTTGACATCACTAATGCCTTCCTACATGGAGAACTGAAGAAAAATGAAGAGGTATATATGGAGGTTCCCCCGGGCTATTCACGTGAATTTGGACCAGGAGAAGTATGTCGTCTAAAGAAGACACTATACGGTCTAAAGCAGTCACCCAGGGTGTGGTTTGGAAGGTTCAGCCAGGCGATGCAGAAATATGGATACCGACAAAGCAACTCTGATCATACTCTCATCCTCAAACAGAAAGGTGATAGCATAACCTATATTCTGATATATGTGGATGATATGATAATTACAGGAAATGACACAGTTGAAATTGAGAAGTTGCGAGAAAATCTTTTCCAAGAATTTGAGATGAAAGATCTAAGAGATTTGAAGTACTTTCTGGGAATAGAAGTCATGAGATCATAAAAGGGGATATTCTTGAGACAGAAGAAGTACGTCATCGACTTGCTAACAGAGACAGGACTACTGGAATGCAAGCCAGCAGAGACACCAATGGTACAGAACCATGGTTTAAAGATAGAAGAAGGAGCCAAACCAGCAGACAGAGAACAATATCAACGCTTGGTTGGAAAACTGATCTACCTAGCCCATACAAGGCCAGATATCGCATATGCAGTTGGAGTGGTAATCCAGTTTATGCACAACCCACAAGAAGAGCACATGAATGCTGCGATGAGGATAGTAAGATATCTCAAAGGGACAGTTGGCTACGGAGTTTTACTGAAAGGTGAAGGGCAATTAGAAGTGTCTGGATACACCGACGCTGATTGGGCAAGCAATCCTATCGATCGAAAGTCAACAGCTGGGTACTTCATGTTCATAGGTGACAATCTTGTCACTTGGAGGAGTAAAAAGCAGAAAATGGTTGCACTTTCCAGTGTTGAAGCAGAATTCCGAGGGGCAAAGAGTGGAATAACTGAAATTCTATGGATACGGAGACTTCTTACAGAAATTGGTTTTCCACCTACACAGAAGAGTCAACTATTTTGTGACAACAAGGCAACAATCAGCATAGCCGAAAATCCAGTCCAGCACGACCAGACGAAGCATGTAGAGATTGATCGACACTTCATCAAAGAAAAGATTGATAAAGGAATTATTGAGTTTCCCTTCGTCTGCTCAGAAGATCAACTAGCAGACATCCTGACCAAAGCTGCCCACTCAAAGGTGTTTGAAGAAGTATTAGGCAAGCTAAGCATTGGAGATGCCATCACTTAGCTTGAGGAGGAGTGTTAGAATATGAAAAGAAATAATGTAAGTAAGGCAAGAATCATGTAATTAGGGAGTGATTGATCCTGTAATTAGTGTGTGATTGATACCACCAAAAATAGGAGATAGTATTACCATTTGTAAATTAGGGTAAACCTCTATATTAAGAGGATTACTCCAAACGATAATACAAAACAAAGAAATACAATTCTCCTGCAATGTCTTCTTCCTCTTCTCTCTTGGTTATCAAATTCAATAGCAGAAGGAGGCGGCCATGATGACGACGCTGCCAGAGGCGATGAGGGGGCAGTGACGTGCCGCCGCCGACCTGGCCCTAGGACCGCAGCGCGTTGGCCCTGTCACGAGTGATGATGATGGGCGGCTTCGGCATGTTCTTCGACCCCGCCGACTGCCCCTGGCCGCAGCGACACCTCGCCGCCGTTGTAGCTCTCGTCACGGCTGCGCCGCGCTTTAGGCTTAGGGAGATGTTGTTCATGTTCTCGTTGTTGTTGTTGTCTTCCGGTTTGGAGTGGTGGTGTTAGAACGATTGGTGGTGGTGGAGCTGGAGATCTGGGGCGTGGAACGGCGGCAGAAGATTTGCGAATTGTTTTCATCTCAGAGGATAAGCAAGGAAATGAGTCTGCCTATTTAATTTCACTTTAATTGATTATATTAGAATATTTAATATATTTTTTTAAATAGTTACTTTGACAAAACTGGTGTTGACCGTTATTTTTAACGGTGTCGTCCAAAAAGGACTGAATGTGGCCAGTTTCCAATTGTTCAGGACGAAATAATTCAAAAGATAATATTTAGGATCAAAATCGTAAAATCGTCATATGTTTAGGACCATTTTTAGTTTTTGCTCTTAATAATACTACAAATCTTTAACTTTTAGGTTTTCAAATATAAAATAAAATTCAATGTTATACATTATGCTTACTTGAGCCGACAATATAATCACGCATTTAGTTAGCTTATTTTTTAATTTATGTAAGTTGGCGTGAAATCATTGCAACATGTGGTTCATCAAACCCTTTCCAACATAAAGTCCTAATATCATTACAATTAAAGAACTTGGGTGTTTTCTTTCGCTTAAAGATTTATTTTTAATTATTAATTTTATTTTAATAAGGTCATGTTTGTGTATGTGGTTGGATAGATATTAAAATATTGTTTGATTACAATAGTTGTAACCATATCGAAATGTTGCATGATAATTTAACAAGAATAAAAATAATGTGATTAATTTCACAATTAAAGTACACGTTGGGAAGTGGGGTATATGTATACTTTCCTGATTTCTCCAACTATTACTTCCATGATCCATCCACCTCCAGAATTGAACATATGAAATACTAAGCCTGAGTTAATACCATAAACATATAGCAAACTATTTTCTTTTTAATATACTCTTTAAATTTATGAATTCTTAATTTTAAAATTGTTTACTCTTTAATAACGTGAGAGACTCAGTCTGCACTAACAATATTTCAATTTTTTTTTCTATTTCTCTTACTTTATTAATTATGAATTAAAATTGCATCTCTTTAATAGTTCATAGTTTTAAGAGATAGACTGAGGAAGTGCATATATTTTCACTTCCCCCCTCATATTTACATTTTAGCAATTTTTGGGCATAATTTTTTTAAATATATTTTATCCATAATTCTTTACTAATTTATTTCACATATGATTATCAATTTTGTTAACAAATAAGAATAATCGATATGATATATATTAATATAAAGAGAGAATTGAAACCATTATATCAATTTTATGGGTCATTCAAAGATTGTACTAATTTTGAGCAACACCAATCTAAAAGTGTTAAATACGCGTTTTTAAGAAGAAAATGTGGTTAACATTAAACAATTGTTTACAACCAAATGCCCCTAACTCATACTTCCTCCGTCCCGGCCTAAGCGAGACGTTTCTATTTTGGCACAAGAATTTAGGTTGTGGTATTTAGTGAATTAAATTATTAATGGTAAAGTAAGAGAGAGAGTAAAGTAAGAAAGAGAAAGAGAAAGAGAGAAAAATGAAAAGAGAGGATAAAGTAAGAAAGAGAAAGAGAAAAATAAAGTAGGAGAGATAACAGGATAAAGTAGAAGAGATGAGTGAGTTGATTGTTGCCAAAAAAAAGAAACGTCTCACTTAAATTGGGACGTACTAAAAAGGAATACGTCTCACTTAGGCTGGGACGGAGGGAGTACTGGCTTACAATTTACAACTACATAAAACAAAAAATGAGTTGTGTTGTGTAAGAATAAAGCAATGACATATGCCGTAACGTTCAAATACCTACTTCGATATAAAAAGATGCGTATGATCAAAGATCGAATGTGTATTTGATGTGGGATCAAAGATCGAATGTGTTTCTTTTTAAGAAATATTTAACAATAAATATTTATTTTATTTGGTCTTTTAAATCTTAATGCAACGGTCATAACAGACAAAGATAAAAGGAAAAGACTTACGGTGGGGTCCACTTACTCCAAACTCCAAAAATCATTTTGTATTGGAATTCGTCTTATTTAATTTTATATATTAGAGCGTTAGCAATGATGAGTCGATTAATTGAGTCTATGATTGACTTCCCATCAGCCCCTCATTGTGGAAAAGGGGACAATTATTACCCATTCCACCTCCCCCATTTGAGCCTTTGTTTCGGCCTTGACAGATCCCATAGGGCCGTCAATCGACCCGAATAATTCTGGATTTCTGGTGATAGGGCCAGCGATCGGCCCTATGATCGATTTTTTTTTATTTTGCGGAGAGAGAGAAGAAATACACTTGAGGAAGAAGAAGAGACAACTGGTTGAGGAAGAAGAGACAATGTAACCCTAATTTATATTTGAGTAAATGTCAAAATTGGTCCTAAACATATGACCATTTTACGATTTTGGTCATAAACTTTATCTTTTGGATTTTTTCCGTTAAAAACTAACGGTCAACGGGTTTAATCCCGATTTTGACCGTATTAGACTTTTAATTCTAATTTTTTTACTCCCTAATTAATTCCCTAATTATTTTAATAAATATTCATATAAAATAAGAAATAAATAATATGAAAAAATAAAATGAAATAGAATTGCTCACACTATTATTAGGGTTTTGTGGCGGCACCAAATCAGGGAGTTTTTTGGAGATGGGTGAGGAGGTCCACATGTTTTGCAGAAGTATCTGGGCTGGGAGAGGCTGTAATTGTTGTAGTAGCAGAATTTGGTGTTGGTGGAGTTGCAGCGAGGGCACTTCACTGCTTCCTCTCCTTTGGATCTGCTTAATTCACCTTTTTTTCTTAATTAAATTTAACAATAACTAAACTAAACTCATGCTTTTTTGTTCTTTTTAGAAAGGATCACAAGCAGTTGAAAACAAATAAGATCTTTTGGAAAAGATGGAAAGTTTAGTGGGAGGAGATGAATTTCAAGAACTAACAAATAAATTAGGGAATTCATAGAATTCCTTTGAGTAAATTTCGCAAGTGTTGAGAGAATTTCCTAAGCATTAGAGCATACGTGTTTTAGTGTGAGCAATTCTATTTCATTTTATTTTTTTATATTATTTATTTCTAATTTTAAATGAATATTTTCTAAAATAATTAGGGAGTAAAAAATCAGAATTAAAAGTCTAATTTTGTCAAAATTGAGATTAAACTTGTTGACCGTTGGTTTTTAACAAAACAATTAGTCCAAGACCAATTGTGATCCGATTCGAAATGTACATGACCAAAAAATCCAAATGATAAAGTTTATGACTAAAATCGTAAAATGACCAAATGTTCAATATCAATTTTGATCTTTACTCTTTATGTTTAAACTAATTTTATCAATTCTATTGGCTTATTAGTGGGCCAATAATTTTATTAAATAAATGGACTATAGATTGGAGATGGCGTAATTTAGGTTTTCATCTAATTAATTAATAAGTTGTCACATATTTGAGATCAATTAAAATTTATTTTTTGTATTATATTATTTTTACATTTTAATTTATTAAGTTGATAACATGTTTAAATATAGAAGTTCAAAAAAACTAAAATAAATATTGATGATGTGGAAATGAAACGAAAAGTGGAATAGACCCTTCCATTGCAAGGAGATAGGCCCTTAAGAATAAGTGGGATAAAATGCTAACGTGAAAATAATAAAAATTAGACCCTTCCATTGCTAATGCTCTTAGAATCCTTTCTCTTTACATGAAACAAAATTTAGAGCATTGATACTACTTGGAGCATATAAACTATCTCATCCTTATTTTCCTCTTGATACGTCAGTATTTTATCTTCCAGTCCAAGTACCTGCAATAGCGCCCTATAAATCCATCTATTGATTCATTCTCAAACGCCGAACACCTACAATAGCACCCTATAAATCCGTCTATCAATGCATTCTCAAACGCTGACGAAAAATCGTCGGACCCCACCGTCGTTCCGTGGCAAAGTAGTCAGAGTACAACTACGTCATGATCTTGGAAGATCAGCTACCGATGGTGGATTGGCCCAGGGACCTACTGTTCTAATTGATGTTGCCGCTGTTATCGCTCTATGCGCATACCATACTCCAACATGGCTTGCTCTAAAGCACCCACAATCTCCTCGTCGGCGGCGGAATCCATTTCGAGTGAAGAGAGTGCAAAAAGAGAGATGTAAAAATTGGAATGTTTGGTGTAAATGAAATGAGAAGAAAAGTGGTATTTATAGTGTGATTTTTAAAGAATAATAAAAAAAAAACGTGAGCAGCGGTCGAGCCTGCAATAGGCTGATCGGACTGCCGATAGCATTCGGCGCGGATGATTTAACGGCAGTTTCAGGGCACCATTCCTCGGCGGAAATCGTGCAACAGGGGACGATAAAACCGCCGCCGATCGATCGGCAATTTGTATCGTTACTTATTGTGAATGGCCTTAATTCTATATCGAAAGGAACAAGAACGTAGAAATCTAGCAGTAAACAATGAGTCTGAAAGCAAATAACAATGATCTAACAGAAGATGGATGTAAAAGTAACTTATGACTATATATATATGTCTTAATCAGATAGGCACCATACAACAAGAAACAAAAAAGCACAGGATCTTCAAGAAATATGCTTATTTTACCATTACAATGCTGTTAATCTCAAAATCACTTCCAAGGAGAATGCAAATCTCTCCTGCATAGACGCCATGTGGATTTGAAGAACGACGATGAGGATTTTTCTTGACTGCGATCTGCCTCTTACTCTTAACTACTTCCTAATTCCCTGTTCAAGTAATCCACAAACATCCTCTTTGCACTATCAGCATCCGAGGGCGGTGGCAGACCACTTAAGCTCGACTGCCCTGTTAATTTTATGAAAGTCCGTCTGAGCCTACGCAGCTCAGGGAGGCCAACAAGCCTTGACACATCAACACTAGGTAAACCCGGTCCAAGTGTCACACCACTGAGGGGACCTCCGGCTGCACGTGACTGTGCTTCCACGATCATATTCATCACCTCAAGTGTCGCTCTATCCAATTCGTAGAGAGAATTCGCCTCTGTTAGCCGTGCACCCTGTGTTGCAATAGTGGGCTGCAACACTTTGACATCCTTGGTTTTGGAGTCTACTCTTTTCGTAAGGTAAGTCACAGCATCCGTTATGGCAGCAGACGATTTTCCAATCCCATCTCTGGACGGCCACAGCTCAAACAACGGGGAATCCCAACGGTTTCTGCTGTCCGGCCTCTCAAATCTCCTTACCAGATCCTCAAATATTTTATCATCATAACACGCCTCTGATTTCTCCCTCCGTTGCTCATTCCACCTCCGACAGTGTGTCTCGTCTACATCACAGTGCACGACACAATATCTTGTACCAGCTGCACGAGCCAGACACCATAGCTCGTACCGGTACCCCTTGATGCTGTTCAAAGAGTCCACTATTATAATATTGTCTCTAGACAGTGATCTGTCGACTTCGGATCTCAAAACCCCCCTTAAATTTTTTTTCCGATGGCATGTTAGCATAACCTTCATTCCGCGTGACATGAAAGGAAGACTCATCTACGATCCTGGCCGGTGGCTTAGATTCTGCTTCTTGAAGGGCTTCGGCCAGGCAGGCCGCGGTGGTCGACTTCCCACTACAAGGCTGACCACAAATAACAACCAACGCCATCTGCAATACTAGTTTGTGTAAGCTATTCATAAAACAAAACACTCTACCAAAAACTATCACCAAACACTGTGAAATACATCGATAATTTCCAATTTGAAGTGATTACTAACAATTGTTCAAGTCAAATTGAAAGCTTGAGCAGCTACAGTATGAATTGCAAATACAAAAACCCTAGAGTGTAGATTGCTCATCATGATTTTCTAAATTACTAGGTTTTCCACATTTGACGAAGCTAATTAATTCAGCATGCTATCCATCAACACATGATTTCTCCCAAAATAAGAGAATCACACCTTTTGGTCTAATTTTATGCAAACTAATCGAAGACCTCTTACCAAACAAAATCATAAAAAAAAATTAAAAAAGAGGAAACTGTTGTGTGAAGCAACGAAGCAATAACAATATACCTGGAATTGCAGAGATACAAGACAGCTTGCGATTCACGCAGCAAATAATTTTGCTTCTTCTCCTTCTTCGACGGCTTCTCTCGATTTCGGTTTAAGTTCAAACTGTAAGCTACTGGAGCTGCGGACAGGAGAGAATAAATCCGTCCATTTTAAGCCCCAAATCATTTGGGCTTTAATAGGCATGCTCGCGGGTCTGAAACAGCCGGTTCCGGTTCATGAACCGGCGGTTCACGGTTCATCATCCCCATGAACCGGAACCGGCCCACCAAGGGTCCCGGCCGTTCCGGTTCCGGTTCAAAAAACCGTCGGTTTACGGGGCGATTCAAAATCACTGGTTTTTTGCCTGAACCGCCGGTTCGGCGGTTCGTCAATTTTTTTGTATTTTTTTATTTGTTTATCTATATCTATGAAATGTGCGTAAATAAAATATAAAAAAACACAGATAAAGTTGTAATTTTATTGAGATTACAAGTTACAACAATTACAAATCACAAAAACCTTGAGGTCTTGAAGTCTTAAACAAAAATTTAAATATAACGAGACTACTAGTCAACAACGAAGCTAATTACAAATTACAAAAAGACTTAGAAGTTCTGAACAATAATTTTATAAGTATATATATACTTTTAGTCGGCGAAGGAGATCTATCTACTTAACTAAATTGAGGACACCTTTAGCAATTCAACTTTAAATGTTGAGTTTAGTCTAACAATCAACAATTATAGTAGAATTGTAGTTTTCCGGATTTAGCCTTATAGAAAAATCTTTTTCATCGACTAGAGTATATACAAATACAATTATTTAATTGTATTTGCATATTTTTAAAGTAGAAACAAATGAAAAAAAAGGAAAAAGGACTTGAGCTCAACTTAAATTTAAAATTTAAGTTGAGGTGCCTACGTATCCCCAATGCTCATTTGCATTATGGAATCAAAGCTCACGTAGTTCTCTTACCTTACTTACCTATTTGCTTGTCCGGCGGTTGACAGTTTGCCTACGATTCATCCCCGGTGAATTCTTCTTGTGATCCCTCCTAACGATCATCCCAATCATTTTCTTGTTCGCCGACGTCAGCTTTGGCCTAATCATCAAGTAACATCACGGCTTCCATATTTTTCGCGGAGAGCTTACTTTTTGATTCATCCAACACACGCGAGCCAACACTAAAAGCGGACTCGACGGCGACAGTGGAAGCCGGAACAGAAAAAATCTTCTTGGCCATTGACGCAAGTATGGGAAAATCTTTCTAGTGTGTTCCCCACCAATCGAGGACGTCGATTTGGGCGGAGGAGTAGGACATTCATCACCAAAGAAAAAGAGTGAATCGAAATATAAATCTAATTCACTTACCATACCGAGGATCTTCCGCTGGTGCTGTAGCTATATAGGTCGGCTAATTGGGATTGCGCGTCGGGGTCATCATAATCGGCTTGAAATGCGAAGCCAAAGTTATGTTGTTGAGGAGGAGGAGGAGGTCTTCTGACTTGGTGGGTACTGTTATACTTGGTTTCATATTAGGTGTAGAGAGCACGCAAGTTAAACTTGAAGGTTTGTTGGATAATTGACCGGTTCGGGAGGTTTATGTGAAATATTTCTGAGAGGTCTACTCCGAATTCGTCACTGGTATCCAATTGCAATGCTTTAAGTGGACCAAGATCAATAGAACTCAAATTGTTATAATAAAAATTTAAAATCATGGAGGTATCGTCTAATTTCCATTTTGGATCCAAGACCTTTGCAATCAAAAAGATCGTTGGAATCTCACTGAAGTACTTAAGCCATTTCTCAATTATATAATATAAAACACACATCAATTCAGGTGAAGAGTAAGCATTTTTCATTGCAGTTTTAAAACCAAGTGATATATATACATGCAATGCTCTAAAACATGAACAACAGTGCAATAATAAACACCTGATAATTCAACAGTTGCATTTTTGAAATATTTGAACAATTTAAATAAAGTCACGCTATGTTCCCAACAACTATGCGAAAGATATAAATCATGAACGGGATAGGTTCTAAAAAAATCACATAAAGAATCTTTATGCGTCAAAGTATAATTCAGACAATCATATGTCGAATTCCATCTATGAGACACGCCCATAGTAAAATTCGTATATCTTACATTCTTTTGATGACAATATTTCTTCCAAGCTTTGCAAATAGCTGGCTTTTGGTGGATTAATCTAACTGTAGTTCTAATAGGACTAACATGGTTTTTCCATAATTCAAGCGCATCTTGTACACATAAATTTAAAATATGACATATGCATCTTTGATGAAAATACTTACCTCCAATAACCGGAGCACAAGCAGGCCCGGCCCTGGGGGGGGTCGAGCAGTGCCCCCGCCCCGGGCCCCCAAAACGTTGGGGCCTCCAAAATCCAAATACATACATGAGTATATACATGCTACTGGGCCAGGTCCAAGCAAGAAACAAGAGCCCACAGCAGAGAGCCGCAAAGGCAGGCAGCGCTAAAGTATTATTATGGGGCCCCTCTTTTAGTTCCGCCCCGGGCCAATAAAAACTCAGGACCGGGCCTGAGCACAAGCCGCAATCAAATCACTAATACTTGCAGTATTAGCAGTTGCATTGTCAAAACCAACAGAAAATATCTTATTGCATAATTGAAACTCATTCAAAACTTGAATAATTAAAGAAGCAATTTCGGGTGCAGTCTGTGGTGTCTCAAATTCTCTAAAACCAATTAAACGCTTATTAAAAGTCCAACTATTGTCCACAAAGTGAACCGTTAATGCCCATGTATCAATGCCGGTTAAAACAATCAGTTCATACATCTGAGCAAATGTTCATTTTGTGGCCCAAGTTAAGTAAATAACGTGATAATTCAACTTTTTTCTCTAAACATTGTCTAACGGTAGATCGTTGAATGGTCATTCGACATACTCTTTTGATAGCTACGTTTAAACCACTTTGCATAGTAACCTCAATTTTTTTTATCATCATAAACATTAAAAGGAAAGAGTGATGCTAAATGGCTATAATATGGCCAGCCATAAACTTAAAATATTAATAAAAATTTATGTGATTAATGCTAATTCAACAAAATCGATACACCTCAAAAAGAGTAAACATGTTGAGACTATTGTGCCATTTACTTGAAATATACAACTCCTAATATCTTTTATGCAAATATAAGTATAACCCATGTAGTTGAATAATTTTTTTTATATTTTTAATTTATTATGTTCGTAAATGCATAGGTTTCATTTTCTTTTTTTGTTAAATTTTAATTATTAACCATATTATAGTTTGATTCCATATAAAAAATATTATTTTTTTATTATTGCATCATAGTAATTTAGTTTCAATTAATCATAGTTCAGTTTCAATTTTGATCACTAATTTAATTTCAATTTCAATGATTATAATTTATAAGTTATTTATTAATTGATTAATTCAAATTTTAGTTGATCTTATATTTTAAGAAGAATTTTAATTAATCACAGATTTATTAAAATAATGGAGAGTTTAAACATTTCACAAAATATTAAATAGTATGCAATACTAGTAATTAGTATATACGTATCACTAGTATACAAATAAATATATTGACTATGAAGCTATAATACTATATATTTCAATGATTAATAACAAACATTTATTGTTATAAATAAATTCAATCAGTATAAAATTATATAAATCAAATTTCCAGTTTCTCAATCGTATAATTAATAACTGGATTATACACATTATATTTAAATAAATAATACATCATACAAAAATATATTAGTAAAAATAAAAAATAAAAACTGAAAGAGCTTTAAACAAAAGAAATATAAATAACGGATTGTGGAATTGAAATTTACTACCGCAATTAAGTAAAAGGGTAATAGTGTAAACATTGTTTAAGCATTGAATAAGGTAATTAAATGATTTTTATTCATAGTATTTATATTTACTAAAATGCCATTTTATGGCCAGCCATTTTATGGCCAGCCACATTATGGCCGCATAGCATTTCCCAAAAGGAAAATGCTTCATTGCAGCCCATCTAGTCATAACGTCAACAAAATATTTTTGATCATATTTAAAAAGAGGCGTACCTGACGAACCTGAGCCACCAGATTGGAAGTTTAGTTGGGTTTGGCTAGAGGTAGTGCCACATTCTACCGGATGCTTTGTCACAAAATGACGACGGAGGGTGCCATATCCCCCACCACTCGCAAATTTGTAGACTTTATCACAATAGTTACAATATGCATGAAACGCCGATGTCTCTTATTGAGAGTGCGGATCATGAGGACTTGAAATCACCACCGAGACCTTCTTGTAGTGTATAACAAAAATATCAGATTTCAAAGCTTTTGTAGTGTTAGTGGGTGGAGGGGGAGGAGACATCTCTTCAATTCCGCTGGTGCTAGACGGAATACTAGAATGAGATCTCTCATCATTGTTGTTTGAGTCCGACGATATAGACACGTCGCACTCGTCATCTTGTTGTTGGGAACTACCACCGCCCCTCCCCCCACCTTGATGCATTTCAGCGAGTAGCATGGCCATCCTATGATCTTCTTCTATCTATAAATATTATATAAGTAGAAGTTATAAGTAGGAACACAAAAAAAATTTAAAAACTCAATCTTATGAAATTATGGATTGTAAAAACAATTTTTTAGAACTTACTTGCATGCGTTCAGCCGCCACTCGGGAAACCTCTTCCATAACTTCTCGACGACTAGGTCACCTTGATTTTGAGGGACGACTACTTTGATCTTGGGCAATTCCTTTGCCCCGATCACCACGCCCCGGTCCACCACGAGAATAAGACATAGTGATAAATGAAAGTAGTATGGATGGAATATGGAGTATTGAATAAATGGTAAATTATGAACACAATAACAAATATAGTAGTAAGTAGTAACTAGTAAACAACTTGAGCAATTAGAGAGAATGGGGAGAGAATAAAGAAATGAAGATTGAGAAGGAAATCATTGTTAACTAAAGAATGGGGTGAGTAAAAATGATGGGGGAAGTGGGGTATTTATATGAGTAAAATTGGAAGAAATAAAATAAATTCAAATTTCAAATTCGGCTGGTTTACCGCATGAACCGGCGGTTCAGTCCACGGTTTCTTGCGTAAACCGGTGGTTTCTGGCAAAAACCGACGGTTTCTGACCGGTTTTCAGGCCTATACACTGCCTCCTACGCTCTGCCACCTGAAAAATCACCGGAACCGTCAGAAACCGGCGGTATTCGTCAGAAAGCGCCGGTTTTTTTGCACACCTCACCTGCAACCCTACGCCCTAGCCGGAATCTGCCCGTCGGGACCGTTGAACCGCCGGTTACGGTTTATCATATTCCCGAACCTGAACCGGCCTGCTTGAACCGCCGAACCGCCGGTACCAGTTCCGGTTCCGGTTCATGAACCGGCAGTTCCGAACCGCCGGGCCTGTTCGATTTGTGCATGCTTAGGCTTTAAGAATTAGATTTAAATCTCAACCCAGACCTTCTGCTTTGTTTCTTTTTTTTGGATAGTTAAATAAATTTAATTTAGGCTATGTTTGGTTGATGGGAAAGTAAAGTTGATAAGGAAAATGATTCCTGAAAAAATGAATATAGGGAATATGATTCATAATAATTTTACTTTCATTTGTTTGAAAAATATCAAGATTTTAAATTTTATATTAGATTTAATTACCATACTAAAAACATAGTACTTATTATTATTTTATTTACAAAAAAGAATAATAATATAAAATATTTAATAAATTATTAATTACAAATGATAATAATTATATTGTTATATTTATTATTACGGTGGATAGTTTAAATATGGATTATCCATCATAATATATAATAATATAATTATAGTTCGTTACATGGAGAGTATTATAATCATTTATGATTATAATAATAAATATTATTATTATTATTATTATATTTATGATATTATAATTGAATAAATTTTATAATTTAAAATTCCACTATATTGGTAAATTATAAAATTTTAAAATAATAATTTATTATTTATAATTTATATGATTTATATTATATAATTATATATAATTATTTAGTAAATTATTAATTATTATTATGATAATAACAATTATATATAAATATTATAATAACATAGTTATAATTAATATAATTATAGTTATTTATTATACTGAAATTAAGTATGATTTATAATTTTAAAATTATTTTCAAAACATTGTAGTTAATTAATAAAAAACTATACTATTGTATTAAATGAGTAAGAATCCCAAAACTGAGAAAAATAATACATAAGAAAAGTTAGGATTCAGAATCCTAGAAAGTTGTATTAACTTTCCTTGCTCTCAGGATTCTGATTACTTTCACAGTTTGGTTAAAATCGAAACAAACACATGAATTTAAAAATTAGGGAATCAGATTACTTTTCTAGACAGAATCCTGACAACCAAACATGGCCTTAAAGCCATGCCATGGAAGCCTT
Organism: Salvia splendens; assembly: GCF_004379255.2. NCBI lineage: Eukaryota > Viridiplantae > Streptophyta > Magnoliopsida > Lamiales > Lamiaceae > Salvia > Salvia splendens. Next base: position 32,603,372 of record NC_056047.1, read on the forward strand.
TGGCATCGTTATAGTATTTGAGAAGCCTTTGGCATCGTTATAGTCGGTGCATCTCCAATGAAAATGGCAAATATTTCCATGGAAAAGGGTAGATGGAAAGATAAAGAGAAATAATTACTATACTTACCTCTTTGACTTAAATTTTCATGCTCTAATGAAAGAGTATTTGAGAAGATATTATACGTTGTTTCATTTAGGGAATGTATCTTTACATCTTTTTAGTACAAAAGGTAAAACACTAATTATTTATATTTATTTTTTAATCTACCTCATTTTCTTAGAATTCATTACTTTTTAAGAAGATATAATTACCTTTTTGAGAAGATAAATGAGAAATATACCTTCTCAATTTACCTTTCACCTTGAAAATGCTCTTATTGCTAACGGGTAATTCTATATATAGCTCTCATTTTCTTACTATAAACTCTTGTTAACTCTTAGTAATAAGACATAGTTTTGGCCTAAATTGTAGTAAATATTTTTGAGTTTTAGGTATGAATTTAATTTTTTTTATAAATTTTGGCCTAGATTTTTAATAAATCTATACATTTGTAGTAACTACTATGAATATTTATGGGTAGTAAATGACATAAATATTTAAATTTTGAAATCTATACATATCTAATGGAACAGTTGTAAAACTTTGCCCAAAAATTACCATAAAGCCCTTTTTGGAGGGAAACTGATAACAACAGCTGTATTTACTTTTATTTTCAATTTTTATAATCATTGTTGCATTCTTTGAGAGAAGAGAATGAGACAAAGAGAAAATGAAATAGAAAGAGAGGGGACAAACATCATTGGACAAAAATAAGACAGATATTATTGAACAAAAAGTTAGCCTAATAAGATAGGACAAAAATAAGACATATATTATTGAACAAAAAGTTGGCCTAATAAGATAGTGACTTCTCAAAGAAGATTAAACATCTATATAAAACACACCATTAAATGAATCTACACATTGTTGACTGATTTTCTGATTTTTTAATTTTTGATTGCAGCATAGCAGAGCTCTTTGAATTCGGCGACAGCTCCGACAATGAGTGACGACGGCGGCAAAACTGAGGGAGGAGGGGTGGCGGCGGCAAGATAGTGGTTGGCCAAGAGAAAGTGAGGTATTCGAAGCGAGAGAGATGGGGAGGAAAGGTGAGAAGACGAAAAAGAAGAGGAAGGAGAGAGAGAAGAATGACGACGGCGGTGGCTACCAGGCAGCCACGTCGTCCATCTCCAGATTAATTCAAATATTCAATCTTTATCTGCTGGAGAGGAAGAAAAAGGAGTGGAAAGAGAAAGAGAGACGCCGACCACGCCGCTGAGCAAGCGGGGCTGCGCTGTAGGTGAGGCGACGAGGCAGAAAGATTGAGGCGCAACATTCATCTGGGGTTTAAAGGAATAGTTATTGTATATAATTGGGCTTTAATTGTATAATGTGGAGTAGTTTAGATTTTATAAATTTTAAATAGTGGAGTAGTATAGAATTTATATTTAATGTTTTTTAATTTAAATTGAATTTTGTTGTTGCAAGCAAAGTTGCAACTTGCAACCATATTCAAAAGGCTACAATCAAAAAATATTTGCAATCAAAGTTTTAATATGCTGCGATAATTATTTGATCTTTCTCACAAATATCAGCATAGATCATATAGTCTATGTTTCTATACCCAAAAACATCGGGTGCTGCATCCCATATTAGTTTTTTTTTCATTTTTGTAGTATTTTCATTATGAAGAATGATAAATTTTTTCGATCTTAAATTTGTGGAGTAGTATGCTTCTTTTAATCATATTTGCATTATAATGAACATTATATATATTGGTATCTTTTTTTGAATAAGTATTCTGCAAGATAAAAATATTTGCTAACGTAGTTTAATTAAGTTTATTTTAAAATCTCCCCATTAATAATTGTGTTGCTGTCATGAATTTAGTTCTTTTGCTTGACATCTGATAAGTCGTATTCTAGGTCTAGGTTACGGGTCAGTATGATGTGCATAATTGAATTATATCTGCAAAACTAGTTGCTTAAGCGTGCAGGGTAAGCGTTCTAGCCAGTAGGCAGAGTTTCAGACACTTCAAGTGAAAAGGGCGACAGGACGATTACGTACTGACCAGTATACATGCAAAAATGGCTCGAGATGGAGAAGGAGGATAGCTGGGACTGCTCAATCACAATTAAGGGCAAAGAAGTCATTTCACCGCAAGGTCTTACCCTAAAAATCAAGGGTAAGCCTCCCTATAAAAGGAAGCCACTTGGAGAGAGAATCATCATCAACCAATTCATCATCATCACTCTTAGGTAGAATTCTCTCGGAGTTCAGTCCTTCAGCCCAGTCCTGAATCTCGTTCCTCGCCACTGCCATGGTCACTTGAAGATCTAGATGTTCCCGGAGTTCCAAATCGTCCGTTCCAGCCAGCAAGACCGTAGCTTAGAGATTCCATCGCCCGGAGTGGCAAAACACTTTTATTCGCTTTCGTGGTTTAATTTACTTGCTTTCCTTACGTTGGATCTTTGTTTGCTTTTGGATATTTTCTGTTTTTGAAGTACTTGTGGAAGATCCGAACGTGTTTATGATATGAAGTTGATATCCGTTTCAGTTATGGTGTTGATTTCTTTTCCTTCCTATTCCGCCTAGTTAGCTTAGATCTAAGGTTCCTTGGTGTTTAAGTGCTGAAACTTTCCTTTCTTTGTTTCCGTCAAAATTCCTTTAGTTAAATGTGGAACTTTTGATCGTGAGTGAATCGCTGCATGTGAAGTCTTGTTTGAGTTCGTTTTCATTTTCCTGCTGACCAATACGCGGAGTTGCATTTTCTGTGTTTTGATTTCAGTTTTGGTGTTCTTATTTGTGGATCTGTGTTCGCGATTTGATAAACTGTGTTTCCGTGTTGAATCTGGAATTATTTTCTGCTTTTGGTTTGTGTTGTTGAAGAAGATGATGTCCATGTCTAATGTTGGGGACCACTTTGCTTTTTAGATGCTTTTTTTGCTTTTCTGTCCTTTACTTTTAGTTATAACCTGCAGATCTGTCAGCCTAGTCACCATGTCTACCACACCCTCTGAATATTCTATCTAGCCCAAAATAGAATCTCGTACCTTCCAAATATTTTCTGTTATAGAAATGTCCCCCTATTTCCACGTACACAGCTGCACCCCTACACTTCTTTCCCCATTCCAGTCAGTAGGAAATTACCTTTAAGTTCTTGCCTAGGTAGAGACTCAACCCGAGCGTGGTAGCTAACCAAACCATCCAGAATATCACCATAATAGTTTTAACGCACCATCTCTGTGGGATTCGACCCTTACCACCACTATACTGATCAGTAGAAGTGGGTTGAGGAATTTTTGAAACCAGGGTCTAGGCTTAGTTAGGATCTCTATCCTGACCAGTAGGATATATCCTTGCTTGAACGAACCTAAGCGCCCTGAGGTCCTTTCAAATGGCGCCGTTGCCGGGGATGAATGGCGTTACTAGTTACTTTTGTGTGTGATACTTTGGCGTATATATTGTGCATAATCTTCTTTTTCTTTTCTTTTCATTTCAGTTTATGAGAAGCAGTTCGGCTCCTGACCAGGGGAGACCGAAGATACTTCAGCGAGGATCTATACTCGTAACCACTCGTTCTGGCCTGTCGACCACCTTGTCTGACCTAGGCACGAGTAGTGACGAAGAGAAGGGCACCATAGAGGGACCGATACCAGAAGAGATACCACGGTTGGAAGGCAACCCAAGGGAAATGGCCAACCAGGGAGATGAGGACCCGAAGATCGGGACGCTGAACGTGCACACTGAAGGAGAACCCCCGCAAGCCATTGTCGTTACTCCAGGGCAAACCGCCTGCGATGTGAAGCCTCATGTGATCGCGATCCTGCCTACGTACTGCGGGAAGAGCTACGAAGGGCCGTATGAGTTTCTTCATGAATTTTGCAAAATTTGTAGGGCGCAGAGGAGACCAGCAGGAGCAACTGAGGATGATTATAGGCTGAAGGCTTTGCCATTTGTGCTCAAGGGGGAAGCTAACACCTGGTTCATGCGCCTGCCCCCCAACTCTATTGAGACTTGGGCCGATTTCAAGTCAGCATTTCTGGGCGAGTTTTTTCCGTCATCCAAGACAAGCGCACTGAAGAGAGAAATAACTAATGTGAAGCAAGGGTATGATGAGCCCTTGAGTGATTATTGGGCAAGATACATGGGTCTTTTGGAATCATGTCCCAACCATCGCATGGCGGACATTAAAGTACATCATACTTTCTACGAAGGCATGAATGCGGTAACCAAGGACCTGGCAAATTCATCATCAGGAGGAAGCTTCACGCAATTGCAGGTTAGCGAAGCAAAGAGAGTCCTAAGAAAGCTGCTGAATGCAAAGAAAGAGTATGACCATTCAAGGGAAGGATACAACCGAGAGCGGGCTGCTGTTGCCTCGGTTACTGATCAGGAAAATACACTGGAGCAGAAAATGGATTTGAAAATGGATGAGCTGAAGAAGTCACTTCTGAGGGCGATCGAGAAGAGCACTCCACCACCTCCCCCAGCTGGGAATTACAAGGGTGCAGAGCAGGGAAATCAAGGACCGAACTATGATCAGCCTAATGATTTCGGGAATATGGAGCAGGTTAATGCTGCAGGGTACTTCAATTCTAGTGGGCATTGGATTCAAGGTAGGCAACGGGATGCACCATGGAGGGATCATCCGAACTTCCGATGGGGTGACGGGAGCCAAAATCAGAACCAAGGTCAGAACCAGTATAACCCTCATCCGAACCAAAACCCTAACCGTGGACCAGTAAACCCAGACTACCAGCCCAACTGGTCAGGAAGAAACCAACATTCCCAAAACCAAAACCCACAAAACCCGAACCCTGTCTATGTGCCACCCCACCAGAGAAACTTCCAAAACTTCCAAAATCAGCCAAACCCAGGACCCCAAAACCATCAGAACCAAAATCAATTCCAAGGCCAGCACCAGAATCAATATCCTCAAGATCAGTACACCCCTCCTGCCCAGTATAACCAATACCCGCCTAATCAAGGCCAGCAAAATTCCCAGAACTATCAACACCAAGGGCCAAGTCACTTCCAAAACTCGAACAGGTCAAGGAGATCCGTTGAGGACATGATGGGTGAAATGCTAGCGTCACAACAGAGCATCAAAGGAGAATTGCAATCCCATAATGAAGTCATGCAGGGGATGCAAAACGCCCAGAAGGAACATAAGGCGAACATGGATATGATGAATAGACAGTTAGCTCAACTGGCCAGTTCGGTGGGTGATTTGAAGGGAAATGCAGGGAAACTCCCATCTACAGTCCAAATGCCCGAAAAGGCAAATGTGAGCAAGGTTACGTTGAGGTCAGGAACCACTTATGAGGCGCCTCAACCGAAACAACCTGGTGGAGGATCTAATGGAACGAAGATAGGAGGTGATACCATTTCAGCGGAAGAATTAGGGAGAACTATGCCTCGGATGAAGGATTCATTCTTCTTGGATGATACACCAAGTGTACGAGGTAAACCCGACACCCTACTGACCAGGAAGGAACCTCCTCAAGAGGTAGAGCCCAGAATGGAGGCCCAGACCCAGGAACTACCCAAGAGAAACTCCAAGAAGGTTGCTGAAGAACCAGTAGATGAGAAAAAAGGGGAGAAACCATTCCCATTCCGATTTGTTACAAAGAGGAAGAAAGAGAACCCGGTTGACTACTTGTCGATTTTTGGGAAGTTGGATGTCACCATACCATTCCTCCAAGCTGTGAAGCTACCCCATCTGGGGAAATTCATAAAGGACTTCATAGCCGGGAGAGCCCAGAAGGATGGCAAGATTATGGTGGAAGGGATAGCGTCAGCAATAGTGCAAGAGAAGTTGCCACCCAAGAGAGCCGATCCAGGTATGTTCACTCTGCCCATAGCCATAGGAGATGTGAAGGTCAAACATGCAATGTGTGATTTGGGGGCATCCATAAATGTCATGCCGTTGTTTATCTATAACCAATTGAAGGGAGTTAGATTGTCGAATACTAGGGTGTTGATCCAACTGGCTGATAGGTCGTGCATAAGTCCTGAAGGAGTTTTAGAAAACGTGTTAGTAAGAGTGCATGATTTTACCTATCCTGCTGATTTTTATGTGATCAAAATGAGTGAGCATGAAGCTAGGGAATCTAGTGGAGTGTTGTTAGGAAGGCCATTTTTGAGAACGGCTAAGACAATAGTGGACATGGCCGAGGGGACAATTTGCATTGATTTTCATGGAGAGTAATTCACTTTTGATATCAATGAAGCCATGAAGAAACCGATTGATTCTGAAAATTTGTGTTATGTTGATGTGATTGACCCCCTTGTCCAAGATTTTCTTGAGACCGAACTATTGCAGGAGAAACTCCAAGCGTTAGATGTTTATGAGCAGGCTGACATCGAAGCTGCTGCATGGTGCGATCTGATCAGTAGCCAAGGGTTAACTGATGAGGAAATAGAAGCAGCAATCAAGGAATTCTGTCAGAAATCGGAGTTCATTGGAGCCGCAGGGTTTCAGCTACCAGCCAGTATAGAAGAACCATCGGAGGGAGATTTAGAAAAAGAAGGAGAGATTAAGAAAAAACCTCTACCCGAAGACACACTTCCACCTCAAGTTGAGCTGAAGAAGTTGCCACCGAATTTGAAGTATGCCTTCATTGGAGAGGAGAACTCATATCCAGTGATCATCAGTAGCAGCCTTACGAAGGAACAAGAGGCTAGGCTACTGACCGTGCTGAGCAAGAACAAGAAGGCGATTGGTTGGAGTCTTACAGATTTAGTGGGAATTAGCCCCGACGTCTGCATGCACCACATTAGGTTGGAGGAAGGAGCGAAGGCACATCGAGATGCTCAAAGGAAGGTAAACCCTAACATGCGAGAAGAGATATTGAAGGAGATCTTGAAGTTGTTGTCGCTAGGGATTATCTATTCAGTACCGGATAGTGAGTGGGTCAGCCCGATCCACATGGTCCCAAAGAAGTCGGGCATCCAAGTAGTTCAGAATGAGAAGAATGAGCTGATCCTAACGAGGCTAGTCATGGGTTGGCGAATGTGCATCGATTACCGTAAGCTGAACAATGCGACCAGGAAGGACCATTTTCCCCTGCCGTTCATCGACCAAATGTTGGAGAGATTAGCTGGGAAGAAGTTTTTCTGCTTTCTAGATGGGTACAGCGGGTATTTCCAAATTTACGTAGATCCTGAGGACCAGGACAAGACCACTTTCACTTGCCCGTTTGGAACCTATGCATACCGTCGCATGCCTTTCGGCCTGTGCAACGCTCCAGGTACGTTTCAACGATGTATGATGAGCATATTTTCCGATTTGATTGAGGATTGCATAGAGATATTCATGGACGATTTTACGGTTTACGGAGACTCGTTCGACTCTTGCCTTCACCATTTGGATATAGTTTTGGAGAGATGTCAAGCAAAGAGTTTGGTTTTGAACTTCGAAAAGTGCCATTTTATGGTCGCCGAAGGGATAGTTTTAGGACACGTGGTCTCAGAGAGAGGTATCCAAGTGGATCGAGCCAAGGTAGATGTTATATCCAAATTACCATTCCCTACTGATCAGAAGGGAATAAGGGGTTTTCTGGGGCACGCCGGATTTTATCGAAGATTTATCAAGGATTTCTCTAAGATCGCCCAACCCCTTACTAGATTACTTCAGAATGACGAGGAATTCATCTTTGATGAGCAATGCAAGGCTGCTTTCAACCTTCTCAAGGAAAAGTTGATATCCGCACCTATCATAAGGGCTCCTGACTGGAACCATCCTTTCGAAGTAATGTGCGACGCCAGCGATTTTGCGGTAGGAGCCGTGCTGGGTCAGAAGATCGACGGGAAGAGGTACGTAATTTTTTATGCGTCCAAGACTTTAAATCAAGCCCAGCGGAATTACGATACCACTGAAAAGGAGATGCTGGCAGTGGTGTATTCCTTCGAGAAGTTCAGGCCATATTTGTTGGGATCCAAAGTCATAGTGTATACTGACCATGCGGCGATTAAGTATCTGATTGCCTAGAAGGAATCCAAACCACGCTTGATCCGATGGGTACTCTTGTTACAAGAATTCGACTGGGAGGTAGAAGATAAGCGAGGAGTCGAGAACAAGGTGGCAGACCATTTGAGCAGAATAGTGCAAGATGGAAACGGTGACGAAGTGCACGATAAATTTCCAGAGGAACATTTGTGTGAGGTGATTTTTGCGCCCAGAAGAATTGATTGGGAAGAAGTGTTCAAGCTTACTGGTCAGAATGATACAGCAAAAGGAAAAGAGAAGGTAGGGCAGGAACCATGGTATGCGGACCTGGCCAACTACCTAGTGACTGGAGAGCTTCCAGAAGTGCCGAGTGTTACCAAGGCCCAAAGAATGAAGATCAAGAGTGAAGCGGAATACTACTTTTGGGACGACCCCTATTTGTGGAGGGTAGGGTCCGATCAAGTGATAAGGAGGTGCATTCCTGACTGGGAGCAGCGGGATGTTTTAACCCATTGCCATTCATTAGCATGCGGAGGACATTTCGGGTCCAAGAAGACGACAAGGAAGATTTTGGATAGCGGTTTTTATTGGCCAACCCTCAACAAAGATGCGTACGAGTTTTGCAGAAGTTGCGAGCGTTGCCAACTGACGGTGGAATATCTGCCCGGGATGAAATGCCGCAGGTACCCGTAATAGTTTGCGAGCTATTCGACATATGGGGAATGGACTTCATGGGGCCTTTTCCTTCATCCTATGGGAATCTGTATATCCTAGTTGCTGTAGACTACGTCTCCAAATGGGTGGAAGCCAAGGCCACAGGCACGTGTGAAGCCAAGGAAGTGGCCAAGTTCTTAAAGAGTCATATCTTCAGCCGATTCGGTGTACCCAGGGCGATCATATCTGATCAAGGTACACACTTCTGCAATCACACAATTGAAGCCTTGATGAAGAAATACGGTGTGCACCATAGACTATCCAGCCCTTACCATCCGCAAGCAAATGGTCAAGCAGAAATCTCTAACCGCGAGATAAAGAAAATTTTGGAGAAGACGGTGAACACTTCTAGGAAGGATTGGAGTGTAAGGTTAGAAGATGCTCTCTGGGCGTATCGAACAGCCTACAAGACCCCCATAGGCATGTCCCCTTACCGGATTGTTTTTGGAAAGATGTGCCATTTACCAGTTAGAATCGAGCATCAAGCATACTGGGCAGTACAGAAAGTGAATATGGATGCTACAGCCTGTGAAGAGGAAAGGAAGCTGCAACTGCAGGAGCTTGAGGAACTTAGATTGGAGTCATTCGACTCCGCCATGTGGTACAAAGAACGAACTAAATTATGGCATGATCGAAATCTGAGAACTAAGGAGCTCCTTGTTGGCCAGAAAGTACTACTCTTCCAGTAAAGATTGAAGCTTATGCCAGGGAAACTCAAGTCCAAGTGGACAGGACCTTACATCATAACTGCGCTCCGATCTAATGGGGCAGTAGAAATTTCAGGGAGTTTCTCTAACTCTGAACCTTTCATAGTAAATGGGCATAGGTTGAAAATATTCAGGGATAATAGCGAGGTGGGTGTGGTGGAAGAGATTCCACTACAACCACTTACATCGGTTTCATACTGATCAGTAAGATAGGAATTTGGAGTTCCGCGCGACCAGTTTCCCTTTGAAAATAGTTTGCATATACTGGCCAAGTTGAATTCCAAATTGCCTAAGGAAGTTGTAAATATTGTAAATACGTAATTAATCTTTGCACGCTAGATAATTCCTAAAAATCCAAAAATATTTTCGGGCCTTAATTTTAATTTGAAGTGCACATTGACCAATGGATTACTTATCTGGTGCTATTTCAAAATTTTATTTAAGTGCCCATTTGAATTAGTTTCTTTTTTTTAGGTAAGTATGGGAGAAGTTATGGAGAGGACGAAAATTTGAATTAAAGCTTGTGCAGCTTTTGCAGGGTGGCAGCAGGAAAAATGGCGCGCGAGCAGAGGGAAAAGACGCGCGGACCAATCAGAGGCCAGAAACCTCAACCGCCCTTCCCGTCTGAAACGTCGCGAACGGCTACCCCTGATAACCGGTTACAACCACCTGGAACTGCATTCTCTCTCCCACATAACCATACCGCTTTACCTTTTCCCCCTCACAAACCCTCATTTTGCAATTACACTCTCTCTCGAAAAATTCCTCTTTCATCTCCGCCGACTCCCAACCCTAATTTCCAGATCGTAATTTCCTCTCATGGGTAAGAAGGCATTCGCCAAGAAAAACAAACCCAACCGCTGAGAAACCCTGGAGGCAAGACCACAGCCAACCCCACCAGCACCCGTCGCTCAGCCATCGCCCATGGTTTCTTTGGATGTCATGATGGCATTTCTTCGCCAACAGGACCCAACTAGGGACTGGACGGCGGCATTGACTGGTTTTGGTCAAACGGGGGGCGTCAGAACCACATCCAGCGAAGCTCCACCTGCTCCGGTAAGTCATGCAGCAGATTCAGTACCGGAATTGGCAGAACTCGACGCTATCGCCGCACATTACGACTCAAACTCTGAGGAGGGTAAGAAAAAGTCGAGCCAAGGCAAGACGACTCCGGAGGGGAGCGAAGGAACAGAGAAAACGCCGGAAGCGGAACCGGTATTTCAAGAAGTGAGAAGGCCGGAAATAGATTTGAATGAATCGGCCAGAAAACAAGGCCTCATGACAGACGAAGAATTTGACTCGATTCTGAACAGGGTCAACCGGAGAGAAGAGGACACTGCACCAATGGCTGAGGGTCTAGACCTCGCATTGGGGGCAGTAGGAAACAGGGAGAAAGCCACATCAGGAACCATACTGGAAGGCCGACCTTTCCAGTTGGTAGGAGGGGAAGGAAAGGTACCGAGTAAAGAAAAAGAACCAGTAGACCCCCAAGTGAAAGCCGGGGATGATAAAGTACAAGTAGAAGAGGAAGGTACTACGTCTACGGAAGCCAAGGATGCAGGAACAGAGACAGCAGAGCCGAAAGTAGAGGCACCCACCCCAGTGGCACCTCAGGTTGTAAAACCGATTCCGGTCAGGCGAAAACTGTTGGTGAAAGCAGACCCCAAGGCAGACTCGCCCAAGCCGCAGAGGGTATCGCAACGTTGTTTAGGTAAGTGGGCCTCCAGCAGGGCCAAACCGAACACGGCGGAGGACCCCATAGAGATCGCAAGCGAGGAAGAGCGAGCCACTCCGAAAGAGGCTGAAGGTGAACCTGTTCAAGCTACTGATCAGGAAGACACAGGGGTGTCTCCAGTACAGAACGAACCGGGCACGGCAACGGAAGGAATGGCTGGGGGACCGAACCTCACATCAGAGTCAGGAAGGTCTGCTGGATCTGAGAAAGACGAGGCCTTACTCCAAGCTGAGGAGGAAGCCAGGTACCAGATAGAAAGAAAAAGGAAAGGAAAAGCCGTTGTGAAGAACAAGCCGAGTACCAAAAAACCGCGTACTGTGAACACAGGCATCGTGATCACTGAGGCTGACCAGAGGACCCCATCAAACCGGCAAACACAGAGTGACAGTGAATATGAGATCAGTGAAGAATCTGAATCCGATAGCGATACGACCATGGAAGATGAGGAGTACAAGGAGCAGCAACTCCCTAACGATCATCGGGAACTATTGCATCCACCTGCAGAACCACTCCGATATAAGCGTTGGACGGTGGAGCTCACAGATGACGTGGTGGAGGGGATGCAATTTTTTGACTCCAAGGAGCTCCAATCCATCTATCGCACCAAGAACGTAAAAGGCAAGAAGGTTAAGTGTGGAAAGGTAATTCATCTCCCCTCGTTAGATGAATTAAAGGTTCGGGAATCGTTTCTCGCCCTTTTCCATGAATTGGGTTTTGAATGGCTGTTAAGGAATGAGAATTGAATGTTCCGGTCGATTTGGCCAAAGAAATTTTCGCGACCTTTCGATTCAAGGTCACAACGGATTTGGATGTAGAGTGTATCAGTTTCAGAGTATTTGGAGGAGAGATTAGGATGAATTTGATTGAATGGACTGTTCGGCTAGGGATATGCAGTTTGGAGGAGGCCATAGGGCACGAGTGGAGAGATAGGGAGCGGGGGATTCCCCGCAGGCATGTGGACTTTGAGCCCCAGGTAGCTTGGGAAGAGCTTACTCACCCTGGGGCAGGACAGTTTCAGTCCACTATCTCCCGATCTATCCATCTCAACGATCCTAATCTACGCCTGGTTCAACTCTTCTTGGGTTACAACCTTTTAGGACAGTCGAATTCGGCAGTCCGGACATCGATGACGGAATTGTATCTTATGTGGTGTGCCAAGAGAGGCAAGAAGTTGCATTTAGGGTTTTGGACTGCATACACATGTCACCTCATCGCTACCCACCCAGCACGGAATATTTCCCTCTGCCATATACTGGGAATCTTTGTGAAAAACAACATCACCGTTTCAGAGGATGAAGACTTAACCCCATTGATGATGGTGGACGCCCCAGGATTGTTTGATACCTCCCTGTTCGTCCGGACGAATGCGGTGTACATGAGGCAAGGCGTGCCACACTTCTATGCGATGGGAGAGGAAGCTGTACCCACTGCTCGGTTAGCAGTAGCTCATGAAGCACCGACACACGACCAAAGGCAAGAGGGGATGGAAAAATCTGTGGAGGAAATAGCGGAGGGGAGCAGACAGATAAGGGCAGAAATGATCGGATTGGCATCAGACCAGGAACAGCTTCAAGCCAGAATGGAGAAGGAAATGGAAGAAGTTAGAGAGGAGAATAAGCAGTTGAAGGCAGAGATGGTCAAGCTAGCGGGAGTAGTGGAATGGATGTTGGAAGGATCCGCAGAGCAGAGGACATTGGCTCGAAAGCAAGACGCTATGGAGACGTTAGTGACTACTTTGGGAGAGGAAAACCATCGATTGATCACGGAGATGGGCCGGATGGCATCCGTGATAGATGTGTTGTTGAAAGAAGTGACCAGCCGGAAGAAGGAACCAGCTACAGGAACAAGCGGCCATGGAGGCCAGGACGATGAGACCCACCCACCAGAGACAATGATAGACGAACCCGAGGAAGAGAACGCCGAGGTGCCGGCAGCAGCCGAGGAACCGGCGAAGGAAAGTGAGGATAACACTGGAACGGAAGAGGAACCCCTGTAAAAGCAGCCTACACCACCTGCCCCACGGAGGAGCAGGAGACTTCGCTAGGCCACCCCCACCCTGACAAGTTAGTTTTTTTTCAGCTTTCTGTTTGTTTTTAAGTTTTTGTTGGTGTTAGTTTTTGTTGCGATAGGTAAACTTCTGTGTTTATTTCTATGTAGCATGTTTTTGTTTTTTTTCTTGTTTCGTACGCATGTTGACTCACACTTAGTCCGTTGCACGACCTAAGTGTGAGGAGTTTTGTATATATGTGTTTTGTTGGTTGCTGTTTAGGTTTTCAAACTTCTCCCACTTAGCCTATTCCATAGTCTAAGTGTGAGAAGTTTTAGTTTTATTTTGTTGTTTTTGTCTGATTGTCTATTTGTCCATCATACTGGCCATTACCTTTTCCACTTCACAGCCTTATCTGAGGGCAGACACTTGTGAAGTGGGAGGGGGGACGCAATGACCAGTATGATGAGTATGTATATATGTGTAGTTTTTGTGTTTGTGTTTGTGTCCAGTTAAGTATAGTTTTTTATTTTGTGTGTTGATTGGACTTAAAACTCAACCGTCTTGAGCTGACGGTGAAGGGAATTGAGGGAGATAGGACATGCTGGAAAACCGAAACCACCCTCCCTAGTACCTCCTAGTCAGGATAGATGATGTGAGTATGAAAGAAAAGCCCATACTTAGAGCCAAACGCGAAAGCCCTCTTCAAATGTGAGTTATAAGCTTAAAGTGGAACCACTTTCCACAAATATTGAAAAGAAAGAGAGGCTGCCACAAATTGCCTAGGATGAAGTGACCACGGGTAGCAAACACTGAAGGCAGTAGGAACCCCCCCCCCCCCCCAAAAAAAAAAACCACCCTTAGAACCTCTTTTCCCAACTCTTTTACCCAGATAAATACCCCTAGCCCCTGGGACTGTGTGTGTGCAAAGCGTGAGGCGAATGAAGCTTACTGGCCAGAAAGATGTACAAGAAAGCAGACTCCAGCTGGGCAAGAAGGTTCAGAAGAAAATCGACCAGGGAGTTATCCCGGGTCCACAAAAAGGAAAAAAAAAAGGGGAGAGAAGAAGGTATAAGGGTGGCGAAGCCACAAAGGAAAAAGAAAAAAAAGAGAGAGAGAAGAATGTGGAGAAAAATGGTCAGAAACTTGACCACAAAAAAAAAGAGAAGGAATAAGGGTGGCAAAGCCATAAGATGATACTGACCAGTTGGAGACCCAAGCCAGAAGCGCCAACTAAGAAGCAACTGATCAGAAGCCTAATGCACACAGTCCCCCCCCACATCAATAAAATAGAAATGTTGAAACTTAGAGCCTTAGGAACATCTACCCCAAAACACTACAACCCAATAGCCCCATTACAAGCCTTTAAGCCCTTCAGTAGCTGCACGTGAGATCCAAGTCCGAAGCAAGCGTGGTTGAGCATATTGAGAGAATGCGGTCCCAACATTCCTGGTGAGGTATGAGAGACCGAGTGAATCTAGTGTTTGGCCGAGAGTTTGGGCCATCTTGACAAGCGGATATACTGACCAGGAAGGAATGGGGGGTGGCAGAAGTTCAAGGCTGTCTAAGGCCGGATTGCACCAGATCCCGAGGTAAGGGATGGTTGAAAATATAGCCCAATCTTTGTGTTTTAGTTTTTATTTGTGTTTGTGTGTTTTTCTGTGTTTGACCTAGTGTTTTTTTCTTTGCGTCGTTGTAGTATAGAGTCTAGTTTAGGTAGAGTCGGTCAGGGGAGTAACCAGGCTAGAATTCGACTTATTCCTTTTTGTTTGTTCTTCACGCTTGAGGACAAGCATGTGGTAAGTGTGAGCAGTTTGATAAGTCGTATTCTAGGCCTAGGTTACGGGTCAGTATGATGTGCATAATTGAATTATATCTGCAAAACTAGTTGCTTAAGCGTGCAGGGTAAGCGTTCTAGCCAGTAGGCAGAGTTTCAGACACTTCAAGTGAAAAGGGCGTCAGGACGATTACGTACTGACCAGTATACATGCAAAAATGGCTCGAGATGGAGAAGGAGGATAGCTGGGACTGCTCAATCACAATTAAGGGCAAAGAAGTCATTTCACCACAAGGTCTTACCCTAAAAATCAAGGGTAAGCCTCCATATAAAAGGAAGCCACTTGGAGAGAGAATCATCATCAACCAATTCATCATCATCACTCTTAGGTAGAATTCTCTCGGAGTTCAGTCCTTCATCCCAGTCCTGAATCTCGTTCCTCGCCACTGCCATGGTCACTTGAAGATCTAGATGTTCCCGGAGTTCCAAATCGTCCGTTCTAGCCAGCAAGACCGTAGCTTAGAGATTCCATCGCCCGGAGTGGCAAAACATTTTTATTCGCTTTCGTAGTTTAATTTACTTGCTTTCCATAGATTGGATCTTTGTTTGCTTTAGGATATTTTCTGTTTTTGAAGTACTTGTGGAAGATCCGAACGTGTTTATGATATGAAGTTGATTTCCATTTCAGTTATGGTGTTGATTTCTTTTCCTTCCTATTCCGCCTAGTTAGCTTAGATCTAAGGTTCCTTGGTGTTTAAGTGCTGAAACTTTCCTTTCTTTGTTTCCGTCAAAATTCCTTTAGTTAAATGTGGAACTATTGATCGTGAGTGAATCGCTGCATGTGAAGTCTTGTTTGAGTTCGTTTTCGTTTTCCTGCTGACCAATACGCGGAGTTGCATTTTCTGTGTTTTGATTTCAGTTTTGGTGTTCTTATTTGTGGATCTGTGTTCGCGATTTGATAAACTGTGTCTCCGTGTTGAATCTGGAATTATTTTCTGCTTTTGGTTTGTGTTGTTGAAGAAGATGATGTCCATGTCTAATGTTGGGGACCACTTTGCTTTTTAGATGCTTTTTTTGCTTTTCTGTCCTTTACTTTTAGTTATAACCTGCAGATCTGTCAGCCTAGTCACCATGACTACCACTACCCTCTGAATATTCTGTCTAGCCCAAAATAGAATCTCGTACCTTCCAAACATTTTCTGTTATAGAAATGTCCCCCTATTTCCACGTACACAGCTGCACCCCTACACTTTTTTCCCCATTCCAGTCAGTAGGAAATTACCTTTAAGTTCTTGCCTAGGTAGAGACTCAACCCGAGCGTGGTAGCTAACCAAACCATCCAGAATATCACCACAATAGTTTTAACGCACCATCTCTGTGGGATTCGACCCTTACCACCACCATACTGATCAGTAGAAGTGGGTTGAGGAATTTTTGAAACCAGGGTCTAGGCTTAGTTAGGATCTCTATCCTGACCAGTAGGATATATCCTTGTTTGAACGACACCTAAGCGCCCTGAGGTCCTTTCAACATCCAATCAAATTTTTAACCACATTAACCTCTTCCACTTTTTTAGTTATAGTTTAATTTCTTATTCTGACTCTTACAACAATGACTATGAAAATTCAAGGTACAAAGAATAGAGTGTGCAAATGAATATTCATGTGCGAAATCATGAAAATTTATTCCACATTCTTGCACTACAATATCCAATTCTATTTTCTTATGGTGAGGATGGTTATAGAGAATTTCTTATGGTGAGGATGGTTATAGAGAAGATATTGAGTTTTTAAATTGTATTGATTTTTACTTTAATTCTTATTCACTCAACTCATAAAATAAATATTTATAAAATTCCAGACTTTGCAGGCATGCAATGGGGGCGGACTATAGTCCGAACTATGTATAGTCTGGAATATAGTCCGCCATTGTGGGCACCTAGCCCGCCATTGCAGGCACCTGGACTATAGCCCTGACTATGGTTTTCTAATTTTTTATTTGTTTTTGTTTTTATTCCCATTTTCACTCTATAAATACACCATATTTTATCTTCATTCCTCACACCTTCCAATCTCTTTCCCCAACTCACTTCCCATCGAAAAAATTTGTTCATGTAACCGTTGAAATTGTATATTTAGTATTGCACGGTGTACTTTTTTGACTTTTTAATAAAAAGAAGTTTTCCATATTGTGGTCTTAAATTTATGTATATTGAAAATCTAAGTTGCGTTAGTAATTTTTATTTTTTTTCACAAATTACAAATATATTAAATTTTATTTTGAATAGGAAATTTTATTTTAGATTAGTACTAGAGGATCATTCTTCTTTTTTAATAAAAAATACATAATTATAATTTTTTAATTATATACAATTTATATTCATTAGCTGAAATTTTCTTTGGTCCGTGCATAGCACGGGTGTTAACACTAGTTAGGCTATAAATTGCAGTTACCTAATTAATTGAACAATATGCCATTACTATTTAATATGACACTGTACAATTTAAGATGACACTGTACCACCAAGGACAACCATTAGATTTAGAAGCAGATTCAACCTTAGCCTACCACGTGGCAGACTTGCTTGCCTATGTATCGAAGATTGCTTGATTATCTTTGATTTCGTATTGCAGATTGCTTGAAACCATATGCCGAGTTGCTTGCCTATGTGTATATATATATATATATATATATATATAGTTGACATGAATTGTATATGTAGTTGACATTATATATATATAGTTGACATGAATTGTATATGTAGTTGACATTATATGTGTGTAGTTGACATGGATTGTATATGTAGTTGACATAGATAGTACACATAGTTGACATGATATGTGTGTAGTTGACATAAATTGTATATGTAGTTGAATAAAAAAAATTATTTTTTTTTAAAAAAATTAAAATTAAAAAAAGTATTTATTGAATAAAATGTACCATGAAATTACCATTCTGCTCTTTCTTAATTAATTAATCTAAAAATATTTTCCATATGGCAAATTCTGGACCACTCATTTAATAAAAATGAGTGGCTGATAATGTATCTCAATTCTCAATTAGGCTAAAAAATCTCAATTGATAGGGTCCTCACAGCTGCTTAGTGTTACGTTTCAAACAGATCACAGCCCTTGGATTGGATGGTTGTGATCAAAATATCCGCGCTACATTATTAGACTATAATGCTACATTATTAGTCGGTGTACATTATTAGAATAAAAATTTACATTATTAGACTATAATGTTACATTATTAGTCGGTGTACAATATTAGAATGGAAATCTTCATTATTAAATGACACGTGACATTAATGTAACCGTTAGATGACAAAATCGTGGGGCTGAGATTCAGTTGAATGTTTGGACAGTATTTACATGTTGAATATATATATATATATATATATAGGGTTGTGTTAATCTTCTTTTCTACTCTTAAATTTAAGTTTCATCGAAATCTGGAGCGTAGGATTAGGATGATGGACGGTCCAGATTTTAATCTTAGATAGGATCCCGCAGTGCATTATTTGATCAATTTCGTGCATCATGAGGGTGAATTAGTAAATTGATGCACTCAAAATTAAGGAAAACGTATCGTCCGAAAATTAAGCGGGATATACCCACTACTTTTCATTTACTCAACACAACATGAATCATCACGTGAAATTAGTAGCAATCTCTCTCCCAATTCTCTCTCTTGTTTCGTCTTCCCAAATTCCAATTCCCGTCAAAAACCCTAGCCGCCCCAAGTCAAGAACTCACCGTTTTCTCCGAAATTCAACCGGTGTTTGCTTTGAGGTCAAATATCCCTCCTGATTTGCACCAAGATTTAACTGCGGCTTAAACGGAGGTATGGTTTGTCAAAAAAATCAATTGTTGTTCGAGTTTCAACAGGCGTTTTCCCAATTTTAGACCATTACACATCACCGACACCTTGATTCACCCGATTACCATCACCCTTTCGCATTGGTTGACAAAAGTATTAGACGGTTTTCATTGTTTCTTGTCCCGCGCAGATTTCGGAATGAGCAAGAGAGGAAGGCAGTCTAATTCCCAGCAATCAAACGAAGAGGGTGAGTTTCTGTTGGGCTGTTGCTCTGTGTCTGCGGTCGACAAATTAGATTTTTAATCAAACATGTTGTAGTCGAGTTTGTAAATTGTTTACATAACTGTGTGCATTAATTTAAATTATGTAATCATTAAATATCATGTATACTGCATCATGTCAATGTTGTGTTATATTGATGAGGAGTAGATGATATATTAGTGTTTCATTATTTGATACAATTTATTCAATATGTGCCGAAGTGCCTGCATTGTTTGACCGTTTGAATCAATTAAGTTGTTGCCTGTTTCTAACTGGCAACCACAGATGGAATATTTTTTTGTCCATTACCTTGTATAATCTGTGCATTATGTGCATTTGTTGATGCATTATTTCCTTATATGGATGAATTATGCTTACTTATGTTTTATAAACTCAATGAATAAAGGTAGTAATTGGTACTGTCCTCCGTTGGGCTGTTCTTCTCTGTCTGTGAGTGACATATTTACATTTTAGTACATTATTTTCATAAACGTGTGCATTATTTCAGCTTATGTATTCATTTTTTGGATAGTAGTGGTCATTATTGTACACATTAATGCAATATTTGTGTGTTCATTATTGTAATGATTCCGCGCATTATATGAATATTTATATGCATCAACATATCCTGGTTTATGCATCATGTATATGGTGTTTTTTATTGTTGAAGACTACATGCAATATGTTGATGTTCACTACTTGTTAAAATATATGCATTATATGCCTAGACACTTTCATTATGTGCATTACTTGGTTTAATCTCTTCATTATTTGTATGTTCATTACCGTATATAAGCTGTGCATTATATGTCTATGTTGAATGCATTATTTTCCTATATGCATGACTTATGTGTACTTCTGTGTTATATAGTCCATGATTAAAGTTAGTAATTCTTACATTCTTTGTACTATAACTAAATGTCACTGCAGTATTTACCTAAATGAATACAGATATTATATCTGTTGTTGGACATTGGCTAAGTTTGTGTTGTAATTTTCATGTTCATATGGTGAAATTATTTATACAATATATATCTATTTGGTATACTTTACATTGCACGTTTCTTGATGCATGTTGTTGCTGCTGGACATGGACAAAGCTACTTCGGATCGACATAGAAAACGCAGTAGATGATCTACAAGATTGGGTCGGACGGTACGAGCTAGAGTGATATATTTTAGGCATTATAGATTTGGTGATGGGACAATTAATGGCAGCATTTAAGTAATCTATTTACGTTTATGCAAGTCTGTTGTTGGTATATCACAATTTTTAGAATATCTACTAGTATGGTTTTTGGGAAGAAATAGCCTGCGACAGGTTTATGAATGTTTACATTACCATAACGCCGATTTTTGTCCTGTGGTACCAACTGATGAAACATAACTACGGAATAATAGAAAATATGTAGACAATAATGCATTCAAAATCATATATATGCTATGATGTACCAAACTTACGAATTAATGAACTGCACTTACTAAATGATGTACTAAACTTAATACATGATGTACCTAGTTGTAATGAACCGCAAGTGTCAACTAATATACTAAACTCACGAAATAATGGACTTAATAGTACGTAATAATGACCAACCATATACATACATACGCTATGTAATAAGCTCAAAACAGACCAAGCGCATTCGCTATATTTAACAATTTTCAAGCATTATACGGGTATGCATTATTTGCTTAAATGCTTACATTACTAAATAATTTTCATGCATTTTTTGTGCATGATCTTGTTTGCTATGTTCATTACGGTGGCATCCATAGCGCAATATTGTTTAAATTTTCATTTGGGTGTGACCTTTACTTACTAATGACTTTAAAGTTACTTATTATATGCATTTTTATATTAAGCATAACTACGTAATAATAGCAATATGTAGCCAATCCATAGCGCAATAATGCATTCACCGTACTATATACGCTATAATGTAACAAACTGACGAAATGTTGTACTAAACTTATTAAATGATGTACTAAACTTACTAAATGATGTATTTATTTGTAATGAACCATAAGTGTAAAATAATATACTAAACTTACGAAATAATGTACTTAGTAGTACTTCATATGACCAACCATGCAATAATAATAAAATGCTACTTACGAAAGGTAGATGTGTAAGGTGCAACACTGACTTTCTGTAAACCATTAATTCCTGATATTGTTAAGTTTGATTAAAAATAAAATGCTAACACACCACCATACGCGGAAAAAGACACGTAAAGACAAATAGAATACATCAACTCGAACGTTTGCCCTTCCCCAACTCTTTCTCCATCTCCAACTCTTTAAGCATTGGACAATTTCTGGAATCATGATGGCCCATCAACTCTTACTGTTTATAAACACGAAACAATACATGTTAAACGAGCGTTTCAACAAGTTAAGCTGAAGAGTCATTATATGCAGCATACTATACATTACGGAACAGAAACAGTGCATTACCAAATAATCCTTACACATCACCATGCCCAAAATCATATATATGTTATGATGTGCTGTGGTACCAACTAATGAAACATAACTACGTAATAATAGCAAATATGTAGACAATAATGCATTCAAAATCATATATATGCTATGATGTACCAAAACAGTACATGTTAAACGAGCGTTTCAACAAGTTAAGCTGAAGAGTCATTATATGCAGTATACTACACATTACGGAACAGAAATAGTGCATTACCAAATCATCCTTACACATCACATTTATAATTTCGTCCAATTCCTAAATCAATATTAAACCAAACACTTTACGAATGGCTCCAATTCGTATTCAGACGAACATGTTTTGAATCGGATAGCAAACGACACTCCTAAGCCTAGAAATCGGGAACCCTAGGGGAAGGATTGCACGCCTATGTCACATGAAATAACAAAACTAGTAGGAAAATTAAACGCCTATGTCAATTGAACACACTGTAGCCATCACATAACCATACAACGTCAATCATATTTCGGAAAAACAGTACCGAGGCACAACAACATGACACGCGAATTACATGACAAACACAGACCCTTTTATGCGACTTATTTTCCTACATAAATTGAAAACATGGACATCAACAAAATCATCGGCGGATCTAGGTGGGGTCGAGTGGGGTCGGCCGACCCCACCGCCATCCCCGGAGAATCACCGGATAATACCCTCCCTCAATTGCCGATCTCACTGCGCCAATACTTCTGCCCCGGTCGCCGCTGTGCGCTGTTTTTGCGGAGAAGATGATAGAAATAGTTTAATTATTACTGTTGAACTTAACAAAATGGGCCTGCCTCTCACTAATTTAATTAGCCCAAGTTCCAACTTGTAAAACGCCTAAAAGTTTGTATCATAGTTAATTTGGCATAGAATGCAAAAGGTTTTGTGCGTCGGCGAATATTTATGAGAGTTTCTTAGAGGTATGTGTAATCTATATTTCTTTTGAGTGATGCTAAATGGCCATAATGTGGCCGGCCATAAAGAGTTAATTTAGTCCATTTACATGTATAAAAAATTAGAATTACCGATATAAACTTATATGTGTGTGAATGGACTTGTGAGTTGATACTTATCTTTGAATTCCATTACGTAAAACACATTAATATCACGAATTACTGTATACGTTGAGCAACAATCAAGAAATGACAGTAGTAATAAGTTGAGCAAAAACTACGAAAGAACAACACTAACATGTTGAGCAAAATATATTGAAGATGATATAAAAGTAAAATCAAGTAGTATTAAACCAAAAATTTGTAAAAAAAATCAATTTTTTTTGTTATTTAATTAATTTATGGCTGGCCATAATGTGGCCGCATATCATTATTCATTTCTTTTTTTACGACAGTAATGAATTGATTAATAATTATTATATTTTCCTATAATTTAAGTAGATATAATAATTATTGCCTTTGCATTTAAGTATTGATTTAATTATTTTGTTGGTCTTGTCCTTACTCAGGTTAATGAACAATTTTTTTTAAAAAATATCTCGAGTTTCTATCGATGCTTCTAGGGCTAATGTCGAACAAGAAATGGAGAATTGTTTCTCTAGATCTAACACAGACTTACTTGAATGTGTGTCATGTCTTAATCCAAAAAATTATTTCTCCAATTTCAATGTTGATAACATAAAATTGTAATTACTCCTATCTCGCATGAAAAATTTGAATCATTTTAAGAATATAGATACTCGTAGAGATCAACTATCATGAAATAAACAACGAGAGAGATATTGGCAACTATTTTTAATATAATAATTTTGAATTGTTTTAAAATATTACTCCCCATAAAAGTCAACCATCACACACTACAATATACGATAAAGCTATTTAAATAATAATATATTTTGTAAAAATAATTATTTAAATATTGTATTTGATTTACTGCTTTGTCCGACCCCACGATTATCATTTTCTGGATACGCCACTGAACAAAATGGTCGAAATCAATAAACATAGGGTAGGGTACCTTCTTCCATTGATTATCGCTTTCTGGGCGAAAACGAAATCTGTATGGTTTGTGTTTCAGGCAATTTCTCGCAGTGTGATTCAAGCAAAATTAAAGCAGGCCGAATGGAGTAACAATTCAACGAAATATGCATAAAAGATTTTGATAAACTGCACACAAATTCTACCGCTGAAATTATGGAAGATTCCATAACTAACTCCAAGTGAAAATGTCTATAAAGCCCTACACACGTTAAACATTAAAGTAATTAACTAATTTCAGCCAATTATTTTAGCCATCCGATCACTATAAATCCATGGCTTAGATTAAGAAGGAGATTGGATTAATAAGGGGAAAAGGATTTGAACACAATCATATATATATATATATATATATATATATATATATATATATATATATATATATATAGGTGTGATCAAATACAAACTCTCTATAATACAAACTATACAAACTGATGTCAACGGAGTGTACAAATTATGTCAACATGGGCTGATGTCAGGGGCTGATGTTAACGGAGTGTATAAATTCTGTCAATGGGGGAGCTGATGTCAACGGAGTGTACAAATTATGTCAACGGGGGCTGATGTCAACAAGGTGTACAAATTATGTCAACGGGGGTGTACAAATTCTGATTGTTCGATGTCAATGGAGTGTACAGATTTGTAGGAAATGTTGACATTAGAAAAATCTCTTATATTAACCGTTGATTAATTGAATTAAGTGAGTGGGATTAAAGTTTGTATAGTTTGTATTATAGAGAGTTTGTAGTTTATCACACACCCCTATATATATATATATATATATACATATATAGGTTTATGTTAAAATGACAACACCTCTTAAAGTGACACTGTGACACCACGTATCCAAAAATATTATAAACGCTAGACAACAATCTATAGATTGCAGTCTAGCGTAATGGATATTGCTGGCCGAGAAATTTACCCTTGAGCATTTTTTATGATTGCCACATGGCAGCTGATTATTCGTCCACGTGTACAAATGATTGGCTAGGAATGGTGGTATGGTGTAACTTTAAGAGGTGTTGTCATTTTAACGCACCCCTATAATTCCATCAATAACGATTTTCTACCCAATGTCAAGATTGAAATTTCAATAATTTTTTTCCTGTTATGTAAGTATACACATTTATATATTAGTGAATTATATTCGTGGGTCCCTCGCCCCGCGACCCGGGGTCCAGCCTTATCACCCCGGACCGACCTGCAACTCTAACAACGCTCTCTCTAGGAAATTCTCTCTGCCTTACTTTGATGTAAAATGAGTTAGGAAGTCACATATCTTTATAATGCCGTCCTTTCTCTAAGGAAAAAGCTAAATCAGTTTCTGGTGCCATATCACCAGCTCTGACCGGATCTAGCCGTTGTGGTGATCAGTATGCAAGTCAACCTTTGACTGTCAGGGCAGGGATTATTTTTGGACGCTGGTGATGGAGTACGTACTAAACAAGCCCAACAGCAGTAAAGCCCATCAGCCTAAAGCCCAAGAAAGAGTATCAGTTCGGCGTTACCAAAGAGTTCGGCCCCAGCCTATAGCTCGGTAAAAGCCGACCAATCAAGCTCTACAAAGCTGCTCGGCAATAGTTCAGCAGTTCGGCAATAGTCTCAGCATCGGCAAAAGCTGCTCGGCAATACCGAACTGGGAGCCACGACCTCCACTACACGATCTATCTAGTGGTGGACCCATGCAGGCTCTCATGACCTCCACGACATCCACGACATAATTACTGATGATGTAAGCCACTGCCTAGTTAGTGGCCATGCAGGATCTCATGACCTCCATGACCTCCACGACTTAGGGTGGTGATGCAAGCCACGATCTCAGTTCAATATATAAATAGAACTTAGATCTGATAGACCAGGATTTTACTAACTCTAGAGATAAAATATCATATAGCAAGTCTGTGTTGTAAGCTGTAATCCCAGATCAAGCAATACAATCTTGCCCTCCCTTCTTCCCGTGGACGTAGATTTACCTCAGTAAATCGAACCACGTAAATCTCTGTGTCGTGATCTGTATTCTCTACCAGCATTTACTAACATCAGAAATTCGCGGATCCATCACTGGCGCCGTCTGTGGGAAACCAGAGAACCAAATCTGTGATAAAGCGAATTTTTGATCCTTTTTCCACCACTAAAAAAAAAAAAAAAAAAAAAAAAATGCATACCAGATCAAGCAATACAATCTTGCCCTCCCTTCTTCCCGTGGACGTAGATTTACCTCAGTAAATCGAACCACGTAAATCTCTGTGTCGTGATCTGTATTCTCTACCAGCATTTACTAACATCAGAAATTCGCGGATCCATCACTGGCGCCGTCTGTGGGAAACCAGAGAACCAAATCTGTGATAAAGCGAATTTTTGATCCTTTTTCCACCACTAAAAAAAAAAAAAATAAAAAAAAAATGGCATACCAGATCACATAACACCCGTGCCTCCGTCCGTGATAACCATGAGGAAGCTAATCCAGCAGCCCATAGGCCTGGAAAGCAGCCTCGTGAGAAATCTGTCTCCAGTTCTCACGAAGAAGGAACAAGCCACTCCAGGAGAGATCGCACCGAGTCTTCCCAGCAGCCCGATTTAAATGAAGCTGTCAAGCTGTTCTTGGCCGAGAAGCAGGAGGAGTTCTTAACCTTCCTGCAGAAGAGCCAACAGCCGGAGAAGACAACGGCGGATTCTCCCTCCTCATCCAGACATGAAAGTCACTACCGCAGTAGTGACGTGTCTTCCAGGAGAAAGAATCCTCAACCCCGACATGTTCCTGTTCCTCCTCGGTACCGGAACCACAGGAGAACTCCATCTCCTCCGTACCGAAGAGATGTCGGGTTCGCCATGTACGGAGCATTAAAGACTCCGTTCTCGGACGATATCACCCGAACTCCTTTGCCGCGGAACTACCGGACACCGTCAATGACTTATGACGGGCTAGTGGATCCTCATGACTTCTTGGGATGCTATCAATATAATATGGCGAACCAGGGTCTCAATGAGGTCCATATGTGCAAGCTGTTCCCCGAGCTGCTCATCGGGAACGCCAGAAGGTGGTTCGACAGCCTTCCTCAAGGCAGTATTAGATCCTACCGAGATCTAATGGATGCTTTCCACAGGAGGTTCTTTCAGAAAGCGGAAGCCCGGATTACTTCGGCTCAGCTGCTTTCTATACGTCAAGGTCGCGACGAAAAGATCAGCGACTTCCTGACGAGATTCCATAAGGAATGCCTACAAGTAGATAATCTCAATGATCTACTTGTCATTTCGGCATTCCAAAATGGAATCCTGCCCGGAGCTCTCTACAGAAAGCTCGTGGAATGCAGTCCGCAAACAGCTCAAGAGATGTGGGACATTGCGGACCAGTTCTCCCGAGCCGATGAGGCAGACCGTCGAAAACGGTCTTTAGACAGCTCATCTAGAGGAGACGAAAAGAAGCCCGATCATAGCGATCAGAGGCTTCCTCGCCGAACACCTTCCCCACCAAAGGAGGGATAGCGGTCATCCGAGGTGATCAAAAGAGAGCAAAAGAATGTCTGCAGATTGCGCTTAAAAGTGCCGAGCAATCAGTTCGGCACCATCAAGCATAGCAATCACAGCAACCGGAGTCAGAGGCAAGCGAGATGACCGAAGTCACTTCAGAGCCGAACTCAATGACCGTTCAGTTATACGAAGATGATCCATCCAGAACGGTCAAGATCGGCTTCACAGGAACGCCTCTACTCCGGGAAAAGACCATTCAGCTCCTCAAGGAGTACAAAGATGTCTTTGCATGGTCTTCGTTGGACATGACCGGAGTGCCCCCCGAGGTAATCACTCATCGGTTAAATATTGATCCTTCAATCCGGCCGGTAAAACAGAAGCAAAGACTCTTTGCGGCAGAAAGAAGCCAAGTCATCTATCACCAAGTGTTGATGGATGAGAGTGACGCTCCGAAAACAGCTTTCATTACCGATTTCGGCATTTTCGCTTATAAAAAGATGCCATTCGGTTTAAAGAATGCCGGAGCCACTTATCAAAGGATGGTAGACAAGCTTTTTCGGCACCTAATCGGAAAACAGGTTGAAGTGTATGTCGACGACATAGTTGTCAAAAGCAAAAGCACTTCGGAGTACGAAGACAACCTCAAATCCACTCTCGACGTGCTCCGAAAAGCCAACCTCAAACTCAACCCCCAAAAATGTACCTTTTTGGTAGATTCGGGAAAATTTCTGGGTTGTTGGGTTTCAAAGGACGGACTCAAGGCAAATCCCTCAAAAGTTCAGGTTATTCAGAACATGTCGATGCCGAAGTCCATACACGATGTGCAAAGACTAACTGGATGTCTAGCCGCATTGAATAGATTCCTTTCCCAAGCAGCCGAAAAGCAACTGCCGTTCTTCAAAGTGTTAAAAAAGGCACCAAAGTTTGAGTGGGGAGCCGAGCAGAAAAAGGCTTTTGACGAGCTCAAAAGTTATTTAGCCGAGCTTCCAATTCTCTCTGCTCCAACAGATGCCGAAGTGATTTTCTTATACTTAGCGGCATCCGATCAAACCATTAGCGCGGTGCTTGTACGAGAAGAAGGCCTAAAGCAGTTTCCCATCTACTTTACAAGCCGAGCATTAAGAGGTCCAGAAACAAGGTATCAACCTCTGGAAAAAATTGCTCTGGCGTTAGTAAATGCAGCAAGGAGACTGCGGCCATACTTCTATGCTCACAAGGTATGCGTCTTAACCGATCTGCCTCTTCGGCAAATTTTGACCAAGCCAGAAGCATCAGGCAGAATCGCCAAATGGGCCATAGAGCTGGGAGAACACTCAATCGAGTACCTACCTCGGAAAGCCATCAAGGGACAAGCCTTGGCAGATTTTCTTGCAGAGGCCAAGTTCGATCAAGCAATCCCTGTCATTGCCGAACAGAAAAATTCTGCCAATGCCGAACTAGCACAGCCCTTGGAATCCGAAGAGGAGCCGCCGGACTGCTGGAGCGGATTCGTAGATGGAGCTTCGAATAAAACGGGAAGTGGAGCTGGTATTCTGCTTATCGCTCCCGATGGACACGAGGTAACCTATTCACTTCGGTTCTCATTCCCAACCACTAATAACGAAGCCGAATACGAAGCCCTCCTTGCCGGACTCCAGCTAGCGCAAAGTCTATGTATCAAGTCTCTCAAAATCCATTGTGATTCACAAGTCATAGTGAATCACATGTTGGGTACAAGTGAAGCCCGTGATGAGAGGATGAGAAAATATTTAGACAAAGCGCAAAGCATTAGCCGAAGTTTCTCTTATTTTCGGATAATCCGCATTCCCAGAGCAGAAAACAGCCGAGCAGATACTTTAAGTAAGTTAGCCGCATGTCCAAGCTCAAAGATGGAGGAATTGATGCATCGAAGCATTGATGAAGCTGAGGTACATTCAGTAACCAGCTCGCCGAACTGGATGACGCCGATCTTACAGTATCTAGATCAAGGACAACTGCCCGAGGATAAGAGAGAAGCTCGGAAAATCACATGCCGAGCACTTCGGTACGAACTTCATGAAGGAGTCTTATACAGAAAGTCCTACCTTCAGCCGTTATTACGATGTATAGGGCCAGAAGAGACGGACTACATCCTCAGAGAAGTTCATGAAGGATCGTGCGGCAGCCACATCGGAGCTAGAGCTTTAGCTAAAAAAGTTCTAAGATGGGGATATTATTGGCCAACCTTGGTACAAGAAGCAGTGCAGCTCGTCAAGACATGCCCGAAGTGCCAAGTCCATGCAAATATCCCAAGGATGCCGCAGACCGATTTATCCACTATGCAAAGCCCTTGGCCTTTTATGCAATGGGGTATAGACATAGTAGGACCACTACCACAAGCTCCTCGGCAAATAAAATTCCTAATCGTTGCCGTGGACTACTTTACGAAGTGGGTGGAAGCTGAACCATTAGCTACGATAACGAGCTCGAAGGCATTGGATTTCGTCTGGAAGAACATAGTGTGCCGATTTGGCATACCCCACATCCTCATCTCGGATAACGGGACTCAATTCACCGACAAGACGTTCAAGAATTGGTGCCAAGAGCTGAATATTCAACAGCGGTTCACTTCGGTCTCTCATCCACAAGCAAACGGACAAACGGAGGTAACAAATCGTATCCTGGTGAAAGGGTTAAAAGCTCGGTTAGAACAAGCCAAAGGACAATGGGTAGAAAATCTCCCTCAAGTCCTATGGTCCTACCGAACTACACCCACAACCTCCAACGGTGAAACTCCGTACAGTCTGGTGTACGGCACTGAAGCCGTGATTCCGGTGGAGATCGGCATACCCAGTCCCCGAACTCTAAATTTCTCAGCAGAAATGAATGACGACGGACTGAGAGCCGAGCTAGATCTTGCCGAAGAAAGAAGAGAATTGGCATGCATAAAAGCAGCCAAGTACAAGGAGCAAGTAGCCCGGTATTATAACCAAAGGGTGAAGAAGCTGCAATTTCAAGTGAGAGATCTCGTCTTGAGAAACAACGAAGTAAGCCGAGCAGAAAAGCTGGGCAAGCTCGAACCCACATGGGAAGGTCCGTATCGGGTGTCAGAAGTCCTCGGCAAAGGGTCTTACAAATTGGCTTACATGTCAGGAGAACAGGTACCCCGAACATGGCACATTTCCAACCTCAAGAAGTTCCATTTGTAAGAGACAGTCCGGTCAGTCAGTCTTGAGTCCTGTTCGGTCAATGTGCTTTCTTTGGTTTGCTTGGTCTTTTTGTCTATGTGCGTTTTGTCTATGTGCGTTTTGTCTGTCTATGTGCGTGTCGTCTCTTACAAATGTTGCTGAGGTATCTTGTTCTTCGAAGGCTGATCCCCTTTTTAGAACATATATAAGCCAACGATTGTGAGTCAAAGCTTCTAAAGAGGATACAAGACCACAATTCAGCTTAAACAAGCAGTTCGTCTGAAACGAACTGCAATAAGCCAACGATTGTGAAGTCCAAGCTTCTAAAGAGGATACAAGACCGCAATTCAGCTTAAGAATCAAGCACTTCGTCTGAAACGAACTGCAACGAAAGTCCGATTCTCGCGATAAAACTTGCCTGAATTAGGACAAGGGAAAGTCCGATCCACGCGATAAAACTCGCCGAATTAGGACAAGGGAAAGTCCGATCCCCAAATTAGGACAACGGAAAGTCCGATCCGAGCGATAAAACTCGCCAAATTAGGACACAAGACGAGTCCGGTCAAAGATGTTTATTTCATCAGACCAAAGACGAGTCCGGTCAAAGATGTTTATTTCATCAGACCAAAGACGAGTCCGGTCAAAGATGTTTATTTCATCAGACCAAAGACGAGTCCGGTCAAAGATGTTTATTTCATCAGACCAAAGACGAGTCCGGTCAAAGATGTTTATTTCATCAGACCAAAGACGAGTCCGGTCAAAGATGTTTATTTCATCAGACCAAAGACGAGTCCGGTCAAAGATGTTTATTTCATCAGACCAAAGACGAGTCCGGTCAAAGATGTTTATTTCATCAGACCAAAGACGAGTCCGGTCAAAGATGTTTATTTCATCAGACCAAAGACGAGTCCGGTCAAAGAAGAGTTCACTTCATAAGACCGAGGACAAACATCAACTTACCCCGTACCTTTATCCAGAATGCCGAAGTAATTCACTTCGCTTTTCGGGGGGGGGGTAGTGATGGAGTACGTACTAAACAAGCCCAACAGCAGTAAAGCCCATCAGCCTAAAGCCCAAGAAAGAGTATCAGTTCGGCGTTACCAAAGAGTTCGGCCCCAGCCTATAGCTCGGTAAAAGCCGACCAATCAAGCTCTACAAAGCTGCTCGGCAATAGTTCAGCAGTTCGGCAATAGTCTCAGCATCGGCAAAAGCTGCTCGGCAATACCGAACTGGGAGCCACGACCTCCACTACACGATCTATCTAGTGGTGGACCCATGCAGGCTCTCATGACCTCCACGACATCCACGACATAATTACTGATGATGTAAGCCACTGCCTAGTTAGTGGCCATGCAGGATCTCATGACCTCCATGACCTCCACGACTTAGGGTGGTGATGCAAGCCACGATCTCAGTTCAATATATAAATAGAACTTAGATCTGATAGACCAGGATTTTACTAACTCTAGAGATAAAATATCATATAGCAAGTCTGTGTTGTAAGCTGTAATCCCAGATCAAGCAATACAATCTTGCCCTCCCTTCTTCCCGTGGACGTAGATTTACCTCAGTAAATCGAACCACGTAAATCTCTGTGTCGTGATCTGTATTCTCTACCAGCATTTACTAACATCAGAAATTCGCGGATCCATCAGCTGGTGACTGCACCTGGCAGTGGTGTAGTAAAATTGGATTTTTGTGCAGTCAGAGGTAGTTTCCCTCTTTTGGGTGCTGAATAAATTGTCATTGTGGTACAGGAGGAGAGGGTAATATGCTCTTTCCCAAAATAGGCAAATAACCCAGATTGTGTTGACTTATTGCTGCAACCTTAAGTCACATGACTTAATACCAAGTGACACGCCAGCCCACCCCTAGCTGAGGAGTCTATCTCCCATAACTTACCGCATGGCAGAACGCGAGGGCATCACAAGACGACGAATCCCAGCTGCCCTACGAAACAGTATGGATCTTCGTGGACTTGACGAAATTAGTGAAACAATGGGGAACTTAGTTGTGCCTGAAACTCAGCAAGTGTCTACCAATTCCACTACCCAAAATGCACGCGAGGAGAAGGAAGTTACTTCATCGACAAGGCCAAACATCATAGCCTTACCAGCCTACTCAGCGTGGCTCAAGCGGGCAGTGCAGTTTCAGATC
Source organism: Salvia splendens (assembly GCF_004379255.2). Classification (NCBI taxonomy): domain Eukaryota; kingdom Viridiplantae; phylum Streptophyta; class Magnoliopsida; order Lamiales; family Lamiaceae; genus Salvia; species Salvia splendens. The sequence continues at coordinate 32,635,628 of NC_056047.1, forward strand.
GACCCAATCTATCAAAAGGAGGACATCACCCTTGTTCTGTTCAACAGTGTTAACCCGTAAGCTAATTACGTCACGGTGAAGGAAACCAATATTACCCCTGTTTCTCGAGGATGGGGTGCTGGGGTTTGGAGCCCCTTGCACAGCGGAAGACATGCATAAAAAATAAATCATATCTACAGATCTATTTGATCGATTATGAGATTAATTGATTCACATGTTAAACAATCAATTGCATGCTAGAACGCACATTAAATCATGCTCGGTTTAGAATTACCGATCTGATTCTCCAAAGAATCGACGATTGCTTGCGCCTTCTCCACGTGATGTTCTTCATGCTCAACCACAAACCTTCTAATCTGTATCCCGAACTCTGATAATGATATTTGGGTGGGCAAAGCTTGTCAAAATCGAAAAGGGCTTGACTAGGCAGAAGACAGAATTCCCACCAGAAGGGAATGAAAATTTCCGTCTCCTCAGGAAAAGAGGGAGCACGAAATTTTATGATTAAATTCATTAATTTTGTCTTCTATTTAGTCTCCTTTATATAGAGTTATAATGGGCCAGATTAGGGATCCATGGAAGTTGGACTTGGGCCAAACCTGTTGGACTTTTACTAATTAAATTGAGCCCCAATTTAATACAAGTCCAATAGAATATTATTATCATCCACTATAGTATAATAATATTGACTGCCCGTCCAATCCCAAATTACGAGTAATCCGGGGCTTTACCTCTTTAATTTATTATTTCCCGTGTTTAAGATATAAATATCTATTAATTAATTTAGGTCTGCTATTTGACTTTAATTAATTAATATCTTTTTCCAAAAGTTGTCTAGTTCAAAATCTTTATTTATTATTCTGGAATAAATTCCAACCGGCCGAGTTTCTGAATAATAAAACCTTTTTCGAACACCTCTTGAGGATATTATCAAACTGGACTCACCTAGCACACGATTCATTGCAATAACAATACTAGGACCTCTAGACATTAATCACCACTACCCAAGATATCAGGATTCTTGGATTGCGAAAAATCCGCACCATTTGATAAATCGAAGTAGTGCATAATCAATATCGTATGCTCAATGTTATATAAACAATGATTAAGAAATAACAATCACCGAGACCTCGTCTTTCAGTAAATAGCAAGAGAGACTTATCTCAACTGTTAGATCCTTCAGTGCTATACCACATCAGTGTCATTTATTTCCTAAGGTAAGGAAACATGCGGACCGACACTGCAACCTTTCACGATAGGTAGCCAAAGCGTATCTAGGTTGTGAAATTCTATTTCTCTTCTACAAAGAACCGACTGCGTCACCTTCTGTGAACGTCATTCACGACCAGTCTACTATGCAGAAGAATTAGACTTGTTTGCTTCTTATACATTTAAATGTTTGAGAAACATCTTATAAATGCACAAACAAACACCAATGCGATAAATTACTTCTTCTCGCCTTGGGTCGTAAATGGATTGTAGAATATATTGTATACAAGCAATTCTATCCGTGCAACATGCTCGAAATATGCTTTTCAGTATACCAATCCTAACAATATCCCACTTATACTCAAAATCATGCTTTCGAGTATACCCACTGCCAAAATTCTCCCACTTATACTCTAAGCAGGTCTCGAACCATGATACATCGAACTACCATACTTTTCACCTCGTGTGACCATATAGGCATTTTGTAAAAAAAATTCTGCCTGGTTGTTCTCTGATGATATCTTGGTACCCATAATGTCTTGCTGCGCACTTTCCTTAATTAATTTCATACTCCCGCTATATGTGATTGTTTAGCTTCATCAGCTCGTGTTTCCCTTGAGTTAGACATATGACTAGAGTAATTATAACAAAATATAATGCTCATACACATACTCGGAATCACGGTCAAAGCTATTAGGAAGTTACTGAGATTAACAACTACCTAGTAGTTTCTAATGAAACCACACTTGTAATTTTCATGATAGAGTCTGAGATGTAATCACACTCCTTCATGACTCAACAACTAATGTTAACACATAGTCAGGGGATAACTTGATCATCAATCAATTATAAAATCGAGTCGATGTAACCTAAAGGACATAACATGGATGTCTGGTAAACTAGAGCACACTGTTTAGTCTTCTTCAAGTACTATAGTATATTCTTTACCCAATCTAATGTCCTTGGCCATGGTTAAAATGATATCATGCTTCTATGCAAACGGCAAAGCTAATATCTAACTTAATACACATCATAGCATATATAAGACTTCCAATCATGGAACTTGTCTCATTTTTCTTGATCTCATTCAATGTCAAAAAAACACTTGACTAGAGATAAAATAATTCCGTCTAGAAAAAGAAAAACCTTTTCTTGGAATTTTCAATGCTAAAGTGTCTAAGTATTATGTAGATGTAGGATTCTTTAAGAAAACATACATTCTTTGTCTAGCAATCTAATGACACAGATGCTTAGAATGTAATTAGATTATCTTAAATCCATCATCCTTAAACTGGGTAGACGACCAGTTTCCTACGCTAGATAACCCTCTTAGTTGTTTATCACTTTTTATAGATGTCATCATCGCAGAGTACCAGGAATACCAAATATAGTGCACTTTCAACTTTCTTGCCTTTTATTACATAACCATTAAGATGTTCCATGCAGATGATCTCCTCAAGACTTCTGCTTAAAGAAAACTGTCTTGACAATCACAGTACATACATCCTAATTTATGTAGGCTACAATAGACAGTATACAGATCGACTTAGGCAAAAATGGCAGGCGAGAATATAATTCTCTCTGAGTATAACCCTTTGCCATTATTCTAGCCTTTTGAGATCCATGCTTACACTTGCAGGTCCACTAGCTCCCACTGACTGAAATAGTCTATGAGTAGTATCGCAAGTCTTGCAAACATTCTTGTCTATTTAAGATTGTTATACAGAATCTATCATCTTATCAAGAATGATTATCTGAATAAGTCATTGCGTCCTTGTAGTTACAGGGATTATGTTCAAGTTGATCTAAGACTGAGTCTCAAGACTCTTTTAGACCCATGAACTTATTATGTTCGCAAAGAACGCTCCCACTACGATACGACTTTTACAATCTTAGGTACAAACGTTGATTTTCTTAGTGCATAAGTTTCTAATGGTATGACTTCTGGTTAAGATGGAAAATAGATATTCTCATTATCTTGAGAATTATCATGTTTGTTAGGCTTGTAGTTCTCATCATAACCTTCATCAAAGAAAGTATTCGTGTAAACAAACACATATCTTGTCGTGAAGATTATAGAACCTGTACCTTTTCTATCATTTGGGACAACCTTAAAACATACCTCAGTACACAACTCCAATTACTTGGATACCTCTTCCAAAACATGTATTGGAATAACTCCACACCTTGTGATGTACTGGACTAGACTTGCCTCTAGTCCACAACTCGCGTGTTGTAGAAGGTACTGATGTTATGGTAGTTTCTTTAAGGTATAACTCATTGTTTCCAACGTATATCCCATCAATGATAAGGTGTTATTGAGTAAAACTGTTCACTTATCAAACCTGTCTTGGATAGACTTCGATATGTTCTTATATGACTATCCCATTCTTTAGAAGAATGCTTGGAGTAGTCAACTAGGATTTAACTCCCACTACTGATCTTAACTCATTTGCTCGTCTCCTATGGTGTAAACCATTGAGACTTACTGGTCTTTCTATATTACATCTCTATAAGTATTCTGAATCCCTTGAACCACCAAATGATTCTAACTTATAGTGCATCAACCAGACTTACTTGACCTTTAAGCTATTTAACAAATAAGTTGTTAAAATCTTAATAGTCACTTGAGTTAGACAAAATTAGTTTGAACAATTACTAAGTATTTTCTTGGCCTTATGTTTAAATACCATAAATACTTTATCATTCATTGTTTAAGAAGTTGAACTGTGGTGTTAAACTCAATCTTTATGTAATTATATTGTTTAGATACTATGATGTATAATTGTTTTTCTATGGTACTATGATACATATTCGATCCATATTTCTCAATAATGCAAGCATTATATAATGAAATTGAACATCGTAGAATCATAAATGTGTTTAGAAACTGAATATAAATTCATTCTAAACAAGACTGTACCAATAAAACAAAATCTCTAACATCAAAACAAAACAATAAAGTGAGCATAAATAAATATCTCCCAGTGCAACAACTGCCCAACTGGATGTAGATCTCTCCTTTAGAAGTTGCATTGTTATCTAAGTCATTGTTCTTCTATATAAGAGGTCAATCCGACTTACAATGCATCTTCTCTTTACCTTTTCACCAAATTTTTCTTGCCTTTCTTGCTTTCAGCAGGCATTGATGACAATTCAGCTCTTCCCTCTTTCCATTGCTAGTCTTCTGTTCGATTGAACTAAGACATATGAAAGATACAACCTTAATGAATTCGTCAAGTATCATGTTATCTTCCTCCAATAGTAATAAAGTGAATATAATGCCAAAGGTTTCCAACTTTTCAGTAACAACATTCATATAATCTCTTCCTATTACATTTGGCGATGAACTGGGTGTAGAAACTATTTGAGTAACTGAATCAGAAGATTCATCAAAACTTTCTATCTCTTTTGGATGTTCCAATAGAATCTGGACAACGTCCTCATTGGATATTCCTTAATCATCGCTATAAACCAAGACTTGTCTCACTACTTAAAAGAAAGTAGTTTGACCTTCTTCCTCAAAGAACTTATCGAGTACATGCATAAAATGCATTCTCAAACTTTCTTTGTAGAATTTTGTCGAGGAAATGGAGGACATGAATTAGTGAGTACAAACTTTAAGTTTTCAGCAATGAGAAACTTATCCATTTAATATTTCCAGTGTACATAATTTTAGCCTTCGAGTTTGATTTCTTTACGGTTCGCAGACATTATTAAGAATTTGGCTGAGAAGAAATAAAACTATTTATCACATACTATGCTTAATACATAATCGCAAACAACCACAAAACAATTTATGTATATCGCAACCGTGAAAACCAAAATAAGTACGCCTCTAGGGAGGTCATACAAATTCGGATTCCAACAATTTCCTGGTCTAATACCGGCGGATAGTCCAGAGACCACTAAGGTGGCATGGCCGCCAAATATTGCCTAAGCATTTATCATAAATATTTGCATCTAGGAATTTCATTTCTGTTTTGATACTCCTTCTAGGGAAGGTCGTACGCCACTAACAAAATTCCATATCTATCTTATAAATATACTTAAACATATGAACTTGCAATTTCGTAGGATTATGGCTCTCACTAGGGTGGGTCGCGATAATATTAGAAACAAGCTTCTAGTTTAAGCAACCTACTATAAAGAAGTCTAATCTTATGAACTTGCTATTTCGTAGGATTATTGCTCCCACTAAGGTGGGTCACGATAATATTAGAAACTACTTCATATATAAACCATTTTATGGAGACCATATACAACACACTGTTGTAATTATCGCTTAGTCATTTTAAATATGGCTTTTGCATAATTATCACATAAGTAGATAAGACAGATAATCCACTTAAAACATATTAATACCAATTAAATAGATAAATCCATTTAATTCATGGTGATTAATCACACTGGATAATTATTGAAATTATTTAATAAATCTATGAAGATTTAAATAAATAATTAATTTTTATCTTGGATAATGATTATCCAAATCCATTTAGGATTATTTTAGCCTTTATTCCAACAAAATCAAATCCTCCAATTCAACATAACGTTGATCTAGGATTATCATTATTTAAATCGTACCAGGATATTACTAGATAGAAATGATTCAATCATAATCCATACGATAAATAAAATCCAATCAGCCAAGATTTATACAAATCTTAATTCTATTTAGAATAGACATCTAGAATATATCAAACATTACTTAGGATTTATTCGATAAATTAATTTATCTAAATCAATTAAATAAAGTTTTTCTTATATATTTTCTTTATCCTAATCTATCCAGGATATAAATCCAAAAAGATAATGATAACTTGGATTAATACTTATTTTAATCCATCTAAGATTTGTCTTAATAGAATTAAATCTATTCAAATCCATAGGATAAAATAAATTAATATTAATATTAATCCTAATCCATCTATGATTTATTCTTGGAGTAAATCCACATAAATCCATAGAATTAGATAATATTATATTATAATTATTCAAATCTATCTAAGATTTATCTAGGAACAAATCTATAAGATAAGAATAAAATATTATATTTATCACTATCCAAATGCATCTAGAATTTATCTAAGAATTCAAATGCATCTAGAATTTATCTAAAAATAAATTCATATAAACTCACAGGATAAGAATAAAATAATATTATCATTATCTAAATCCAACTAGAGTTCATCTAGGAATAAATCCATATAAATCCATAAGATATAAATAAAAATTAGATTATTATTTTCCAAATATATGTAGGATATATCTAGGAATAAAATCTATATAAATCCATTAAATAAGAAAAGAATCTAATTAATCCATGTTTTGATTCATAATCAAATCTCATATAATATATAAAATCCATAAAAGATACATTCAAATCTTATTCCATTTGTATCTTGAATTATTTCCAAAATTGAATCCAAGGATTTGGAAACCCTAATCCAATTTGGAAAGCGAAGTCACGGAACGAGAATATGCGACGTCGCGCGGGTTCCACCCGCGCGAGCATCGCGCTTAAGGTAAACCCTAATCAAGGCGCTGCTGACTCCCACTGAGCCCGCTGCCTATGCATCGTCTCTCATCTCAGCGGCCGCTGCTGGACTCTTCGACGCTGTTGCGTCGATGTCACAGCTCTAGCGCTGTACTGCTGGATGCCGTCGCTGGACGATGTCGTCGCTGCTGCGACGTCACTGCAGCTGCCTCGTTTCTGTCGCTCTGCACTATACCGACGCGGTTGTCGCTGCGTTGTCGTACCTGCCGCTGTTCGATCCCCGCTGCTGCGTCGTCTTCACTAATGCGACGTCGTCGTCTCTGAAGTGGCTGCGACAACAGCTTCCTCCGAGCCTGGAAACTGCCCACAAAAGGGCTCCCACTCAAACTGCTGTCGCCACCGACACGCGTCGTTAGTTGCCCTCGCCGTAGCTGCTGGAGTTCACCGAGTCTCAGCCACGACGCGCTGGTCAGATTCCTTGCGGATATCACCGCAAAATCATGAAGCGACCGTTTTGATTCTCCATTAGGAAACAATTGAAACAAATTCACGTACATGAATTACGTAATCAACAATCCCAATCTATTAATCATCATTATATGCAATGATTATCCAAATAATGAATCAACAAAAATTGACAACTAATAAACATGATTCGGCGTAGTAATACCGACGCGTCGTTTCGTTCTTATGTTATATTTAACCGACAAAATAACAACCAAGCAACGAATACAATCATGCATTCAAGCAACTCACATAACATGAAATTAATCCACATAATCAGAGCAAAAAACTGGCTCGGATAACAATTGCTGGGGTTTGGAGCCCTTTGCACAGCGGAAGACATGCATAAACAAATAAATCAGATCTACAGATCTATTTGATCGATTGTGAGATTAATTGATTCACATGTTAAACTATCAATTGCATGCTAGAACGCACATTAAATCATGCTTAAGGAATTTAACCCTAATTCATGAATTCCTACGATTTAGAATTATCGATCTGATTCTCCAAAGAATCGATGATTGCTTGCGCCTTCTCCACGTGATGTTCTTCATGCTCAACAACAAGCCTTCTAATCTGTATCCCGAACTCTGATAATGACCTTTGGGTGGGCAAAGCTTGTCAAAATCGAAAAGGGCTTGACTAGGCAGAAGACAGAATTCCCACCAGAAGGGAATGAAAATTTCCGTCTCCTCAGGAAAAGAGGGAGCACGAAATTTTATGATTAAATTCATTAATTTTTTCTTCTATTTAGTCTCCTTTATATAGAGTTATGATGGGCCTGATTAGGGATCCATGGAGGTTGGATTTGGGCCAAACCTGTTGGACTTTTACTAATTAAATTGAGCCCCAATTTAATACAAGTCCAATAGAATATTATTATCACCCACTATAGTATAATAATATTGACTGCTCGTCCAATCCTAAATTATGAGTAATCCGGGGCTTTACCTCTTTAATTTATTATTTCCCGTGTTTAAGATATAAATATCCATTAATTAATTTAGGTCTACTATTTGACTTTAATTAATTAATAGCTTTTTCCAAAAGTTGTCTAGTTTAAAATCTTTATTTATTATTCTGGAATAAATTCCAATCGGCCGGGTTTCTGAATAATAAAACCTTTTTCGAACACCTCTTGAGGATATTATCAAACTGGACTCACCCAGCACACGATTCATTGCAATAACAATACTAGCACCTCTAGACATTAATCACCACTACCCAAGATATCAGGATTCTTGGATTGCGAAAAATCCGCACCATTTGATGAATCAAAGTAGTGCATAATCAATATCGTATGCTCAATGTTATATAAACAATGATTAAGAAATAACAATCACCGAGACCTCGTCTTTCAGTAAATAGCAAGAGAGACTTATCTCAACTGTTAGATCCTTCAGTGCTATACCACACCAGTGTTGTTTATTTCCTAAGGTAAGGAAACATGCGGACTGACACTGCAACCTTTCACGATTGGTAGCCAAAGCCTATCTAGGTTTTGAAATTCTATTTCTCTTCTACAAAGAACCGACTGCGTCACCTTCAGTGAACGTCGTTCACGACCAGTCTACTATGCAGAAGAATTAGACTTGTTTGCTTCTTATACATTTAAATGTTTGAGAAACATCTTATAAATGCACAAACAAACACCAATGCGATAAAATTACTTCTTCTCGCCTTGGGTCATAAATGGATTGTAGAATATATTGAATACAAGCAATTCTATCCGTGCAACATGCTCGAAATATGCTTTTCAGTATACCAATCCCAACATGGGGTATGTGCCTCCTTGGAAGGTTCGTCGGGCGCTTCCCAGGGAAAGAAGTTGTCTATGGACGAATGAAGCACTGGCCGTCTAAGAGCATCCGCAATGAGGCGGACGATAGACCGCCCGATGCCTCGGGCACGCCATCGTCCGGCACTGTAGGTGTGCGGACGATACGCGGACGATAGGGCATCGTCCGCGCCATCGTCCGCCCACTGTGGGCGACGCGGACGATGGCGCGGATGATGCAACACATTTTTTTTTAAATTCGAAAATTATTTTTATATAAATACCCCCTACCCCACATTCATATTTTTAACATTTCCATTCACATTTCCATTCATATTTGAAAATATTTAACAAAACAATAGTGAAACCTATAGGGCGGTCTTTAGGGAGGCTTATAGGGCGCCCCACTGCAGGTGGAAGGGTAGGAGGATAAAACGATGATGTAGCAATGCATAGGGAGCCCCATTTCTAATGCCCTATGGCACGATTCACTTTCCACCATCTTGGGTCGATGTTTTCCAATTTGGCAGCGAAACCGACATGGAGAGAACAAGGCAAAAGGGATCATTCGAGGCATTTGGCACACAATTGGTTCTTCAGTCAATGCCTGCAAAATTTGAACCGGACATGGAACCCGAAGTCTGAATCCCCGCGTGGCTGCGTCTAGTGGATCTGCCGCTAGAACTCTGGAACCTTACAATAGTGAGTAAGATTGGGTCTTATATTGGAACACCACTCAATTTTTCAAAACACTTAGAAGGGAATCAATGGATGGACCTCGGATTCAGGTTACTGTTGAAATGAAATTCAGAGACTTCATTGATGTGAAGTTGGAGTACGAGTATCTCCCCAACTACTGCCCGGTGTGTAAGAACTTTGGTCACCTTGAGGAGAATTGTTAGGGTAATTAGGATGAATGGCAGGACGTAGGGAAAAATGGGGCAATCGAAAAGCCCAAGTCTCGCAACCGGTCTAAGAGTTCTACTAGACCTCCAAAGGCACAACCAATGGCTACTCCATACTAACAGCGAGTACCCACTCTCCCCGCACAACAAGCAAGTCCCAGTAATGGAAAAGGGTATCGTCAACGGAATCAATGGAAACAAAAGGGCGTGAGTAATCCAGGAGAAAAGGGCTCAACATGAGCAAACTGACAAATCTTTGTTAGGGAATTTCCCTAAATCGCCTAATAAATTCGAAGCCCTCGAAACAGACATTGAGACAGACCCCTCAATTATCCCACCACTACCGACAATGGTTAAATTATTCCATACCTTCTTTCAAATGGTCGGGCAACAAAATAGAGCTTATCGGGGTAAGAGCAAAAAAGCTGTGACCCTAGGCTTAAGGCAAAGGACGGGCCAGCACCAGTTATCTATGTCGGTGAGCCATCAAGGTTGAAAGACACCTCCCTGCCAACCCAGAAATTCAAACTGTTATGAAAGAGGGCACAACCGCAGCAGAGCAACCAAAGGGAAACACACCAGACAAAGAGACTGCGGTAGGCAATGCTGAGCCAAACACACCAAAGAGGAAAGTAATCGAACCAGATGACTATGGAGGAAAAGAAGTCGAGGCATCAAGGCGATAGGGAAAGACCCCCAAGAAAAAAAGGGGAGAGCAAGAGGAAGAAAAGCCTTCCAAATCACGCTCAAAGGAGGAGACCGTCCCTGGTGACTGAGAGGATAGTCTAGAAGATGATCCATGAATTGTCCAATGATTGTATCAACATGGAACGTGAGGGGAATGCATCAACGATTATTGGGTTGTTGGAGACAAAACTTAAGACCAAGAACTATAGTTACTTGATAATGAATAAGTTCAAGGAATGGAGAAACGCCGACAATTTTCACATGAGTGACAGAGGAAGAATCTTATTACTCTGGAACCCAAGTCGAGTGGAGTTGGAAATAGTTAATGTGGGTGTGCAGACCATCAATAACAAAATCAGGTGCTTGGTTTCTAATAATTCCCTTAATTTTTTTTATGAATCAATGAATGGAATTAAAAAGACTTAAATAAAGTACAAGCATACTCGGGCATACTCGAGGGGAACATGCCGACTAGTCGAAGCTAGTGGGCCGATGGGGGGAGTGACTTTGGGGGCAAACCACCTTTAGTAAGTTCACGTCGTATATCATCCTCTTGATACATTTCTCATCTCGATTCCCCATTGATGATGCTTGATTCCTTGCTCGCTCTCCTCACATTTACCTCTAATTGAGGAGATGTAGGGATAAAAACTAATGGGAAAAAGCCCCAAGAGGAAAAAGAGTACCCATGCGGTGGACAGCCAACTCATACTCCGAGATGCTCCTGTACTAGTTCGTGCGAGTACATAGAGTACAACGTGGAGTATGTGATCCTCTTTACCTCAAAAATAATGTGCTTTTATGTGATCCTTTTTACCTCAAAAATAATGTGCTTTGGCTCGACGGCTGCCCGGTCAAAGATGACTGCATTCCGGGCTCTCCACAAAAGGCTGACCATAGTGATAAGTGCCAAACTTATTGCCTTTCTGATAACGGCCACACCACTTCGCTCTTTGATGATCCACTTTATTGCACTCGGTATGGTAGTGATAATTCTTCTCAATCCCAGCCATGTCTTGATTACTCTCCAAACTTCCCTTGTTTTGTTGCACTTAAAGAATAAGTGGTCAACGGACTTAGTGCCCGACAAGCAGAGGGGGCACCGCTGGTCTATGTTCTTGAATCCAACTCTGTCCCTCATCGGTAACCGGCCCTTGATAGCTTGCCACGTCATGAAGGAATATTTTGGAGGGACGAAATCCTTCCACACAAATCTCTGCCATAATAGTCTTTCACCTTTGGGCCTGAACCAGTCGTAGGCTTCCAAGGCCCCCTTCGTGGCATACCATTTCTCCCACAATTTAATTACTTCACTTCTAGGAAGGTCGGCAAGCATTATGTCTCTAATCTCCAGGAACCTCATGAATAATGAAGATTCCTGAGGATTGGCCCTCCATTCCCAAATTTTCCTGTTGATGTGGAACTCACTATGGATCCATTTAATCCATAAGGAATCCTTCTTCAAGTGAATGTTCCAGAGATAGAGCATCAAGAGGGCTTTGTTCATGCCCCTAGGTCTCGGAATCCAAGTCCTCCTTCATCTTTAGGCAGGCATAGTTCCTTCCATGATATAGGGCCATATTTCGTGCCCCATAGGAACTCACGGCAGATAGAGATAACACGGTCACACTCGTTTGCCGGTAGTGGAAAAACTTGGAGCCAATAACACTCGACCCCCTGCAAAACTGATCGCACAAGTTCAGATTTCCCGCCATAAGAAAGGTTTTTACTTGTCCACTTCTTTGTGAGAGAAACAATCTTCTCAATCAACGGGGAGTAGTGCACAATGTTCAGCTTCTTCGACTCCACGGCACCCCTAAGTATCTCACCAGTAGGTTCCCTAGTGGGAATCCAAAGATGGACTTGATTTCTTCCAAGTCTCGAGAAGATAGTTTTCCCCCTGCAAAAAGGTTAGATTTATACTTATTGATCTCCAATCCTGAGCACCTCGAAAATTCCTCCATATTATTTGCTAAAATCTCCATAGACATGTAATCTTCCCTACCAAAAAGCATAAGATCATCAGCAAAGGCAAGGTGCGTGATCTTTTCCCTCTTACATTTCACATGATAATTAAAGTTAGAACCCGTTGTACGGGCAGCCAACAAACGAGATAAGTATTCCATGCAAAAAATGAAGAGAGTGAGAGACATGGGATCTCCTTGTCTAAGACCCCTCTTGCCCGTGAAGAAACCATGGGGACTCCCATTGATGGCAATCGAGAACTGTGGGGTCGTGACACATTGCATTACCCAAAAGACGAACTTCGGGTGAAAATTAAGTCCATGTAGAATGGACCTAAGGATGTCCCAATCCACTGTGTCATATGCCTTACGGAGGTCGATCTTAACCGCACACTTTGGGGCATTCTTCTTATTTTTATAGTCACGCACCAGCTCCTGGGTAAGATGAATGTTGTCCATGATGCTCTTCCCTGGGATAAACGCCGATTGTGAAAGGTCCACAAGTTTTCCAAGCAACGGTAACATTCTTGCTGACAAGATCTTCGTGATGATCTTGTAGACGACGTTGCACATTATATGGGTCGGACGTCATCCACTTTGGAGTTGATGGCCGTCTTCGGGATCAATGACACCACCGTCGTGTTGAGGCTCTTCAGCAGTTGACCGATATCAAAGAATTCCTTGACTGCTCTAATCACATCGTTGCCCACCCTATCCCACTGCTTCTTGTAGAACGCCGATGAGTAACCGCTGGGGCTAGGCGCATTATCATTTCCGATGTCGAAGAGAACAACCTTGATCTCTACCTCGGTGATGGGTCGTACTAAGTCGTTGCAATCCTCATTGTTCACGAGGGCGCCCCTACGAAGTATGACAAGAACAATGGGGGCCGCTTGCTTTTTAGTGCTAAGGAGTGCCGAATAGTAGTCCACAAAGTCCTTGATTATCACCTCCTGATCCCAGGTAATAGAGCCATCACTCCTATGCAAAAAGGCAATGTAGTTCCGTGAGTTGTTTCTATTACCAAGGGAATGGAAAAAGGAAGTACACCTATCACTCAAAATTGAGTGTTTGAACTTAGCCTTTTGTATATAATACTCCCTTTCCGAATTCAGTAGGTAGGCCGCTTTTTTTTTGTTTGTTGATTTGGTTCCTCAAAGCAACATTTATCGTGTCAACATCCGCCAATTTTTGAATCTAGGCAAGCTCATATGCTGCCTCCTTGGCTCTTTTTGAGAGCTCACTAAACTCCTTGAAGTTAAAGTCCTTAAAGTGGACCTTAAACTTCTTGCCTGCTCTGCCAACACGAACTGGACTATGCTTTGGACTTCAGCTGCCCAATTCTTTTCCACAAGCTTGTTGAACCCTGCATGCTTTAGCCAAAAATTGAAAAACATGAAGGGTTTAGGATAGGACACAACGTTACCGAAGAGGGTAGTCACTACCGGTGAGTGATCTGTATAAGCTCCTCCCGGTAAGAATTCTATGCTAGCCAAGTATCCCTTAGTGTACCATGCATCATTTATCATGGCTCGTTCAATCTTGCTAGATATCGCACGGTTGGTCCAAGTGAATTTACAGCTGGTCGACATGGTATATTCCATGTCTAGCAATGCACACGTGTCCACCATGTTTTTGATCTCATACTCCCCTGGGACCATCCCGCTGACTCTCTCATCATCTGCAAGCATGTTATTAAAATCTCCACTAGCGTAGGTTCGTCATGCATGACATGATCAATCAAAGAATCCCACAACGCACGTCTATCCGGTATAGTATGTAAGCCATAGACCAAAATAAAGTTGAAAGAATTATTGGAAGTCAAGCACCTGATTTTTGTATAGATGGCTTGTTCCTCAACTAGGGTCGGTTCCAGCTCCACCTTAATTGGGTTCCACAGTAAAAGAATCCTACTGTGTTCGGACTGTACAAAGTTATCCACCACTTTCCAATCTCTGAAGTTGTTTTGAAGAAAGAATTTGTAGTTGTCACTTGTCAACTTTGTCTCCAATAGTCCCAAGACGTCGATTTTATGTTGTCTCACAAAATCAACGACTGCAGCTTGAGTGGGGAGTTGCTGCAAACCCCGAATATTCCATGTTGCAACAATCATTGGGCAATTCCAAGGTCATCTTCTACACCATCCTCCCAATCGGAGGGGATATTTTTGTTTTCCACATATTTCTTGCCCCTGTATTTAGATCTTGATTTTGGTTTCTTTCTTTTGTTGGATCTCCTCCTCTTTCAGCCCCGCTCAAGCGTCCAACTGCTTCAGTTTCCTGTTCGTCGGGTAGCTGATCTCTGGTCGTGTCTGTGTCATGAACAATAGCGTTAACATTCGTTGTCACAACTGGTCCATAGTTCCCAACCTTATAGGGCCCTCCCGTCGTGTGTTTCTTGTGTTTCTTTTTCCCCAGTGCCCGCCGACGAGCCAACCCTGTTAGGGTTTGTGTACTAGAAATCACCTTTCGAGTGATTGAATACTGTAAAACTCTATATATTCTTTTCCAATGAATGCAACATATTATTTTTGTCATAATGTTGTTATGTTTTACATTTAATGGATGTTTATTGCATATTTAAATGTATATGAAAACGTAACAAAGTCTAAGTCTTTGTTTTAGTAGACCGGTTGTGGGCGTCGTCCATTTTAAGGTAACACGGTCAATTCTGAACAAAGAAATATAAGAATTTCACAACCTAGATAGGTGTAGACTACCTATCGTGACAGGTTGCAATGCCAGTCCGATTATTTCTAAGTCTTATTGAAATAAGATGACGTTGGTGTGGTATAACACTGAATTTGATCTATAACGGCAAGACGAGTCTTTATGCTATCTACTGAAAGATGAGGTCTTGATAATTAATTTCTTAATCAATGTACGTTAGCATTGATCATACGATATTGATTATCTACTACTTTGACTTACCAATAGGTGCGGGTTTTTTGTAACCCAACGATCCTGGTATCTTGGGTAGTGGTGATTAATATCTAGCGGTGCTAGGATTGCTATTATATTGAATCGTGCGCGAGGTGAGTCTCGTTTGATAACATCCACAAGAGGAGCTCGAAACAAGGTTTTATTATTCGGAACCTAGCTAGTTGGAGTTTGATTATTCTATGAGTAATAAATAAGCGTTCTTTCTAAGTCCACTCTTGGAGTTTATAATATGTTAATTAATTAAGTCCATAACAGACATTGATTAGTTAATGGATGTTTTTAGCTTAAGCGTGGGAAAAAAATGCCAAACAAATGGAAACCCGGAATACTTGTAATTTCGGATTTGGATGGACAGTGCAATATTACTTCTTTAGTGGTTGATTGTAATATTCCAATATAAGCTCATATTAAATTGTGGGTTCAATTTAATTAGTAAAAAGCTAATTGGGGGAGGCCATATCCAAATTCTTCCTTAGATCCCTGACTGGGCCCAATATGTGACTTAATATAAATAGGAGAATAAAGGAGACAGAAAACACACTTGTGTTATTTGACAATTTTCATCCCCCCTATTCCAAGGAGAGGAACGATTTTTTGCTCTCCTTCCGTGAGTAGGATTTTGTCTTCTTTATTCAAGTTCTAGTATTCTGGTGTGATTTTCCCACACAAATATCAGATTACAGTCCGGGATACCAGTCAGAAGATCCGAGGTCGAGTACTCAAAATCTTCACGTGGAGAAGACGCAATCCATCTTCGATTCTTAAGTGAATCAACGAGGTAAATTGGCTAACTACGTAGCAAGCATGTTTTAGGGATTATTTGTGCTAAAGCATGTTTAAATTCAAGTTGTGAGCATGATACAAGTGAGAATTACGAATATAGAATTTATCTAAATAATCTGCTAAATAGATCAAGTTTTATGTGATCCGTTAGAACGCACGCTTCCGCAACAAACCCCTTCAATTGGTATCAGAGCCAGTCTTTGGCTCTGATTATTTGGATTTAAATTTCACGAAATTCATGTATGCATGTGTTATTTGATTGCGAAGCGTGTTCTTGGTGTTTTGTTTATTTATTATGCATGATGAACTGAAGAACTATCGAATCAAGGAACATGAATTTTTCGATCGTACGAGACGTGCGATCTGTCGGCGCTAGCGCCGAGACGGATCGCACTGCGCTCGATTGAAAAAGGGTTATCGATTGAGTGGGAGCCGATGGTGTATGATCATGGGGCGACGTGCCGACGAGCGAGGGCTCGTGCGCACCGCCGACCGAAACCGCAAACCCTAGGCGGCTCTCGCCCGAAGCCTCGACAAGGCGGTGGCTGGTGAGGCGTGGTGGATCGTCCAAGAACCGCCGTGACACCGCGAGTCACCAGGCCGAACCCTAGGCGGAAGGTCCAGCGCCA
The DNA here is from genome assembly GCF_004379255.2 of Salvia splendens. NCBI lineage: Eukaryota > Viridiplantae > Streptophyta > Magnoliopsida > Lamiales > Lamiaceae > Salvia > Salvia splendens. The sequence goes on from NC_056047.1 coordinate 32,652,531, forward strand.
CCCGACGAGATGTCTGGTCGAGAGCGTCTTGCCTGTTTGCGTGCCGCTGGCTTGGGCAGTGGGAGCCGTTGGAGCGATACAGGCCGAGACGGGTAGCGAGGCGCTGGCCGAGAGCCAGCGCTATCCGTCGAGATGCCTGGCCGAGACGCGTCGGCACCCGACGATCGAGACGACCGAGACAGGGGCTAGGCGCATGCTGAGTGCCAGCAGCACCCGAAGCACCGAGAGATGGCACGCGTCACGCGCGCTGCTGGCCGAGACGTCGTGTGCGTCGTGATTCGTCGTCGGATCTTCGTCGTTCATCGTTCGTGCGAACCTCGTATGATGAGATAACTATGAAAGATTATTTAATTTTTAATTAAAATATATCATTAAAATATTATTATTTAATGGAAATACAATATTTTGGGAAGATTTCCCTAGATTATAGGTATATTCATATTATTATCCATATCTATGAAAATAAATAACATTGATTCCTAGATGATATGGACAAGAATAATTTAATAGTTTCCTAATATTCATATATCTTGAATCCTGATAATGATAGATATGTAAGAATACATTAAATAATAAAAATTACTCTTCCAAATCTTGAACATGGAAATAATTTAAATTTAGATTTTCATGATAGATATATAAGAATACATTAAGAATTAAATAATTTGTTTATTTTAGATATATTTTATAGTGGACATGGATAAGAATTAAATTCTAGAACAATGGTTTCCTAAAGGAAGATACCAAAGTAAATAAAAATTTAATTATCCAGAAAATTAAATACCAACAGAATTTAATTAAGCCTTAATCTAAGGATAATTAAAGGAAAAAACCATAACCCAAATATCTAAGCTATAATTACGAACTTAATGTTTGTATACGGTCTCCATCAATTGGTCTGCAATTTATAAAGCTTATTTCCAATATTATCGCCACCCATTATGTGGGGACAATAATCCTACGAAATAGCAAGTTCATAAGGGCGGACTTCTCAAAGATAAATAGTATGAACTAGAATGTGGTTTCCAATATTATCACCACCCATTATGTGGGGACAATAATCCTAAGAAACTGCGAGATTCAGAAGTTCACACAGGATTTATGAGATAGCTTGATCTTGTTAGCAGCACATAAACATTGTTATGAGAGTGTGTTGTAGAAATGTGACTCTGTAATGCTATATTTGGTGGTCTTGCTTAGGCAACATTAGGCGGCCATGCCATTATGTGGTCTCTGGACTATTCGTCGGTATTCGTCGGTGTTGTGACCACTAAAATTGTAGAGTTTTAATGCGTATTGACCTTTTATGGAGGGTACAAAATTTTAATTTTACAGTTGTAAGATTTTGAAAAGTTTTATGGTTATTCTAATCAAACTTCTTACATAAGTTTATGAAAAATAGTAAATACTCTGTTTTGCAGTGCAAACTAAATCGTCAAGATGTCATTCAATCCTCTTTCTGCAATTCTTAAAGAAAACAAACTCGAGGGCCAAAATTACATAGAATGGAAATAAAACTTGGACATCGTTCTTACAGCAGAAGAGTACAGCTTTGTACTCACAACCCCGCAACCTCCAGTGCCGCCGGCTATTGCAGCGGCAAGAGTCAGGGATGCACACAAACGGTGGCATAAGGCGAATGAGATGGCTAAGTGCTGCATGTTGGATTCTATGTCTTCAGTACTCAAGCATCAGCATTTTGCCATGGAAACGGCCGCCGAGATCATGCAGAATCTCTAGAATCTTTTTGGTACTCAGAATCGAATGGCTAAGTCTCAAGCCTTTCGGAGTATCATGTCGAAGACAATGAAGGAAGGCTCGTCAGTGAGGGACCATGTCCTCGAGATGATGGGCCACCTCAACCAAATTAAGGTTTTGGGAGGGACGATCGATCCCGAGTCCCAAGTAACTATCATCCTTCAAAGTCTTCCCCATAGCTGCCAGCAGTTCAAGCTCAATTTCGAGATGAACAAAAGGAATTACACCTTGGTTGAGCTGTTGACTGAACTTCAGTCAGCAGAGGACCTTATGGTTCAAGCTAAGGCGGCCATGATGACTTTGGCGCCTCGTTCCTCTGGCTTTAAGCCTGGCGTAGGAAAGAAGTCGGCACCGAACTCAGGAGCGGCCAAGATGGCTAAGGGAAAGAAGAAGAAGAGGGCAAACAAGAAGCCCACGGGGAAGTGTTTCAAGTGTGGTGAGAAGGGGCATTGAAAGCCAGACTGTCATAAAAGGGGCAAGGCTACAGGTATGCACCATTCTCTAGTAGTCGAGTCTTGTTTGACTTCGACATCTACTTGCACTTGGGTTATTGACACATGAGCCACTGATCATATTTGTTTTGATCCTCACTTGATGCAGGTGACAAGACGGCTACATGATCGTGAGACCGAAGTCCAGCTGGGCGACGCTACAAAAGTGGAGGCCGTTGTAGTGGGAGACATTTATTTGCGTTTTAGTAGTGATTGAATTTTGATTTTGAAGAATGTTTTGTTGATACCTTCTTTTAGAAGAAATTTAATTTCAGTTTCTAAATTGGTTTTTGATGGATATTCGATTTCTTTTAATGAAAATTACGTTATTAAGAAAGATGGTTCTTAAATCTGTCGTGGTATCATGGAAAACAATCTGTACACAATCACGTCTACACAATTTAATAATCGCAAATCAGAACTCAATACAACATCGAAAATTTCAAAGAAACGAAAAGAACATTCAAGTTCAATGAACGAAACGTACATATGGCACCTTAGACTTGGTCATGCAAATGAAAGGAGGATCCATTCTCTTGTGGGACAAGATCTTATTAAAGGTCTAGAAGAGGAACCTTTTCATAAGTGTGAGTCATGCTTAGAAGGCAAGATGACCCCTTTTCAGGCTAAGAGCAATAGGGCCAAGGAAGTACTTGAGCTCGTTCATACCGATGTGTGTGGAGGCAAGAGGTGGTTTTCGATATTTCATCACATTTATTGATGACTTCTCGAGGATTGGATATGTCTATTTGATGCGCCACAGGTCAGAATCCTTTACTTTAAGGCTTATGTGGAGACGTATCATGGAAAGAGTATCAAACGCCTGCAATCTGATCGCGGAGGTGAGTACCTTTGTGCCGAGTTTTTAGACTACTTATCGGAGTCGGGAATTGAGTCCTAACTGACTGCGCCGGGCATGCCCAGCAGAACGGCGTGACTGAAAGAAGGAACATGACCTTGTTAAACATGGTCCGATCAATGATGAGTTATGCACGGCTACCTGTTTCGTTTTGGGGACATGCCTTGCTTCTGCAGACCATGTTTAGACAACTTATCGTCAAAATCCATGCCTACTACTCCTTATGAGTTGTGGACTGGGCGCAAGCCCAATCTAGCACATCTCAAGATTTGGGGTTACCCGGCTCATGTATTGGAAAAGGATCCAACTAAGCTAGGATCAAGGACGGAGGTATGTTTGTTTATAGGGTACCGTAGATGATCGAAAGCTTATGAATTCTTTAGTCTCCGAGACAAGAAAGACATTGTGAGTACTCACGAGACATTCTTAGAGGAAGACTATGTAATGAATCATAAATGCAGTAGTGAAGTGGCTCTAGATGAGCTAACTTCTGTCACAAGTTCCATTAACTGAGAACCCGTACCTAGTGTACAAACAATTCCAGAAACTTCAACTTCTACTCCAAGCATTGTAGTGCCGGCCCGCAGTGGGAGGGTCTCTCATGAGCCCGATAGATACATTGGTTTGGGGGATCTATAGATCACTCCCCGGACAATAATGTATTAGATCTTTGGAACTTTGCAGAGGCGTTGGCAGATGTCGATCATTGCGAATGAGTGAAAGCAATGGATTCGGAACTACAATCTATGATAGACAAAGACGTCTACGATTTGTCCGTCCTACCCGAAGGCTGTACTGCCATTGGCAGCAAGTGGATATACAAACGTAAACGTGGACCCGATGGACGAGTTAAAGTCTTTAAGGCAAGACTAGTGGCTAAGGGGTATACCCAAAAGGAAGGTTTCGATTATGACGAGACTTTCTCCCTGGTGGCCATGTTCAAATCGATCCGGATACTGTTGTCTATAGCAGCTTATATGGATTGGGATATATGGCAGATGGACGTTAAGACTGCGTTCCTCAACGGCAGTCTTGAGGAGACCATCTACATGGAACAACACTAGGGATATGTCATAAACGGAAAGGAACACATGGTTTGGAAACTTAAGAAGACTATTTATGGCCTTAAGCAAGCATCTAGATCATGCAAACAGTGTTTTGATCAAACTGTTCACAAGTTTGGATTCAAAAAATGCCCGAATGAAAGCTGCGTGTATAAGAAGATTGAAAAAGGGAATGTTATGTACTTAGTTTTATATGTAGATGACATTCTTCTAATTGGAAACAATAAAAAGATGTTGTCATCAATAAGAACTTGGTTGTCAAACCAGTTCGAGATGAAGGTTACGGGAGACGTGGGACACATCCTCAGTATCAAGGTTCTTCGGAATCAGGAAAGGAAGATGTTGTGCTTATCTCAAGAACCTTACATCAACACAGTACTTAGTCGCTTTAGCATGCAGGACACCAAGAAAGGTTTCTTACCTTTCAGACATGGCATCCATCTATCTCAAGAGATGTGCCCGAAAACGTCGTCTGAGATATAAGAAATGAGAAGGATTCCATATGCTTCGGCAGTTGGAAGTCTCATGTATGCTATGCTTTGTACAAGACCTGATATTTGCTTTGTTGTTGGCATGGTGGCAAGATATCAGTCAAATCCGGGCCAAGGACATTAGACTGCCGTAAAGAACATACTCAAGTACGTTAAACGGACTAATGACTATGCTCTAGTTTACAATGCAGCCGAGCTCTGTCCTTTGGGATATACTGACTCAGACTTTCAAGCTGATCAGGACTCGAGAAAATCTACTTCAGGATATGTGTTCACCTTAGGAGGTGGAGCCGTAATTTGGAAGAGTGTGAAGCTGAAATGCATCGCGGACTCGACCATGGAAGCCGAGTATGTGGCCGCTTCGGAGGCTGCAAAAGAGGGAGTATGGTTCAAGAACTTCCTTATGGGTTTAGGTGTGGTTTCGAATCTGCCCAAGAGCATCACTATTTATTGTGACAATTCTGGTGCTGTGGCAAACTCGAAAGAACCAAGAGCTCACAAAGCGAGCAAACATATAGAGCGGAAGTATCATATCATTAGAGATATAGTGCAGAGATGAGACATACAAATGGTCAAGATTGCGTCAGAGAACAACCTGACAGATCCTTTTACAAAGGCACTGGCGGTGAAACCGTTCGAACGCCACGTTGAAGGGTTAGGAGTTCGACTCATTCAAGAGCTCAACTCACTTTCAGTATAAGTTGGAGAAATTTTAAGACGTGTGCACTACCATTTTGTATACTCAAAAGCTGTTTTGAGTATAAATGGGACACTGTTAGGGTTTTGTATACTAGAAATCACCTTCCGAGTGATGGAATACTGTAGAACTTTATATATTCTTTTCCAATGAATGCAACAAATTATTTTTGTCATAATGTTGTTATGTTTTACATTTAATGGATGTTTATTGCATATTTAAATGTATAAGTGAACGTAACAAAGTCTAAGTCTTTGTTTTAGTAGACCGTTTGTGGGTGTCGTCCATTTTAAGGTAACACGGTCAATTCTGAACAAAGAAATATAAGAATTTCACAACTTAGATAGGCCTAGACTACCTATCGTGAAAGGTTGCAATGCCAGTGCGATTATTTCTAAGCCTTATTGAAATAAGATGACATTGGTATGGTATAGCACTGAATTGGATCTAAAACGACAAGACGAGTCTTTATGCTATCTACTGAAAGACAAGGTCTTGATAATTAATTTTTTAATCAATGTACGTTAGCATTGAGCATACAATATTGATTATCTACTACTTTGACTTACCAATAGGTGCGGGTTTTTTCGTAACCTAAAGAACCTGGTATCTTGGGTAGTGGCGATTAATATCTAGCGGTGCTAGGATTGCTATTATATTGAACCGTGCGCGAGGTGAGTCTCGTTTGATAATATTTATCGAACGGTTCCCGGGCAAGGAGGCAATCTTTGATCTCATGCGTCGATGGAAGTGCAAGTCCCGAGTCACCTTCCACCGTAAGGGGTGGCTTTGCTTCCAGTTCGGGAGTGAAAAAAAAATGGAAAAAATTAGACAACAAGGACCGTTCGATATCTTAGGGATCCCTTTGGTGCTGCAGCCGATGCCGAAGAAATTTGACCCGGATATGGAGCCCGAAGTCATGGTCCCGATTTGGCTAAGGCTGGTGGATCTACCACTGGAGCTATGGAAACTCACGGCGGTGAGCAAAATTGCCTCATGCATCGGGACCCCCCTTTCAACCGATTTCAGTAGTCTAAGGCGCGAAACTTTGGATGGACCTCTTATCCAAGTAATCATTGACACAACAAAACGGCCTAAGGAGTCCCTCACGAAACAACTGCCAAATGGGGCCCTCGTGGAGCAAAAAATTGAGTACGAGTTCATCCCAAAATTCTGAATGCATGCAAAACATATGGGCATTTCACGGATGAGTGCCGAGGTATAAACGAGGAATGGGATCAGGAGCATCGAAGGGGGAATTTTCAATGTCCAAAAAGCTGAGGTAGGGAGAAAAGCGTTACAAGGAACCTTGGGCAGCAACCGTACAGGCCGCAGAATCTGGCCCAGCAACCGGGGAAGAATGTAGCAGTTCACTGGGCACAAAACTTGGGACCGACAAACCGTACAAGACCACGTGAGCGCTCGAGGTCCAGACCGAAGTCTCAGATGCAATGGAAGCCAACGGGTACCATCTATCCGATCGAGAAAAAGTCTCTGAGGCTAAGAGATGAAGTGCTGGACTCTTGGAGGAATAAGCCCGTGATTGAACAAATCCCGACATCCCCGAACAAGTTTGCAACACTTGTAGAGGAGCCCAGATCCGACCCGATGGAGATTACGGAGGCCTCGTCGGCTGCACACCAGAATTTAGTGAACGACATCCTCGCAGTCGTCCTGCCCCCTATTTTTGCAGGACTACCGGTGAACGATCTCTTGAGCATCCGACCCCATATGTCAACGCAGAGGGCGACACCGAAGCAGAAGCCGTGACCCCCGGATCCAATGGGAGAAGGATCAGTCTAAAAGCAATGGTGAAGGGGTTGACCCAACGGAGGACAAAAGAGAAGATATAGAAACTGTGGAAATCGAAGAGGTGGCTATTATTAAACAACAAGCTCAGATTGCTACACCCGGAAAGGAGGGTATCAAGAGCAAAAAGAAGGAGAATTCGTAACAAGGTTTCCGTAGGTAAACCTGCGGAAGGATCATTGTCGATACCTGCATAGCGAACAACGAACACGTGTTTAACACCGACAGCGTGCGGCAGAGGCAATCCCCGTCCTGTGGCCTCGGGTCACGCCGAGCAGGCTAACGAACCCCGGTGCGGAATGCGCCAAGGAATACTTATCGAAGCGTCCCCCCGCACCCCATTCGCGGACCGTGTGGGGATGACCGAATGTCTTACAAATGTCATAACGACTCTCGGCAATCGGTATCTCGGCTCTCGCATCGATGAAGAATGTAGCGAAATGCGATACTTGGTGTGAATTGCAGAATCCCGTGAACCATTGAGTCTTCGAACGCAAGTTGCACTCGAAGCCATTTGGCCGAGGGCAGGTCTGTCTGGGCGTCACGCATCGCGTCGCCCCCCACCCTGCGCTCAGCAGAAGGGCGGGGAGTGGAAACTAGCCTCCCGTTTACCTTTGGTGTGCAGATGGCCAATATGCGATCACTCGGCGACTCGCGTCACGACAACTGGTGGTTGAACACTCAATCTCTTGCGTCGTCGTGCCGCTATGTCTTTCTTACGGGTGTAAAACAACGAACCTACGGTGGGGGTGCCTCACGGCTCCACACCTTCGACCGCGACCCCAGGTCAGGCGAGATTACCCGCTGAGTTTAACCATATCAATAAGTAGAGGAAAAGAAACTTACAAGGATTCCCTTAGTAACGGCGAGCGAATCGGGAAAAGCCCAACTTGAGAATCGGGAGGCCACACCGTCCGAATTGTAGTCTGGAGAAGCGTCCTCAGCGACGGACCGGGCTCAAGTCCCCTGGAATAGGGCGCTAGAGAGGCTGAGAGCCCCGTCGTGCCCGGACCTTGTCACATCATGAGGTGCTGTCGGCGAGTCGGGTTGTTTGGGAATGCAGGCCCAATCGGGCGGTAAATTTCGTCCAAGGCTAAATACGGGCGAGAGACCGATAGCGAACAAGTACTGCGAGGGAAAGATGAAAAGGACTTTGAAAAGAGAGTCAAAGAGTGCTTGAAATTATCGTGAGGGAAGCGGATGGGGTCCGATGATGTGTCCCGGTAGGATGTGGAACGGCGAGAGCCAGTCTGCCGATCGACTCGGGGCACGGACCAACGTGGATTGCGGCCGCGGCCAAAGCCCGGGCAGTTGATATGCTCGTGGAACGCCGTCGCTGTGATCGTGGTGGACAGCGCGCGCCTCGTGCGTGCTTCGGCAACTGCGTGCTCCCAGTGCTGGCCTGCAGGCTCCCCATTCAACCAGTCTTGAAACACGGACCAAGGAGTGTGACATGTGTGCGTGTCAATGGGCTAGTAAACCCGTAAGGTGCAAGGAAGCTGTCAGGCGCGATCCCCCTCGAGGGGTGCACCGCCGACCGACCTTGATCTTCTGAGAAGGGTTCGAGTGAGCATACCTGTCGGGACCCGAAAGATGGTGAACTATGCCTGAGCGGGGCGAAGCCAGAGGAAACTCTGGTGGATGCCCGCAGCAATACTGACGTGGAAATCGTTCGTCTGACTTGGGTATAGGGGCGAAAGACTAATCGAACCGTCTAGTAGCTGGTTCCCTCCGAAGTTTCCCTCAGGATAGCTGGAGCTCGAGTGCGAGTTCTATCGGGTAAAGCCAATGATTAGAGGCATCGGGGGCGCAACGCTAGTGTTGCCCACGGTTCACGAACCGCCGGTTCCGGTTCGGTCGATGGCGGAACCGGAACCGAACCGTGAGGCTATTTCACGGTTCCGGTTCCGGTTCGGAACCACCGGTTTTCCGGCGATTTTGGCGGTTCTGGTTTTCAAACCGGCGGTTTTGCCGGTTCAATTTTTTTTTTTTAAATTTGAAATTTGGCTTTATACAATAAATCGGAACAAGACAATGCATAATTCAAGCACAAATAAGACGAATAAGGAGAAAGTGAAATAAATTTTATTGATTTTGAGTTGTAACGGACAACGATACATTACAATTTACAATACATAAGTATACAATACAACAACATACAACAATATAATATAATTTACAAGTGTCGTCGCCTCGTGGGACTCGGAAGGTAAATAAAAAAACATGAAATGGGGGGGAAAAAGGAAAAATTGAAAAGGGCTTGGGATCAACTTAAACTTTCAAAGTTAAACTTTTCAAATTTAAGTTGAGTTGCCTACGTATCCACAATTTTATTGAGGAATCAAAGCCCACGTAGTTCTCTTACCTTAGGATCAACCCTTTTTTCTTGCAAAATGTTGCCCATTTTCTAAGCAAACACATATCAGCACGCCATATACACATTAGAAATGCAGCAATGTGTATATGGCGTGCTGATATGTGTTTGCTTAGAAAATGGGCAACATTTTGCAAGAAAAAATGGTTGATTCCGAGAAGAATTGTACTTGAAGATCATTAAAATATATTCCCCATTTGATAAATATCTTATTGGTGAAAAAGTGGGTATCTTTGAGGCAGATGGTACTGGAACACAAATTTATATATGGAATCTGGATGAATGAGGATCAGATTATAGTTTAAAATGGGAAGCTGGGTTCATTGGCGGCCAGTTAACCCAGCTTCCCATTTTAAACTATATTCTGATCCCCATTCATCCAGATTTCATATATAAATTTGTGTTCCAGTACCATCTGCCCCAAAGATATCCACTTTTTCACCAATAAGATACTTATCAAATGGGGAATATATTTTAATGATCTTCAAGTACAACTTAGCCGCAACAACGATACATTACAATTACAAATAAAAAAACATGAAATGGGGGGGAAAAAAATAATTGAAAAGGGCTTGAGCTCAACTTAAACTTTCGAAGTTAAACTTTTCAAATTTAAGTTGAGGTGCCTACGTATCCACAATTTTATTGAGGAATCAAAGACCACGTAGTTCTCTTACCTTGCTTACCTTTTTGGTCGGCTGTGCTCGCCGTTCACCGCCCCCTGTCGACTCATTGCTAATGTTGAGTGCTCTCGCTCTCGCTTCTGACCTCGTCATCGCCATCGGAAGAAAATTCTTCACCATCACTCTCTACACGGAAGTCTCCTGCTCTTGTGCTCTCATGTCCGCCTTTGCCCAATCGTCAAGTAACATAGTGGCTTCCATGTTCTTGGCGGAGAGATTGCTCCTTTTGTCGTCTAGGACACAACCGCCGACACTAAAAGCTTGTTCAACGGCGACGGTGGAAGCGGGAAAAGGCGAATATCTCCTTAGCCATGATGGAGAGTATCGGAAACTCTTTGTCATGTGTTCCCCACCAATTAAGGACGTCAATTTGTTGAGTAGGAGGACCTGCATCTTGAAAAATAGAGCGCGATTCCAAATATATATCTAATTCACTAGTCGCTCTAGTCCTATTGGTTGTAGTACCGTATAGATCTTGCAATTGTGATACTACGTCGGGATCGATCATGATATTGGTAAAATCCCCTCCACCAAAATCAAATGTAGACGGACTAGGAGGAGCACGTACCTGGTGAGCGGTGTTATACCGCATTTCATATTCCGCGTAGAGAGAACGAAGTGCACTATCTAACCTTAGTTTGATTTCATCAACATCCGGAATACTTAGTTCGAAGCATTCTCCTCTTGTCAAGCCCATTTCGCGGAGTTGAGAAAAATCCAAAGCGTGCAAACAACCATAGTACATGTCTAAAATTTTATAAACACCATGCAACTTCCACTTTGGATCCAAGCATTTTGCAATAAAAAACACATTTGGAATACGTGAAAAATATTTTAACCATTTTTCAACCATGTAAAACAAAATAGCCTTCAACTCAATGAATTAAGTATTTTTCACACAAGTTTTAAAACCAATTGCCACATACATGCAATGCTCCAAAACGCGCACAGAAGTAGGATAATAAACACCGGATAACTCAACAGTGACATTTTTGAAAGCGCGGAATAATCGAAATAAATCCATGTTGTGGTCCCAACAAGCGGGTATCAAAATCAAATCAGAAGGAACATGAGGACAACTTCTAAAAAAATCACATAAATACTCAATGTGGTTCAAAGTCGACTCCAACATATCATATGTCGAGTTCCAACGAGTTGAAACATCCAAACGAAAATTGGTGTACCTGCATTGCTTACTATGACAATATCTCTTCCAAGCTCTACCAATAGGAGCTTTGTTATGAATCAACTTCACAACAGTTCTAATAGGATCAACATACTTTTGCCACAAATCGATCGCATCTTGAACACACAAATTCAAAATATGGGCAATACATCGCACATGAAAATATTTGCCATCAATAACAGGAGAACATGCACTGATTAGTTCATCTATGCTAGCAGTGTTAGCGCTAGCATTGTCAAAACCAATTGAAAAATTTTTTTTTGATCAATTGAAATTCATTCAAAACTTGAATGATCAATTGAGAAATTGCTTGTGCAGTGTGTGGTGCGGGAAATTCCCGAAATGCAATCAAACGTTTGTTTAAAGTCCAACTGTGATCAACGAAATGCACAGTGATGCCCATATACAAATT